>NC_064835.1:63053333-63356363 GCF_024166365.1 Elephas maximus indicus
AGGGAGGCTAGTCACTGGCCTCAGGCAACAGAACCAAATTAAGCAAGTCCTCACCAAACAACAGGATAGGGGCACGATGAAAGGGCACATGAGCCAACCTGAAGGAGCTCGCAGTGACCAAAGCTGGAACAATTTGAGCAACAAAATAAATAATATAGTTTTGGATCACTGCCCCAAATACAAACTAAATATACGTATGTCCCTACTGATAAAAATAAATGTTCGAATAAATAAATAAGTGGAGGAGAGGAGACAAATCTTCCTTTCCCCAAAATTTCATTTATTGTATGTATATAGTCTCTCTCTAAAGAGGCAAAGCTTAACTCCCCGTCTACCCATGAAGGCGAGCTTGCTTTAATGACTGGATTCCAAAGAATAGAGTTTGGAAAGGAAAGAATAGTAACCTTATAGTGGAGAAATCTAGCAAACACTGCCTTAATGATGTACTCAGGGTTCACATCGCCAGTGACGTCATGTGGAGATCATGTAACCCCTGACGATTAGTGAAAAGGGCACTTGACATCTGTGGTATTCTTTCAAAAAACCCTTAACCCCAGTCTAATCACGAGAAGTACATCAGCCAAACCCAAAGTGAGACGTATTCTTCAAAATACCTGACTGGTACTGCTCAGAACTATCAAGATGGTGAAAAACAAGGGAAGTCTGAAAAACTACCACAGATTGCAGAAGACTAAGTGACATGATGATTAAATGCAATGTGGTAGCCTGGATGGGATCCTGCAACAAAAAGAAGACATTCATGGAAAAACCGGTGAAATCTGAATGAAGCTTGGAATTTAGTTAATAATAATAATATACCAGCCATAGGTCCCTGGGTGGCACAAATGGTTTGTGCGTGACTACTAACCAAAAAGTTGTTGGGTCAAACCCACCTAGTGGTGCTTCACAAGAAAGGCCTGAGATCTGCCAAGAAAATCCTATGGAGCTCAGTCCTACTCTGTCACGTGGGGTTGCCACGAGTCAGAATCTACTTGAGGACAGAGGGTTTTTTTTTTTTTTTTTTTAATATACCAATGTTGGCTTCTTGGTTTTCACAAATATATTAGGTAATGGAAGATGATAACATTAGGGAAAACTGAAACGGGGTAAGGGGTACATGGGGACTCTTTGTACTGTTTTCGAAGCTTTTCTGTATATTTAAATTATTCCAAAATAAAAAGTTTATTAAAAATATATCTAGGAGGTTATTGATTCAGTAATAGGGAGATTGTCCTCATTTGTTTCTACTGCTTCATAGTGCTCCATTGTTTTGCTGTAATTTCTTACATAGTACATGTTGTTATTATTAGGTGCCGTCAAGTCCATTCCGACGCATAATGGCCCCATGTGACAGAGTAGAACTGCTCCATAGGGTTTTCTAGGCTTCCTTTACAGAAGCAGATGGCCAGGTCTTGCTCTTGAGGCCTTACTGGGTGGGTTATAACTGCAGCCAAGTGCTCAACCATTTCGCTGCCAGGGCTCTTTGCATAGTATGTAAACCTGCTGCCGTCAAGTTGATTCAGGCTCGTAGTGACCCTATAGGACAGAGTAGAACTGCCCCATAGAGTTTCCAAGGCTGTAATCTTCACAGAAGCAGACTGCCACATCTTTCTCTAGAGCAGCTGGTGAGTGTGAACCGCCGACCTTTAGGTTAGCAGCCAAGTGCTTAACCACTGTACCACCATGGTTTCTTACATAGTACACCGTGCTCCATTACTTACTGTAATTGATTTAACCAGTCCTCTACTGGTGAATATTTAGGTTGTTTCCAATCTTTTTGCTGTTAGTAACAATGCTACATGAATGACATACCACTTACACATGTGCGAGAATACCTTAGAATCAATTCCTAGAAGTGCGATTGTTGGAAAAATATTGGTGTTTGCAATTTTCATGAATACTGTCAAACTGCCTTCCAGAGAGGCTGAAGCAATTTCTACTTCCACCGGCAATGTAGAAAACTGTGTCCTTCCTCACACCCTCCGCATGGAGGGTATAATCAACATTTTTATTCGTTTATTTATTTGCCAACCTGATAGGTGAAAAATGGTTAAATTTTAATTTTAACTGTTATTATGTGTAGGGCTAAGCATTTTTCATGTGTTTCGGAGTCTTTGTTGTTGTTGTTCCCTTTGCTGTGAACTATTTTAAGAGAATATCCCTAAAGCTTCTATATGTTAAACAGTATTTCAACAAAATAGAAAGTAGGGGACAGGAATGAATTTAGCAGTTTCCAGGTTCTAGGCAGTGACTCTGCAGCTGAGGAATGGGGACTCACTCCTGGGTCCCTTAACCTGCCATCCTTCTGGCCCAGGGTCTCCCTGTAGCTTTCTACAACATGGCCTGCTCATCAGTGCCTGAGTCATAAAACCGAAGCAGGGTGCTGAGTGGGGCTTAGCTGGAAATGGCACCTAAGGTCCAGAGCTGAGGACCAAAGAAATGCTAAATACTCCATATTCTAATAGAATAGATTTGACACATTGACTACTAATGACTGAAGAACAGATGAGGTGCAAAATGATATCAAAGACATCATACATGAAGAAAGCAAGAGGTCATTAAAAAGACAGGAGAGAAAGAAAAGACCTAAATGGATGTAAGAAGAAACTGACACTTGCTCTTCAAAGTCAAGTAGCTAAAGCAAACTGAAGAAATGATGAAGATTTTGAAGGGCAGCTCAAGACAACGAAGTAAAGTATTACTAATGCTATGTGCAAAAACCTGGAGTTAGAAAACCAAAAGGGGAGAACATGTTTGGCATTTCTCAAGCTGAAAGAACTGAAGAAAAAATTCAAGCCTCAAGTTGCAACATTGAAGGATTCTATGGGGAAAGTATAAAAGACGTAGGAAGTTATCAAAAGAAGATGGAAGGAATACACAGAATCACTAGACCAAAAAATATTGGTCGACGTTCAACCATTTCAGGAGGTAGCATATGATTAGGAACCCATGGTACTGAAGGAAGAGATCCAAGCTGCCCTGAAGGCATTGGCGAAAAACAAGGCTCCAGGAATTGATGGAATACCAATTGAGATGTTTCAGCAAACACATGCAGCGCTGGAAGTGCTCATTTGTCTATGCCAAGACATCTGGAAGACAATTACCTGACCAACCAACTAGAAGAGACCACATTTATGCCCATTCCAAAGAAAGGTGATTCAATGGAATGTGGAAATTATTGAACAATATTATTAATATTATATGCAGGTACAATTTTGCTGAAGCTCATTGAAAAGCAGCTGCAGCAGTACATCAACAGGGAACTGCCAGAAACTCAAGCCAGATTCAGAAGAGGATGTGGAACCAGGAATATCATTACTGATGTCAGATGGATCCTGGCTAAAAGCAGAGAATACCAGAAAGATGTTTCCCTGTGTTTTATTGACTCTGCAAAGGCATTTGACTGTGTGGATCATAACAAATTATGGATAACATTGCGAAGAATCTGAGAACACTTAGTTGTACTCATGAGGAACCTGTACATAGATCAAGAGGTAGTTGTTTGAACAGAACAAGGGGGTACTGCATGGTTTAAAATCAGGAAACTTGTGTGTCAGGGTTGTATCTTTTCACCATACCTGTTCAATCTGTATGCTGAGCAAATATTTGAGAAGCTGGACTGTATGAAGATGAATAAGACATCAGGATTGGAGGAAGACTCCTTAACAACCTGCGTTATGCAGATGATACAACCTGGACTGCTGAAAGTGAAGAGAACTTGAAGCACTTACTGATGAAGATCAAAGATCACAGCCTTCAGTGTGGATTACACGCCAACATAAACAGAACAAAAATCCTCACAAATGGACCAATAAGCAACATCATGATAAATGGAGCAAGGATTTCATTTTACTTGGATTCACAATCAACACCCATGGAAGCAGCAGACAAGAAATCGAAAGACACATTGCATTGGGAAAATTGGCTGCAAAAGACCTCTTTAAAGTGTTGAAAAGCAAAGATGTCACCTTGACGACTAAGGTGCGCCTGACTCAAGCCATGGTATTTTCAATCGCTTTGTATGCATACAGAAGCTGGACAATGAATAAGGAAGACCAAAGAAGAATTGATGCCTTTGAATTGTGGTGTTGGCAAAGAACACTGAATATAACATGAACCGCCAAAAGAACGAACAAATCTGTCTTGGAAGAAGTACAACCAGAATGCTCCTTAGAAGCAGGCATGATGAGACTATGTCTCACATACTTTGGACATGTTATCCGGAGAGGTCAGTCCCTGGAGAAGGACATCATGCTTGGCAAAGTAGAGGGTCACCGCGAAAAAGAGGAAGACTCTCATCGAGATGGATTGACATAGTGGCTGCAACAATGGGCTCAAGCATAGCAACAATTGTGAGGATGGCACAGGACCGGGCACTGTTTCCTTCTGTTGTGCATAGGGTTGCTATGAGTCAGAACTGATCCGATGGCACCTAACAACAACAACCATATTCTAAAGAAAGTTGCCAAGAATTGAGCCAGACCCCCTTCCAGGGATTATGAAGAGGGAGTGACACTGGCTCCAGTACCGGCAACCATCAATACCCCCAAACCAGATGGAGAGAAGGAGGAGGAAGATTGCTTCGGAGTGTCTGGCCTTCTGGGAGAGCATATTCACTGTGAGTGGCAATTCTCCCGCCCCCCTTCCCTCAAGCCAAGAAGACACCCCAAGAGGACAATTCACAGAGATTGGAGGGTGGGGGGAGAATGGCATTCCACTTCCTGAGGGGATGTCAGTGTAGGCAGTGAAATACTTGATCTTGCCCTGGTTTCTAAGCAGGGAAGAAAAGAGGTAGTGGTGTGGTTGGGGGCTGGGGGTGGAAGGAAGCACCAAATCAGCCTGTGTTAGTGCTGTGAAGCCTGAGTTTCTTGAGGATTAAGTGAACAGCTTGGAAGGGAGTTGGGCATTGCTTCTTGACAGACCTTACAATCACCCTTGTTGTTAGCTGCTGTCAAGTCAGACCCCCACCCCTAACTCATGTGGCCCTGTGAACAACAGAACAAAATGCTGTCACCCACACCGTCCGCATCATCAGCTGAGGATTGGATTGTTGTGATCCATAGGGTTTTCATAGGCTGATTTTTTGGTAGTAGATCACCAGGCCTCTCTTCCTAGCCTGTCTTAGTCTGAAAGCTCTGCTGAAACCTGTTCAGTATCATAGCAACATGCAAGCCACCACTGACAGATGGGTGGTAGCTGCACACAGGATTCATTTGCAGGGACTCAAACTCGGGTCTCCTGGGGTCTTCTGTGTCTCTGCATGCAACGTGAGAATTCTACCACTGAACCACCAATACCTCAAAACAACCCTTAGGCCTGAGCAGCAAAGACCCTTGCTCTGGGCCGTGTGTTCACTACCTACCTCCCAACTTGATCCTTCCCAAGTCTTCCCTGTCTTAGAGAACAGAAATTGCATTTCTTCAGTTGCTCAGGCCAAAAACCTTAGAATCATCCTTGACTCCTCCTTCCCTCACACCATACATCTAATTCACCCACAAAATTTGCCAGCTCTACTTTCAAAATACATCTCATAACCTACCTGTCATGGATTGAATTATGTCCCCCCAAAAATGTGTGTATCAATTTGGCTGGGCCCTGATTTCCAGTATTGTATGGTTGTCCTCCATTTTGTGACTGTAATTTAATGTTAAAGAGCATCAGGGTGGGATTACCCAGGTCACATTCCTGATCCAAAGTGAAGGGAGTTTCCCTGGGGTGTGGCCTGCACCACGGTTTTTCTCCCTCAAGAGATAAAAGGAATTGGAAGCAAGCAGAGCGTTGGTGACCTCATACCACCAAGAAAGCAGTGCAGGGAGCAGAGCGTGTCCTTTGGACCTGAGGTTCCTGCACTGAAGTGCTTCCAGACCAAGGGAAGATTGATGACAAGGACCTTCTTCCAGAGCCGATAGAGAGAGAAAGCCTTCCCCTGGAGCCAGCACAGCACCCTGAATTCGGTCTTTTAGCCTGCTGGACTGTGAGAGAATAAACTTCTCTTTGTTAAAACCATCCACTTGTGGTTTTTCTATTACGGCAGCCCTAGATAACTAAGACACTACCACACTCACCACCTCAGTGAACTACCAGCATAGTCCAAATCATCATCATCTCTGCCTAGACAATCACGATAACTTCCTTCTAACTTATACGAGTCCCTGCTTCCTTCCTTGCAGTCTTACAATGTGTTTACCACATAGTGACCAGACTATCCTTTCAATGTGTAAGGCAGATCTTACCACTTCTCTCCTCAAAAGACACCAAGTCTTCCATCTTATCCAGAGTAAAAAACCAAATTCTTAAGATGGGCTATAAAAAAGAAAAAACCAAACCCATTGCCGCTGAGTTGATTCTGACTCATAGCGGCCCCATGGGACAGAGTGCAACTGCTGCACAGGGTTTCCAAGGAGCGCCTGGTGGATTCTAACTGCCAACCTTTTGGTTAGCAGCTGTAGCTCTTAATCACTACGCCATGAGAGTTTCAGGCCCCTGGTTACTTCTCTGCCTTTGGCTCTTACCCTTCTGCCCATCAATCACTCTACTTCTGATACATTCCTTACTGTTTCTTGACCAGCTGGCATGCTTTCTAGTCAAGATCTTTGCACTTACTGATTTCTCAGTCTCTTGTACATTTCCCTAGATAGCCACATAACTCTCCTTCACTTCCCGTTTCTGAGGCTCTTATAAGTGAAAGAGAGAGGCAGGATCAGAAAGGAGATGTGATTATGAAAGCAGAGGTTAGGGGGATGGGGTTGCTGGCTTTGAAGATGGAAGGGGGATCACAAGTCAAGGAACGCAGTTTCACCCCTACAGAAGTTAGAAATGGTTCCCTCCCTAGGGTTTTCACAGGAATTCAGTCCTGCCAACACCTTGATTTTAGTCCAGTGAGACCCATTACAGAATGATGACCTATAGCACTATAAAATAATAAACTTTTTTTTTTTTAAAGGCTCGAAGTTTGTGGCAATTTGTTATCGCCACAATAGGAAACTAATACTTGGTAGTTTTGACCAGAATTCTACCACTGAACCACCAATGTCCCCCTATAATTAAGCATAGAAACAGGAAATTATGTTGATATCAACTCTCACCAAAAAACTTCACTATATCCAAAGGGTTAACGGACCACAACTACCACAGCCTCTACCTAACAGTCCAGCACAACTAGATGGTGCCTGGCTACCACCACCGACTGCTCTCAAAGAGATCACAATAGAGGATCCCAGACAGAGCTGGAGAAAAATGTAGAACAAAATTCAAACTCACAAAAAAAGACCAGGCTTACTGGTCTGACAGAGACTGGAGAAATCCCAAGAGTATGGCCCCCAGTCACTCCTGAGGATCACCCTTTGGTCAAAATCAGACAGCCTATAAAACAAAATGAGACTAAATGGGCACACCAGCTCAGGGGCAAGGATGAGAAGGCAGGAGAGTATAGGAAAGCTGGTAACAGGGAACCCAAGGTCGAGAAAAGGAGAGTGTTGACATGTCATGGGGTTGGCAAGGAATGTCACAAACCAATATGTGTATTAATTGTTTAACGAGCAACTAATTTCCTCTGTAACCCTTTGTCGAAAGTACAATTGAAAACACACACACACACACACACACACTTCACTATGCTGTGGATCCCATTCACTGCCTTTACTCAAGGGTTTTAGTCCTGCAACTTTGCCTTTCTCCTTAGCATCATCAATTCTCACTCTCTACTGGATCATTCTCATCTTGAATAAAATGAAAGAAAATAAAAATCTCCTCACAGGCATCTGCCCTGTTTCTGTTTCCCTTTATATATATACATATAAAACTTCTTGAGAGAGCTCTCTGTGGTTACCATGTTCACCTCCCCACCTTCGACTTCAGCCCAGCTCTCTTTCCCTTGCCCACAATGCTCCCACAGATTAGCCTTCTTAAGATCCCTGAAACACTCCAAACGTGTTTTTATCTTAGGGCTTTTGTACTATCTGTACTCCTTGCTTCTATTGCTTCCCCATCTTAACATGGTTGGCTTCTTCTTGTGATTCAGAGCTCAGCTTAAATGTCACCTCCTCAGAGATACTGTCTGTGACCGTTAATCTAGGAGCTACTTGTTCGAGCTCTATTATATCACTCTGTTTTAATTTTCTAAACAGCCCTGTAACTATCTGAGATTTTATACCTAAGAGTGCCTGGCATGTAATATCAACAACAAATATAATGGCCAACATTTATCAAACCCTTATTATGTGCCAGGCAAGGTTTTATAACAGTGTAATAGTCCTTTAAAAGAGGTATTATTTTTATCTTGATTTTACAGATAGGCACAGAGAATGTAAGCAACTTGCCTAAGGTTGTGCAGTAAGTGCCATCATAATCACTCAAAAATATTTTTTGAGAAGAAGAGCAAAGGATTGAATGGTGGGGAAGGAGGAGTTTAGGAAAATAAGTTGGTAGAGAATTGTAAAAGTCCCTGTGCAAGATATTAAACCTTGACCTCTGGTAGTAGCAGTGGTGTTAAAGGAGGAGTGGGAGGATCCAAGCCACTATGGAAGTAAAATCATTGACAAGACTTCATGATGTAAATCTGGGTTCAGGAATGTCTCTGTAGTGTGCAAGAGAATTAGGCTGCCTAAGCTGGACAGACCGGAGAGAAACCACACTTGGGAGGTATTGTGGATTGAATTGTGTCCCCCCAAAATACCTGTCAACTTGGCTAGGTCATGATTCCAGGCATTGTATGATTGTCTACCATTTTGTCATCTGATATGATTTACCTATGTGTTGTAAATCTTATCACTATGATGTTAATGAGATGGATTATTGGCAGTTAACGTTGGTGAGATCTACAAGATTAGGTAGTGTCTTAAGCCAATCTCTTTTGAGATACAGGCAAGCAGAGAGACAGCAGGATCTCATCCCCCAAGAAAGCAGCACTGGGAGCAGAGAGTGTCCTTTGAACGCAGGGTCCCTGCGCCTAAGGACCTCCTCGACTGGGGGAAGATTGATGACAAAGACTTGCCTCCACAGCTGACAGACAGAGAAGGCCTTTCCCTGGAGTCGATGCCCTGAGTTTGGACTTTTGTATGTATAAGATCATAGCATCTGCAAACAGAGATACTTTTACTTTTTCCTTACCGATTTGGATGCTCTTTGTTTCTTTTTCTAGCCTAATCGCTCTGGCTAGGACCTCTAGCACAATGTTGAATAAGAGTGGTGATAAAGGGCATCCTTGTGTGGTTCCTGTTCTCCGGGGGGAATGCGTTCAGGCTCTCTCCATTTAGGATGATGTTGGCTGTTGGCTTTGAACAAATGCCCTTTATTATGTTGAGAATTTCCCTTCTATTCCTAATTCGCTGAGGTTTTTTTTTTTTTTTATCATGAGTGGGTGTTGGACTTTGTCAGATGTCTTTTCTGCATATTTTTGTCTTTTGTTTTTTTGTGTGTGATGGATTACATTGATTGTTTTTCTGATGTTGAACAATCCCTGCATACCTGGTATGAATCCCACTTGGTCACAGTGAATTATTTTTTTGATATGTTGTTAAATTCTATTGGCTAGAATTTTGTTGAGGGTTTTTGTGTCTAAGTTCATGAGGGATATTGGTCTGTAATTTTCTTTTTTTGTGGTGTCTTTACCTGGTTTTGGTAAGCTGGCTTCATAGAATGAGTTTGGGAGTATTCCATTCTTTTCTATGCTCTGAAATACCTTTAGTGGTAGTGGTGTTAACTCTTCTCTGAAAGTTTGGTAGAATTCTCCAGTGAAGCCATTAGGGCCACGGCTTTTTTTGTTGGGAGTTTTTTAAATTACCTTTTCAATCTCTTCTTTTGTTAAAGGTTTATTTAGCTGTTCTACCTCTGTTTGTGTTAGTTTAGGTAGGTAGTGTGTTTCTAGAAATTTATGCATTTCCTCCAGGTTTTCAAATTTGTTAGAGTACAGCTTTTCATAGTATTCTGTTATGATTCTTTTAGTTTCAGTTGGGTCTGTTATGATATCGCCCATCTTATTTCTTATTTGGGTTATTTGCTTCCTTTCCTGTTTTTCTTTTGTCAACCTGGCCAATGATTTATCGATTTTTTCAACCTTTTCAAAGAACCACCTTTGGTCTTGTTAAGTCTTTCAATTATTGTTCTATTCTCTATTTCATTTAATTCTGCTCTAATTTTTATTACTTGCCTTCTTCTGGTGCCTAAGGACTCCTTTGCTGCCCTCATTCTATTTGTTCGAGTTGTAAGTTTAATGCTTTCATTTTGGCCCTTTCTTCTTTTTGTATGTGTGCATTTATTGATATAAATTGATCTCTGAGCACTGCTTTTGATGTGTCCTAAAGGTTCTGGGAGGACATGCTTTCATTCTCATTTGATTCTGTGAATTCCTTTATTCCATCCTTAATTTCTTCTACAGCCTAGTCTTTTTTGAGCAAGGCGTTTGTAGTTCATTTTCCATGTGTCTGATTTTTTTTCCTTGCTTTTTTCGTATTATTTATTTCTACTTTTATGGTCAGAAAAGATGCTTTGTAATATTTCAATGCTTTGGATTCTGTTAAGGCTTGCTTTATGGCCTAATGCGTGTTCTATTCTGGAGAATGTTCCATGTGCATTGGAAAAGAGAGTATACTTGGCTGCCGTTGGGTGGAGTGTTCTGTATATGTCTATGAGGTCAAGTTGGTTGATTGTGGCATTTAGATCACTTGTGTCTTTATTGAGTTTCTTTCTGGATGTTCTGTCCTTTACCAAAAGTGGTGTGTTTAAGTCGCCTACTATTGTTGTGGAGCTGTCTATCTCTCTTTTTAATGCTGTTAGTGTTTGTTTTATGTATTTTGGAGCCCTGTCGTTGGGTGGGTAAATATTTAATATGGTTATGTTCTTCTGGCAGATTGACCCTTTAATCATTATATAGTGTCCTTTCTTATCCTTTGTGTGTATTTAACTTTAAAGTCTATTTTGTCAGAAATTAATATTGCCACTCCTGCTCTTTTTTGATTCTTGTTTGCTTGATATATTTTTTTCCATCTTTTGAGTTTTAGTTTGTTTGTGTCTTTAAGTCTAAGGTGTGTCTCTTGTAGGCAGAATATAGATGTATCGTGTTTTTTTAATCCATTCTGCCACTCTCTGTCTCTTTATTGGTGCATTTTGTCCATTTACAATCAGCCCAATTATTGGTAGGTATGAGTTTTTATTTTTTTATGAGTTTAGTGCTGTCATTTTGATATCTCTTTTTGTGTTGTTGAGTTTCTTTGTTCCATTTAATTTTCTGTGAGTCATTTTTCTTTATGTATTTTCTTTTCATCTTTTTCATTATGGTTGGTTTTGTATTTGCTGAGTCTTTATGTTTTTCTTGTTTTTTATTTTGATGTGTAGGATTGTTGGTTTCTTTTGTGGTTACCTTAATATTTACCCCTATTTTTCTAAGTTTACACAAATCTTTTATTTCTTGTTATGGCCTTGACTCCCTCTCCATATAAAAGATCTATGACTACATTTTTTAGTCCCTCTTTTTTGTTTTAATGTTGTTATCTTCTATATAACGATGTCACTGTTTCGTTATCTTGAATGTTTTAGCTTTGATTTATTTTTGTGATTTCCGTATGTGGTTGGTATCTGGTTGCTCGGTCCTGTGTTCTAATCTTGAGTTGTTGTCTGATGTTACTGATTTTCTAACTGAGGACTCCCTTTAGTATTTCTTGTTGTTTTGGTTTGGTTTTTGTAAACTCCCTAAACTTCTGTTTTTCTGGCAATGTCCTAATTTCACCATCATACTGGAGAGACAGTTTTGCTGGATATATAATTCTTTGGTGCAAATTTTTTTCCTTCAAAGCTTTATATATGTCATCCCATTGCCTTCTTGCCTGCATGGTTCCTGTTGAGTAGTCCAAGCTTAATCTTATTGACTCTCCTTTGTAGATGATTTTTCATTTATACCTAGCCACTCCTAAAATTCTCTCTTTGTCTTTGGTTTTGGCAAGTTTGATCATATTATGTCTTAGTGACTATCTTTTGGGATCTACCTTATGTGGGTTTCGATGAGCATCTTGGTTAGATATTTTCTCATCTTTCACCATATCAGGAAAGTTTTCTGCCAACAAATCTTCAACAATTCTCTCTGTATTTTCTGTTATCCCCCCACCCTGTTCTGGTACTCCAATCACTTGTAGGTTATTCTTCTTGATAGTGTACCACGTAATTCTTAGGGTTTCCTCATTTTTTAAAATTCTTTTATCTGATTTTTCCTGAAATATGTTGGTTTCAAGTGCTTTATCTTCAGTCTCACTAATTCTGACTTCTGTTGCCTCAATTCTGCTCCTTTTTGTATTGAGTTGTTTAATTCTGAAATTTTATTGTTAATCTTCCGGGTTTCTGTTTGCTGCCTCTGTACAGATTCTTGCAGTCTCTTAAATTTGTCATTATGCTCTTCTCTAATCTTCTTAAGTTCCTCTATTGCTTTGTTATTATGCCCCTTGGCTTGTTCTGCATTTTGCCTTATTGCCTTCCTGATCTCATGAAGAGTTCTGTATATGAGTCTTTTGTATTCTACCTCTGGTAATTCTAGGAAGTTCCCTTCTTCCAGAAGATTTCTTGAGTCTTTGTTTTGGGAGCTTGCTAAAGCCATCATGGTCTGCTTCTTTATGTGATTCGATATTGACTGTTGTTTCCGAGCCATCAATAAGTTATATTTATTTATTCAATGTTTGCTTACTGTGTTCAAGTGGCTTGTTTTGTTTTGATATCCCTAAGTAGGCTGTTCATGTGAACTGGTTTGATTATTGGTGCATTCGAAGCTCTAACATCCTCTCACCAGGTGGTTAGAGCTGTTACTAGGTATGTGAACCCAGGAGTCAGTTTACTTTTCTTGTATGGAATCGGCTCAGGTGTCCAGGTAGTTGGTCACCAAGTGTGTCATGAAGGCTCTCACCTATAGTCCTAGACGGGCAGGGGTGATTGCTGTAGGTACAGGTATCTGGGTGCAGTAGGGGGTCATGTGCTGAGCAAGGCAAGGGGCTGACAGCTGCCTCTGAGTGTCTGTGAGGAACGTGTGTCTTTGTTCCCTAGAGCGGGTAGGTGGGTGTGTTTTGCAGCCAGAGTATAGGCACCCAGTGCCATTGGCTGTAAGGACTGGAAGGCACCACTTATTCTTGGACCACCGTCATGAGTGGCTAGGTGGCATGGGTGGAATCACCAGTCCTCAGGCGCCTGATGTAGGCAGATGAGGACCCTGCTTAATAGACAGAGCAGTGTCAAATGTTATGAAACTCCTTCTCCACCATAAAGCTGAAACAGTTGAGGTTAGACTTCAGGTATATACCTTGTTGTACTATGTTAATGAGGGCCTACACTGTTGAAATGTGCCCACACAGGTATATGCAGGGGTGAAAGCCTTTCAAAGTCTGTGGATTGCTTATGCCTGTGCCTAGGCAAGGGAGCTGTTTCTGCCCTGAGTTCCCGGCTTAAGGGAGCTGGCAGTTTTTTTCCCCGTTTGTTCATTTGTTCCCTCTCCAAGGCCAGGAAAATGGTCCTAGTTCTGGCCCAGGGGACATGCCAATCTCTGAAGCCAGCTCAGACCCAGTGCAGAGTGGGAAAGGGGCAGGTAAATGGGAAAGAGGTTTTTTCCCAAAGTGGTGTTTTTTTTTTTTTTTTTGAGAGTTTTATAAGCTTTTTGGTTTTCCTTGTTCCTAGGGAAAAGGCTGAAAAATATTTAGTAAATATTCTCCTAACGATTTATGAGGCTAAATACTATACTCTTTCAAAACCCTGCAAAAAGATACAAGGAAAGGGGTGGATCAATGCTTTTTTTGTTAAAAATATTAAAAAAGAAAAACTAAAATCTAATGACAACATGTTAAAATAATACATATTTTCGTAAGATGTTAACATTTCTATAATGGTTTCTCTACACTGTATCAACAGTGCAATGGTGATTCAGTGTAAATCTTTAGTGTTTCATTGTTACAATACTTGTGTTCAAGTACATGTTCATGAACATGATCAAAGTCTCTATTTTGACTTTTATTTTCTGTTATTAAAAGAAGGCTATAATTACAGTAGAATGTTTCCTATTGATGTCTCTATATCTAAACCAAATTCATAATACATTCTCTGAAAACCTGTTCAACAGTATGAGGTTAGTTATGTTCCACAGATTACAGAAAATGGGCTAATTCTGCATCAGGACACACACACAGAAATGATTTCTCTCCAAATATTACTAAGCTAATATTTTTTTTTTATTAAGCTAAGTTAGTATACATTCTGGATAACTTAATAGTATTGGTGGAGAGAGAATAGTACCTTAGAGACAGCCCTAACTTAAAAAAAGAAATTTTTTTAAAAATTCATTTTTACAATGTTTTTTTTTCTTTTTTCTTTTATTCTGGTAACTGGATCCAACTTGTCCATATAAAATTATTTATGAAGTCATATAGGATAAATCAAGATGTTTGTGTAACCAAAACAAACACCACATTGATGTTTGGTAGGCAAAAAATAAATTAATTTGATTAAATTATGCATAATTTGATAATATTTGGTCTGAAAAACATGCTAGTGTGTGTGCTTATAAATAATGTAACTGCAAAGAGCTGTGAGCCAGCCATCCTGCTAGAGGTCAACTCTTCTACTGCAGCTTTTGGGCATAGAAGTCCCTGCATGTCTCACAGCAGCGCTGATACCACTGCATGTCCTGACAGAGATTCTTCTCACGTATCACCCGGCAGTACACAGGCCACTGATCTCTCAGGCACTTGAATGTCAGAGCAGCCAGCCTGGGCGACGTGATTGTATTTACATTAATCTTCTCATTGCAGCAGCGCTGAAGGTGACACGGTCTGTAAGCTGCAGGTTTTTCTGAAGAAAAGCACTCATTTCCATGTCTTCCTGTGATCTTATGCATGCACTGGATAACACGGGACTGCATTCCCTTACCACAGGTAATGGAGCACTTAGACCAGTCACCCATTCTCCATACATAGCATTTTGAGTAATCCTCGCAGTCTTCAGTCTCCCTGGGTCTGGTGGAGAGGACACATTTCTTTCTAGGGCTAGTACACCTCACGGTTTGATGACGTACACCTTTGCCAAAGTGGTGTTTTTTGATCCACACGGTAGGTTAGACACATGTACTTACCTTTTGGAGATTGAGCACGCCTTTTCGCTGATTCTGGAGGCGTAGGTAGACCCTCTGCTGCTGGGTCTCTCCTGATGTGGAAAACGTGTCTGAGCACCACTGCTTCTCTCTCCGCTGGCGCCAGCCGATCCTGGCCTGCAGGGTGCAGGTTCATGCTGGGTCAGGTCTGGCAACTCCTCACCACTTCTGAACCATCTCTCCCTCTCCCTGCCTCTCAGTCCAATTCCTCAGCTTTGCCTTTAGTGTTCAAGGCCCTAGATTGTCATATATAATTGATTCACTTGTTTTTAGGGTCTTTGTTGTCAGAGGGACCACAGGAAGTAACTGATTTCCCCACCATCTTGGCCTCACCTCTTCAAAACACTCTCGATTACACCATACAGTTGGTGACTTAGTTATTTTTAACTTAGTGTATTATCGTATTCTGTCTTTGTGACATTTCCTATTTGATGTAGAGCAAGATAGTGTATTGAGTTTTTATTTTGTCTTTCATTGCCCTGATTTTCTTGTCTGATTCCAAGGATGTAATGTGGCATTGGGTACCAGTGCTTTGAGCCTGTTTGCATGAAGTCAGAAAAAGAAAGCAGACAGAGGGAAGTCTAAATTCCTTGATGGGTTGTTACTAGTTTGGAGGAGAGGACGAGTGATAGATAGTGTCTGAAGGAATAAGACTGAAGTGTAGAGGGTGGATAGGAGGGAAGAATTCCCTATCACTTGGTGAGGGGGCTAGGGGTTCTTAAGCAGGTGGAAACCCTGGGCTCCCCCTTGGGGCAACCTGGGGAGGTGGTGAGAGAAATGGCTACCCAATGCACTCAAGACACCAGGGTTCCCAACCCTGCAATTCTTCCTAAGGGGGAAGTGTTGCCTGGGAGCTGTGGAGCTACTTCACAACACCACTTAGGCTGGGACAATGAGGATCTCAGTTAAGGAGATCCCTGGAAGGTTCTGCTCCAGGAAAGCTTCCTGGGTCTTCACCCAATTCTAGATTGAGACTGAATTTCCTGCTAGCCTAGCAGGATACAAATTTGGATTTAGATTTAAGTTGATTGAAAGGAATTCAAAAAATGTACCATTTCTTGCATACCCAGTTTGCAAAGCAAAATCTACGCTTGCTTTGTGTGTGGTAGTTGGCTTCCTCAAACAGAGGAGAAGCTCTCTGAATGCACAGTTATCATTCATTTGATCAACAAATATTTATTAAGCACCTACTATATGCTAGGCACTGCTCCAGATACAACCTGTTACCATTGGGTCAATTCAGACTGATAGTGACCCTGTAGGACCCTATAGGACAGAGTAGAACTGCCCCATAGGGTTTCCAAGGCTGTAGCAGCCCTGGTGGCACAGTGGTTAAAGCAATCAACTGCTGACCGAAAGGTTGGCGGTTCAAAGCCACAAGCTGCTCAGCAGGAAAAAGACGTGGCAGTCTACTTCTGCAGAGATGTACAGTCTTGGCAACCCTGTGAGGTCATTGTGACTCACTCGCTATGAGTCAGAATTAACTCCACGGCAATGGGTTTTTTGGGTTTAATCTTCAAGGAAGCACACTGTCACGTATTTCTCCCATAGAGAGCCTGATGGGTTTGATCCTCCGACCTTGAGGTTAGCAGCTGAGCTCTTAACCACTGTACCACCGGGGGTCCTTCTCTAGATATTAGGTATACACTAAACAAATAAGCTGAGGCCCTGCCCCCTTGGACTTCCAGCCTGGTGATGGAGACAAAGAACAAACAAACATCTCATTACAAATTGGGATGGTCTTCATCTTAGCATCTTAGCATCAGAGCAACTAACTCAAGAGCTAAAGCCAGGGTTGTTATAGGGAGAGGAGCTCGATGCAATACTGCAGCCTGCCTCAGCTCTACTGGAGCAGTATCTAGACCATACCCAGGGGCCCTGGGTCTGAGGCTGCTACTTGGAATGGCCAGACCTGCCAGGCCTTTTCAAACTGCACTTTTAACAGTTCAAACTCCACGCTCAAGTTGTCAGTCACATTGTTTGTTACCATCTCTGAGGCAGTAAGTAACCTAAAACCTACTAACTAACTGACCCGTCCTAAAAGTCTCAACATAAATATAAACTGAAAAAATTGGCTGATGTGGCTGGAGAGGGGTGAACACAGGAAGAGTGATACAAGTAGAGGGTAGGGAGTAGTCAGGGGCAAGGTGCGTGAGGCTGTGGCAAGAAGTTTGGATTTTATTCTAAGTACACCAAGGAGCCATGTAAAGGTTCTAACAGAGAAATGTTAGTCTAGTTTTCATTTTAAAACATCCCAAATTGTTGTTGTTAGATATCAAGTCAGTTTTTGACTCAGTGCAACCCCATGTGACAGAGTAGAATGCCCCAAAGGGTTTTCGAGGCTGTCATCTTTATGGGAACAGATTGCCAGGCCTTTCTTCTATGGAGTGACTGGGTGGGTTCGAACCACTGACCTTTGGATTAGCAGCTGAGTGCTTTAACTGTTGGGTCACCATGATCCTGACATATCCCATAGTGTCAGGTATTTTGGGAGACAACTGTTTGGTCAGCTGTTGGACAGATACTTGTTGATTGACTTAAACTTGGTGGGGTTGGTGGATGGAGGGAGAGAATCCATTTGTAGAGATGGCTTCTTTATGACTAAGAGACAGTGGCAAGTTAAAAGTCTAAAATTTCAGGGTTGAAGCTCTTTTAAATTTTCAACCACTTTAAACTGGAGCAGCCCTGTTACAGCCAGATCCTGGAAAAATAATAATTTGTCCTAATTTCCTCTTGCTCAGCTTTTCCCTTTTCCAGTCTGACAAAATCACTGGGGAACATTTTTTTTTTGAAGCCCCTGTGTTTCTGTATTTAGATTGATGGGTAAGAGGTTCCAGGCAGGTTATGAATAGAGCACAGTACTGAGTGAATTTTACAATTTTAGGGGACAGCTAAGTTAGGGTAAGGGGCAGGGAGTACAGCTGTTCACATGTGGAAAGAGATCTCTGGGCAAAGGAAAAGACTCCCAGAAAGATGATCACAGAAGTTGTCTCAAGCAGATGCAAATGAACCAGGCCTGAATTGCCAGTGGAAAATGGGTGATGTCACTGTGATTGTGGACTTGGGCCTGGAGAGCAGGAGGCTGACATCACCACCCAGGGGACGGAGTGAGCTCAGCCTCCAGGGAGGCAGCAGGCCTCTTTCACAGCCCCCAAGGATGCTGGAGCAGCAAACATGGCCAAGAGGGCACTGGGGGGCTGAGCTGCTTTCATCAGCTGTTCAATTATTGTTCTTTTCTTTCATGTGCCTCCACCCTGCCCCCACCAGCATAGAACCCTATCTTACCACTGTAGAAAGAGACAGAAGGAAGGAGCACTGATGCTCTGCACCCAGGATACTTTAGGCCTTATAGGGAGACATGTTTCTTCCTTTTTTTTTTTTTTAAAAAATGTTTTTTTTGTGGTTGTTAAAAATATGCACAGCAAGACATATGCCAGTTCAGCCATATCTACATCTACAATTCAGTATCATGGATTACACTCCTCAAGTTGTGCAACCATTCTCACCCTCCTTTTCTAAATTGCTTTTCCTCCATTAACATAAACTCCCTGCCCCCTAAGCTTCCTATCTAACTTTTTGAGTTTGTCTCTTCCTTTTAGAGAGCTATTTGCTGGAACTGGTCCCTGTCCCCAAGGAGCTCATGGTCTAGTGGGAGAGATAGACTTGCAAATGAATAAAAGGAGCAGAAAGAGTAGCTAGGCATGGCTATAACCTCAATCTATCACTTACTTATTAGCCATCTGTCCTTGGGCAACTACACTGGGACTCAGTTTTTTCATCAATAAAATGGAAACAACAATTCTTGACTTTTAGCAGGATTATTACACTCTTGGCACCCAGCAGATGCTTAATAAATGGTAGCTGTTATTATCATCACTATGCAAAGTCACATGGCGTGACAGGGACGATGCAGGGTTATGTATTTAATAGAAGCCATAGTTTTGACAAAGAATAGAGTGATTGACTGCCTATGATGGGAAGGGAAGGCTTCTCTTCACAGGGGAAGCTCACACAGCTGCGTCTTAAAGAATGAATTTAGCAAACAAGCAATGAGAAGGAAGGAAAAGACTATTTCGTACAGAAGGAATAAAATCGTACACACAAAGACAGAAAAAGGATAAGTAGTTCAGTTCAACTCAGCTCAACCTACATGGACTAAATGCTCTCTATTCCAGTCCCCGTGGTAAGGTGCTGGAGCCACAGACATAAACAATAGTATTAATGCTAACACTTTGCATTTATTAACTCAATCTAGTTCCATAAGATAGGAACTATTATCCCATTACAGGTGAGGAAACTAAGGCATAGAGAAATTAATAATTTGTTCAATCACACAGCTAGAAACTGGGAAAGTCAGGATTTTAATCTATACTGTCTGGCTCCAGAGTCTGTGCTCCTAACTACTGTGCTGTAACAGACAGAGCTGTCCTGAGGGGAAGATTAAAACAAACAAGCAAACAAAAAAACCAAACCCACTGCCAAGTTGATTCTGACTCATAGACCCTGTAGGGCAGAGTAGGACTGCCCCATAGGGTTTCCCAGGCTATAAATCTTTACTGAAGTAAATTGCCACATTTTCCTCCCACAGAGCAGCTGGTGGGTTCAAACTGCTGAGCTTTGCACTACCAGGGACCCTTGAGGGGAAGATAAAAAATCAAAACCAAACCTGTTGCCCTCGAGTCATTTCCAACTCATAGCAACCCTATAGGACAGAGTAGAACTGCCCCATAAGTTTTCCAAGGAGTGGCTGGTGGATTTGAACTGCTGACCTTTTGGTTAGCAGCCAAGCTCTTAACCACAATACCACCAGGATTCTGAGGTAAGATTGTGGTACGTAAAAATCATGTGGTCATTCCTGGGACAGAGGTATTCACAGGAGACTGAGAAAACCCAGAAGGGAGAATGAGATCAACTAGAAGACTCCCCAGAGGAGAGGGCAACTCTGGAGTTAAGTCTTAGAGAATGAGTGTGTTGTTCCAAGTGGAATCAATAGCATTAGCAAAACAACATCAAGAATGGAAGTAGAAACAGAGGATCCCTGATGGAGCAGGAGAACGGTGGGATGCAGACCCTCAAATTCTAGTAAAAAGACCAGACTTAATGGTCTGACTGAGACTAGAAGGACCCCAGAGGTCATGGTCCCTAGATCTTCTGTTAGCCCAAGACTGGAACCATCCCCAAAGCCAACTCTCAGACAGGGGTCAGACTGGAGTATAAGTCAGAAAATGATACTGATAAGGAGTGAGACTGACTTGATTTGTAAACTTTCACTTAAATCACATTTTAAAAAAATGGGAGAAAGAATGAAGGGAAGTGGAATGGTTAGTGGTCCTGGTGAAAGAGGCAAGGATCTGAACTAGGGTAGGGATAGATGGGATAAACAAACAAAAAGCCCACTGCCACTGAGTCAATTTCTGCTCACAGTGACCCTTTAGGACAGGGTAGAACTGCCCCATAGGGTTTCCAAGGCTGTAAATCTTTATAGAGCTAGACTGCCACATCTTTTTCCCACGGCCCAACTGGTGGGTTTGAACCACGGACCTTTCAGTTAGCAGCTGAGCACTTTAATCACTGTGCCACCAAGGCTCCTAGGTGGGATAAAGAGGAGTCAATAGATGAGTAAAACTGGCAGGACTTGGTGGTCTATTGGATGTAGGAGATAAGGGAGAAGGAGAAATCTAGAATTACTCCTGACTTTCTGGTGTGAGTACATAGGTGCCATTCATTGAGATGGGTTTGAGAAGGGAGAGAGTATAAAATCAATTTTGAATCCACTGAGTTTGAAGCATGTGGGATATATTGAAGAGTAGATAGTCATTCAACAAGATTGGTTGTGGACTTCATTACCTCACTTTCAGTAATGGATAGAATAACTAGAAACAAGGAAATAGATTTGAAGAACACCATAAACCGACTACACCTAATTGACATCTAAAGAACACTTTACACAAGAACAGTAGAATAGACATTCTTTTCATGTGCACGTGGAACACTATAATAGACTATATCAATACATTTTTAAAGATTGAAATAATGCAAAGTATGTTTTCTGACCATAGTAGAATTAAATTAGAAATCAATAACAGGAGGAAATTTGGAAATTCACAAATATATGGAAATTAAGCAGCACACTACTAAATAACCAGTGGGTCAAAGAAGATATCACCAGGGAAATTAGAAAATATTTTGACATGAATGGAAACGAAAGCCCAACATGTCAAAACTTAGGAGATGCAGGAAAATTTGTAGCTATAAATGCTGATATTAAAAAAGAAGAAAGTTTTCCAATTAATAACCTAAACTTCCATCTTGAGAAACCAGAAAAAGAAGGGCAAACTAAACCTAAAGCAAGCAGAAGGAAGGAACTAATGAAGACTAAGGCAGAATAAATGAAATTGAGAATAGAAAAATGATAGATAAAATCAATAAAACCAAAGTTGGTTCTTCAAAAAGATCAGTAAAATTAAAAAACCTTTAGCTATACCACCCAAGGAAAAAAAGAGAAGATTCAACTCACTAAAACATGGAATGAAAGAGAGGACATTACTATCAACCTTATAGATATAAAAAGGATTACAAAGGAATACTGTGAAAAAATATATGCCAAGAAATTAGATAACCTAGATGAGATGAACAAATTCCTAGAAAGACAAAGCTGAGTGAAGCAGAAGTAAAAAAATCTGAAAGAGATTGAATTAATAATCAAAAATTTCCCCACAAGGAAAAGCCCAGGCCCTGATGGCTTCACTGGCAAATTCTACCAAATGTTTAAAGAAGAATTAGCACCAGTCCTTCACAAACTCTTCCAAAAGATAGAAGACAAGGGAACACTTTCCAACTCATTCTATGAGGCCAGTAATACCCTCATACCAAAGACCGACAAAAACAGATCACTATCCTTTATGAATACAGATGCAAAAATCTTTAACCAAATACTAGTAAACTGAACCCAGTAGCATATTTAAAGGATTACACACCATGACCAAGTGGAATTTATCCCAGGAATGCAAGGGTGATTCAGCATACAAAAATTGATCAATGTAATACACCATATTAATAGGATAAAAGACGAAAAACACACAATCATCTCAATAGGTGCATAAAAAGCATTCGACAAAATCTAATGCCCTTTCAGGATAAAAACACTCAACTAACTAGGGAGAGAGAGGAACTTCCTCGACCTGATAAAGGGCGTTTGTGAAAAACCCACGGTTAACGTTATACTCAACAGTGAACGACTGAAAGCTTTCACCTTAAGGTCAGGAATAAGACAAATCTGCTTTTGCCACTTCTATTAAACGTTGTACTGGGAGTTCTAGCCAGGGCAATTAAGCAAGAAAAATAAATAAAAGTCATCCAAATTGGAAAGGAAGAAGTAAAACTGTCTCTGTTTGCAGATGACATGATCTCATGTATAGAAAACCTACAGGACCCACTAAAAAACTGTTAATACTCAAACAGGCAGAGCAAGGTTGTGAGATACAAGATCAATATGTAAGAATCAATTGTACTTCTATACACTAGCAATGAACATTCTGAAAATGAAGTTAAGAAAACAATTCATTTTACAATAGCATCAAAAAATAAGATACTTAAGAATAAATTTAGTAAAAAGAAGTGCAAGGCTTATACACTGAAAGCTACGAAAAGCTTCTTGAAAAAATTAAAGAGCTAAACAAATGAAAAGATATCCATGTTCATGGATCAGAAGACTTATTATTATTAAGATGTCGATACTCCCCAAATTGATCTGCAGAGCTACAAAATCCCAGGTTTTTTTTGCAGAAATTGTCAAGCACCAGTGTACATGTTTGCCCTCTCTTCTAATTGTCCTCAGCAGTTCAAGTGTAGGAGGACAGGTTCCCTGTTGAGAATTTGCATTTCCACCCCAGATATACTGAGTCAGAATCTATGTTTTAACACAATCCCTGAGAGATTCTTATGTATAACTTCCTGGAAATTTGTTAGAAATGTAAATTCTCAGCAGGAGTTTAAAGCAGAACGAACCAGTTTGAAGCCCTGAGGAGAAGGGTGTTTGAGTCACAACTGGAGTTTGTAGGGCAGTGCAATAGAAGGACCAGGGTCAGGCATTGAGGGCGATGTTAGAAGAACAGAACCATTAATCTTGCCTCAGGACAGCCTCAAGGAAATTATGTTCTCAAAGGAAAGCCAGAATTCTTCAAAATAGGAGGTGGCAAGGTTGGTCTGTGGAGAGACTAAAGGAGGCTGGCTTAAGGTAAAGGTCAGCAGTGGGGGAGAAATTACAGAGCAGTAAGGGAGAGAGGAAGCCCTGGTGGTGCAGTGGTTAAGAGCACGGCTGCTAACCGAACAAGAGATTGGCAGTTCGAATCCATCAGCGGCTCCTTAGAAACCTTATGGGCCGGCTCTACTCTGTCCTATAGGGTCGCTGTGAGTCAGAATCCATTGGATGGCAATGGGTTTGGTTTTATTTTGGAAGGGAGAGAAAGAGGTCAAAGGGTTTGCATTTTGGGTGGTAGTCAATGGTGATTAGGACTGGAAGCAAAGATAAAATTTTCCTGGCTTTGCCTTCTGGATGGAGCTCTGAATGAAGCTCAGAGGGCAAAGTTCCAGAGGCTGATCTCTGCTCCAATCACTTTTAGAAATTTGTTATGAAAATGTGGAGTTTGAGGTGGTAGCAGGGTATTAAACAGCAATTTACAGAAGGCAGGGTCTGAAATTTAGAGGAGTGCATTAGGAGTGCAAGGTAGAGATTTTTGACCCTCCGGGACTAAATGAGATCACTTAGGAAGAGATTGTGAAGTGGCTAGAAAAGGAGGTTGAAAAGAGAGCCAAGTGGGTAGACAGAGTGAAAAAGTGGTGAATAAGAAGAAGATGGTGAATAAGAGGAAGATGCAAGCATGGAATAGAACCAGGAGAGTTAAGTACTCCAGGATCTAAAAGAAGAGAAACTTATACAAAGGAAGGAAAGATTTATCAGTTAGCTGTTGTCACAATAAAGCTGTGTAACAAATCACCCCAAAAAGGAGTGGCACACAACAAAAGTATTTATTTCTCACTTAAGCGTTTGTGGTCAGCTGAGGCAGCTCTGCCTCAGGTTGCATTCTGTGGGTTAGCTAGGTATCCCTGCCACAAATAGCATTCATTCTTCCTGGACCAGTGGGTTGTGCAAGACATGTGTTTCTCAGGGTGCTGCAGAAAGGCAAGAGAGAAACCTCAACCTTGTAAGCACATTTCAGGCCTCTGCCTACCACTTGTCTGCCAGTTTACCAAAGCAAGTTGCATGGCTGCATCCAAAGTCAAGGATCAGGGAAGTACAGTCCACCCGTAGTGGGAGGAATTGCAAAGCCAAATGAAGAGTGAAGAATTGGGAACAAAAAATGCAGTAAACTCCAGGTAATGAACTAGGCCCACCCCTAACATTTTGTGAACACCTTAGTGAAGAGTACTAAAGGAAGCCCACTCTCCTTCTCTTCCTATTCCCTAGCTCCATTCATCACCTGGGGTCAATGATGTCAAATCATGCATAGAGGTCAGGTAGGATGAACACTGGAAAAATGCCTTTGAATTTGACAATGGGAAGGCTTAGGATCAACTTTTAAAAGTTGTTTGCCTGCAGTAGTTTAGTTAAGGAATGAATGGAAGGAGCAGAGAACATGATTCCAAGTAGTGAAGGGAAGGAGGAACTGGAATAGCTTAGGGAAGCAAGGTTGAGGGGAGGAGGGTTTAGTTGGAAAGAGTTAAGCATGTATTTACCGACCAAGGCAAAGCAAAGAAAGGAAGACTGAAGTTAGAAGAGGAAAGGAAAATAATTGTGAGAAAGGTCACAAAGAAATGGGAAGCAACACCTCCCAGAGGAGAAGTTGGCTTTAAAAGATGGTAGGGATCTCTATTCCTCTTGTTCATGAAGTAAGGAGGAGTTGGGTGAAAAGATGGTGAAGGGGAAGAATGATGAGCATTTAATAATAGATGGTAGTCCTTTCAGTGAAGTGGGAGGCAAAGGCATTTGCTAAGAATGAAAGGGATAGGGAGCAGAGCTAGAATCTTAAGTAGAGAGGAAAGGATTGTATATGCATGCTGTGCACAAGAAGAGAAATCAAAGGATGAGTGAGCAGCCCTGAGGGTCTAGATGACAGCAGCACAAGTGTGTAGTAGTGCTAGTTGTCGTAGTTACAGTTTCTCCCCTCTCCCCCATCCCAGCTACAATAGAAGGGGAAACACTGGCAATGTGGGTATCCTGAAAGTTTAAGATGTTAAAGCAAGCTAGAGAATTAGAGAAAAAAAAAAAAGAAAGCTTAGTGAAATCGGTGGTTCATGGAATCCATCTGGGTAGCAGGTAACATTTATTCTGCCAAACCCTGTTCTAGGTCTCTTGCATTAATTATTCCTAATGCTACAACTTTCTAAGGCATATATTATAAAATTCACTTTATATAAGAGTAAATTGCAGCTTAAGGAAAGCATGTAACTTATCCAAATTCATGCAGCTGGTAAATGGAAGAGCCAGGAATCAAACTCACATATCTCTGAATTGGAAGACTGAATAGAATAAAATCCAGAATAATAGAGAATAGACGCTTATAGACTATATAGGAATCAGGGATGAAGATCAGGGTTATAGTAAAGTGTGGGTCGATTGAAATTAGGCAGAGGAAGAGGTAGATGGAAAAGCAATTATAGGTATAGAACGGAATTTTAGAGTTTGCAGTCTTGAGGGTAGAACAGTGTTTGTGGGATCTTAAGGTAAAAGGTGAGGTCATGAACGTGTGCCTTGAGGATCTGGGCAGGGACAGTTGGAATCCATGAGATCAGGATGTTGACTGGGTCATCCATGTTGATGTCCAAGTGCCTCAGGATGATGGCAGAGAATGAGGTGGAGAGGAAAATGGTGAACCAAGTGGTAAAATCTCCGGGGAATATGTGTGTTAGTAGATGAATGCGGCACAAGTGAGTGGCCTCAACTTCAGAGGAGAGTCGAGGAATCAGGGCGCTGTAACAATAGTCTAGCAGTGGCAGTGGGGAGCAGTGGGAATTCTGACACTTTACATGTAGTGATGCAGGAGAAGAGAAATCTGGTTCATTTAAAGTGAGTAAGTGGAAGGAGGTGGTTCTGTGAAGAGGGCTTTAAGGAGTAGTTTGGAAGGGGTCTGAGAAACAATACAAGCCATTATAGTAATGTGGAAGCAGGTGCAGAGAGACGGAATGATTTACTTAAGCTCACAAGATAGACTAGAGGCAATGGATGGTATGGTGGGGGCAGTATGGCCCACTGACAAGAAATGGGCCTTGGAATCAGATGGCCCTGGGTTTCACTAGCGGCTTCATCATTTACTAGCTGTGAGACTTGGGGTATCACCTAACCTCTCAGCTTTCTCATCTGTAAATTAGGACATATAATACCTAATGCAAAGGATTGTTCTAAGGATTTAATGAGGTCAATGCATGTGAAGTGCTTGCTTTGTACACTGTGCTTGGCACATAGAACGTACTCTGTGAGTTTTAACTACTAACACCGGAAGTGAATCAAAAGCCCCCAGGTCTCAGTCCAGCGCTTCTCTGGTTATTCCACACTGACCTAACATCTTCTCTATTTGGAGGGCAGGCCATTTCCTTCGAGTTACACCAGAAACTCTAGACTCACACAGCCTTTTTAGCAAGATCTGAAAGCTCTGGTCTCTGTAGGGGCTCTAAAAAACTGCTGACGGTAGTGGAATCTAGTACAACTGCCTCTTTCTCTCTCTGCCCCCTCCCCCGCCCGTATATCTGGTCTACACACTATTCTGCTTCCTGTGAATGAAAAGCTTTTTCCTGATGAATGAAAAGCTTTTTGCTGAGTGAGATGTTAAAATTGGTGCCTGAAGGAACCATCTAATTTTTTTTTAAGAGATCTTTAAAAATATAAAAGTCTCCATACTCTCCCTACCCCTCCTACATCTGTCTGAAATTGCTTAAGCATGAGTAATGAAATAAAATGAGGACAGCCCGAGATTATCTAGAAACCGACAGGTTTAGCAACTTGCCCAGTTCCTGGCAAATCAGGACTTGTAACTTATTCTCATGACTACTGGTCTGTTTATTTTTCAAATGTTCTTTCAGCTAATAACTACTAGTTTTTATAGAAAAAAGTAATGTGTGTATAAAGGAGAGAATTCAAAAGTGCAAATGATACATAATTAAATATTACCTCCTCCTACTCCAGTGGAAACCCTGGTGGCATAGTGGTTAAGTGCTACGGCTGCTAACTAAAGGGTCAGCAGTTTGAATCCGCCAGGCGCTCCTTGGAAGCTCTACGGGGCGGTTCTACTCTGTCCTATAGGGTCGCTATGAGTTGGAATCGACTCGACGGCACTGGCCTTGGTTTTTTTTACTTTGGCCTACTCCAGACCCCTTCCTCTCAGTTCGTCTCCTGACTGCCACTACTGGTAACAGTTTTTTGGGTATTCTTTCAGAAATATTCTACTTATGTAATATTTTATCTATACATAAGCATACAGGAGCCCTGGTGGCACAGTGGTTAAGAAGCTTAGCTGCTAACCAAAAAGTCAGTAATTTGAATCCACCAGCTGCTCCTTGGAAACCCTATGGGGCAGCTGTTCTCTGTCCGATACAGCTACTATGAGTTGGAATTGACTTGATGGCAATGGGTTTTTTGTTTACACATATATGTGAATATTTAGTCTTTTTAAAAAACAAATGTGAACATACTCTATAAACTGTTACATACCTTGTTCTTTTTTCCACTGAACTACAATTTGGAGACAGTTTCATATCTGAATATAGAATCTTTTCTTTTGAATGACTGCAGAACAATCCATGGTATGTGTGATCTTTAAGGTTGTGTGTTAACTTGGCTGGGCCATGATTCTCAGTGGTTTCACAGTTGTGGTGTAGCTTGGTAGTCGTATGATGATGTCATCACCTCTATGATGACATCTGATATAATGTGATTACCTCCATGATGCAATCTGCTGTGAGTAGCCAATCAGTTGAAACAGAGTTTAACTGGGGATGTGGCCTGCATCCAGGACAGGTGGACTTTCTGGCACGGCTCTCTGGCTTTTGCTTGCTCTGGATCCTGCAGCTGGCTCCTGTTCATCTGATCTCTGTCTCTTGGGACTTCAGCTAGCGGCTTACCTGCCGTCTTGCCTGCCAGTCTTGAGATTTGTCGGTCTTAGTCGCCTGGGAGCCAGAGCCCTGCTGTCTGACTTGCCGATCTTGTCAGGCCCTGTGGCTGCGTGAATCAGGAGAGGCCTCCAGCCTGACCCATGGACTTGGGACGTTCTAGTCTCTACAACTGCATGAGCCATTTCCTTAATATAAATCTCTCTCTCTCTATATTTATACACTTCACTAGTTTTGCTGCTCTAGAGAAAACCGCCAAAGACATTATGGGTATAGCACAATTTATTTAACCTCATCTTCCAGTTTGGTTCTTCTGCTATCCTTTTGTTGGTGGCAACACCATTCTCCCAGTCATTCTGGCTCCAAACCTTGGAGCAATACTGAGCCTCTTCCTTCTCTGTATCTAGTAGATCCTGCCAAGTCCTCCTTTACAATGCTTTTCTTATTTGTGCATTCTTTTTCATTCTCATTCTCCCTTCCCTAGTCTAGGCCTTATCTCCTGTAGCATCTTCCTATCTCCAAACTATCTCTAGCCATTTTGCACACTTGCTCTTTTTTTAATTAATATTTTATTGTGTTTTAGGTGAAATTTTACACAACAAATTAGGCTCCCACTCAAAAATTCATACACACATTGTTCTGTGACATTAGTTACACTCCCTACAATACGTCAGCACTCTCACCATTTCCACCCAGCCCGCCTTGTTTCCATCCATCCAGTTTTCTTGCCCCTCCTTGCCTTCTCATTGTTGACCATTTGGTCTTGTATAGTTGATTGTTGGCAGTGGAAGCCGGGCACCATCTAGTTTTCCTGGTTTCAGGCTACAAGAGGCTGTGTTTTGCATGAGCCATTAGTCCTGTGGACTAATTTCTTCTTGAGTCTTGGGTCCTTCATTCTTCTTTGCCCCAGGCGGGAAGAGAGCAATAGCTGTATCTTAGATGGCAGCTGCACACTTGCTCTCGATTAAGTTTCCTAATGCTAAGGTTCTAATTGTGTCACTCCTCTTCTTGAAAACCTTCAATGATTTCCCATCGTGTTATGTAAAACTCAAATAATGATTAATAAATCTGATTTTTAAATTCTAATCTGGGGAGTTGCCTAGATCAGGATCTCCAGATGTAACATCTGTAGTCTGTATTAGAAAACAACAGCAAACAAAACACCTCCCAGGTGCTTTTGATGCACTTGGTTGTTGGACCGGTGGAACTATTAGAATAAAGTACAAATTTCTCAACTCAGCATTTAAGGCTTTTTTCTTTATTTTTCCAAAATACATTTCCAGTCCATTTCTTGCTACTTACAGTTCTACATGCCAGTGAAAATGAGTTCTTGCTGGCTCTCTGGATTCTCCTCACACCTTCTGGTCACCCCTTTTAACCTTTAGGCCCCATCTCTCTTTGAAGTCTTCAAACCCAGATGTGATCCCTGAGCTTAATTTTCTAAACTTGCTTACTGACACATTCTGTTTTATATCATAGTTTTGGGCTTATCCAGCTTTTCTCCCCAATGGCCTGAAGGAACTTAGTTCCAAACCCAAAACCAAACCCATTGGTGTCAAGTGGAAATCCAACCCATAGTTAACCTATAGGACAGAGTAGAAGTGCCCTGTAGGGTTCCTAAGGCTGTAAGTTTTTACAGAAGCAGACTGCCACATCTTTCTCCCAGGGAGCGGCTGGTGGCTTCCAATCGCCAACCTTTAAGTTGGTAGCCCAGCGCTTAACCACTGAGCCACAACGGCTCCCCTCTTATTGTTTGCGCCTACAGAGCCTTTGCACTTTGCGGTAAAGGTGTTAAACAAGAATTTGTGGAATTAGTGTCACTGCCTGATTTGTTTACTCTTTTCATATGCAGTGTCGCTGTTCCCGGCTTAACGTGGGCTTTCAACAAGCATTTGTGGAACCAACGAATAATGAACGGCGTTCAGCCTAACATCGCCCAGAGAAATACAAAGCCCAGCATGCATTGCGTGGAACGTCGGCGGACGCGGTGACGCAAGGGGGCGTGCCGAGCCTGAGGGAGGGGTCGTCCTGCGGGTAGCCGGAGGCTGGGGTGGCCGTGGAGCCCGGGGTGAGAGAGGGAGTGTGAGGGAGCGAAAGGTGAACCGAGCTGAAGGAAGGGACGCGTTGCTAGGTGCCCCCGGTTTATGGAGCGGGGCAAGATGGCGGAGGCGGAGAGCCTCGAGACAGCGGCGGAGCACGAGCGGATCCTGCGAGAGATCGAGAGCACCGACACGGCCTGCATCGGGCCCACGCTCAGGTACTCCGGATACCCGGGCCACCGACGGGCGGACACGGGCGGGACCGGCGGGCAGAGTCCTTCGGGTCGGTCCGCCCGGCCGGACTCCCACAGCGCTGGCGTCTGCCCCTCCTTTCGGGAGCCCAGCGAGCGGCCTCCGCCTCAGTGAGGCGGGTCTCCCGCCGGAGCCCCGACGTAGGGTCCTTTCCCGGCCCGGCGGCCCCCCACAGCCCGGTCCTCAGGAGGAGCCTCCTGCCTCCCTCGGGCCAGGCAGCCTTCTTTCTCCCTTCGAGCCTTGCCCAGCGCCGGGCAACTAGAGATCACCCGACAGATGCAGAGCTTCCCCCTTGGGAACATCACCCTTCTCCTTCCGATTCGAACCCTCGTCCTGCCTTAGACATAAGTCCTGCTCTTCAGACAAAACGAAATTTCACCCCACGGTCCCTTGCCTAGAAATGATACTCTTGCCGCCTTAAAATCAAAACCACTTCTCAAAAACGAGCCCCTGAAAATCCTTGGCCCTGGAAAGAAAGTTTCCCTCAACCCGCGCCCCTTTCCTTGGAGCGGGTGCTCGCGAACCCTGCCAGGAGGATGACTCTTTGCAAAGGTGCAGCCTCATAGTATTCTCATGGCTGAGAAAAATTTGCCCCTTCTCCGCCCCCCGCCCCCGTTACACCCCAATTTTATTTGCAGATGTCAAAACAAACCCTGACCGATCCCAACTTACTTATTTAACAAAACTTAGGTAATGCTTCTTATATACGGTGCAAGACGTTATGTTAAGTGATTTACACATTTATTTAAACGCAGAACAACAACAACAAAATCCTACTAGGTGGGTATTATTAGTACTCTCATTTTACAGATGAAGCACAGCGAGGTTAAGCGACTTGCCCAGGGTCACAGAGAAAATAAATTGGAGAAGTCAAGATTCCTACTTAGGCAATCTGGATTCAGAGTCTGCACTTTTTTTAAAACAATATTTTATTATGTTTTCAGTGGAAGTTAACACAGCAAATTAGGTTCCCATTTGACAATTTGTAGAAAAATTGATCAGCGACGTTAGTTACCAGGGTCTGCACTGTTAACCGCTGTTGTTTTGCCTCAACTGGGAATTATCATCTGCCTTACTTTTTTGTTGATAATTACACACCAAAGCCCAATTTAGAGCTACTTTTCCCTTACCCTTCAGTTTAGCAATGCCCTAGAGCTAACTTATCCTCATCCTTTCAGTCTAGGTCACTGTTCCTCCCTTCAAAGAAGAGTTATGAAAGAGTAGTTGAAGGAGGGCCAGGCTGGAGATGACTTCTCAGCCCCAGCTGCAATTCCTTCTCCAGGGTGCATTGTTAGCACAGTTTTCCCAGTGTCATCCCTGGACACTTTTATCCTCAGGTTTTGCCTTCTGTCCTTTAAAGTGACTTTTGGTTCTCTTTTTGGATCAGTTCTTCAGCACTATGGGTATCTTACTCTCCCCTCTGCTCTCATACATTATGATCATGATGACCATGCTTTTCTCATTAAGCTGTTCACGGTGAATGATCCTCATTTCCTAGTCTTTGTTTTTCCAGAAACTAAGGGCTACTTACTAGTGTCCTACTAAGGGCCTTAATAGTTGTTAATATTTGCTTTTTGTAAAATAAAATGTTACTGGAGTTTACTGAGGATGCTGTTTTCAATAGTCTACCCAGAAATTTGACCACTGAGTTGCAGTTGACAACCTAGCAAAGCACCATCAGTGTTGTCTTGAACTGGTTGTGGTTTTCAAAGTTCTTGTTTTATATGATGGATGGACTTTAGTGTTGTCAGTTTAGTTTGTAGTAGTTTATTAGGTTAACTCTCCACTGAATAATGATACATATTTGTATCAACTTAGTTTTGGCCCGTAATTTTTCTAGTGTCTTGACTTTAAGAATATATGTATTTTGGTTCAAATGTAAATTACCATTCTTCCTAAAACTTGCTTCATTATGATCACAGAGTTCTTTTTCCACTGGGAAGTGGGCTTTTATGGGGTAGATAGATTAAGATATATTTTGCCCTAAGGGAGCACAGTTAGAAAAAAATGCACTGTACCAACAGCTTTAGTTGCTTTTCCTGACTCCCTGTATCATTATTAGGGGCTTTTCATTTTTTGTTCTCATCTTTTCTGTGGCAGATAACCCTAAATCTTACTATCAGACTGAAGATTTAATCACCTGAACATCGTAAAGTCGTACCTACTATCTTTGTCTTTAGCTTGCCTCTCCCCATTTTCACAGGTAATGATCTCACCTTATTTGCTTATTCCATTCAGAGGCAGTAGCATGCACAGACTTGATGTTTCAGATCCCATGCCTTATCCTGGATGCACCTCCATCATTATTATATTTTGTTTTTCATCACAGTCCTTAGAGAGGTTTGACTAAGGTTATAAGCACTCTTCTTTAACTCTCCTCAGCTGTAAACCCCACACTCCTCTATCCCTCTTCATATTATGTCTTTCCAATTTTTTCGATCTTTTGAGGTGGCTTTTTTTTTTTTAATTAATTTTTGTTGTGCTTTAAGTGAGAGTTTACAAATCAGGTCAGTCTCTCATACAAAAATTTATGCACACCTTGCCATATACTCCTAATTGCTCTCCTTTTAATGAGATAGCACAGTTCTTCCCTTCACTCTCTCTCCTTATGTCCATTCGGGTAGCTTCTGCCCCCCTCCCCCACCCTCTCATCTCCCCTCCAGAAAGGAGATGCCAACATAGCCTCACGTGTTTACTTGATCCAAGAAGCTCGTTCTTCACCAGTATTGTTTTCCATCCTATATTCCAGTCCAATCCCTGTCTGAAGAGTTGGCTTTGGGAATGGTTCCTGTCTTGGGCTAACAGAAGGTCTGGGAACTGTGGCCTCTGGGGTCCTTCTAGTCCCAGTTTGACCATTAAGGCTGGTCTTTTTACGAGAATTTGGGGTCTGCATCCCACTGTTTTCCTGCTCCCTCAGGGGTTCTCTGTTGTGTTCCCTGTCAGGGCAGTCATCGGTTGTGGCTGGGCACCATCTAGTTCTTCTGGTTTCAGACTGATGTAATCTCTGGTTTATGTGGTCCTTTCTGTCTCTTAGGCTCATAATTACCTTATGTGTTTGGCGTTCTTCATTCTTACTTGCTCCAGGTGGGTTGAGACCAATTGATGCGTCTTAGATGGCCGCTTGCTAGCGTTAAAGACCCCAGATGCTACTCTCCAAAGTGGGATGCATAATGTTTTCTCAATAGGTTTTATGCCAGTTGACTTAGATGTCCCCCGAAACCATGTTTGAGGTAGCTTTTTAAGACATGAGATTCTTAGCTGTTCTTGAGATAGGTTTTTTAACTGAAGAGGAACTAAAGAACAGAGTAACAGTAAGTTGATAGCCGATATAAGATTAACATACCCATCCCTAAAATTCCTGCTCTTCGCAAAATTCCACTTAGCTATGTTGCCTAACCAGACTCTTTTCTCTGCCACCTCTTACTTGTGTTATTACTTGTGTTGTCATTACTTGATTTCTTTCCCTGCTATGGTACAGAATTATTCTTCCAGTCTTATTTCTTTTTCTTTGAGGAGTCACAGTGGCTTGACTTTTTCATTATGTAACTGTCATCGTTTTAATCCTGAACAAAAGAAGCAGTGTTAGTTGACTCCCATGCATCATAAGGAAGTGCCTTTCCTTTTTCATTGTAATTCTGAAAGGCTAAGCATATCTACACACACGGAGAAGCTGTTGCCTAGCAAATTCTTTTGGGAAAGCAGCCATCTCTTTTTTCTCTGTCTTTTAAAAATTATTTCATCAGCTGCAAGTCCTAATTTTGCTGGTAAGGAAAGAGGTCCAGAAGATGTTAGGGTCTGTTCTGTTTTTAAAATAGCATTGATTCTGACTCTGTAGTACTAATACTAAACTTTTGACCAAAAATCACTCATGAATAATAGCTCTATGTTTTCATTTTCCAAATCCCATCTTTACATCTCAGTCTTCTATCATATCACTAAGTAGGGGTCAACGCCTCACCTTGAGTTCTGGGTAATAGCAATTAACTATTTAAGTTACTGTTTAAGATTTTGTTTTCAAACTTTTTAGTGTAACTGAAATAATATTGCCATTTTTAAAAACAGCTTTATTAAGATATAATTCACATACCATACAATTCACCCATTTAAAATACACAATTTAATAGTTTTTCATATATACACAAAGTTGTGCAGTTATCACCACAATTTAATTTTAGAACATTTTTATCACCCCCTAAAGAAATCCCCTATCCATTGGCAGTCATTCCCCAGTCCTAAACCTGTTGCCATCAAATCAATTCCGACTGAATGAACCCTATAGGATAGAGTATAGGACAGAGTAGAACTGCCCAATAGAGTTTCCAAGGAGCGCCTGGTGGATTTGAACTGCTAACCTTTTGGTCAGCAGATGTAGCTCTTAACCACCACACCACCTGGGTTTCCACTCTCCCCAGCCCTAGGCAGCCACTAATTTACTTTCTGTCTCTATGAATTTGCCTGTTCTGGACATTTTATATAAATGGAATCATACAATATGTGTGTATGTGAGACTTATGTTTTCCTTGTGTTAGCAAGTATCGTTACTTCATTTCTTTTCATTACCAGATAATATTCTGTTGTATACATCTACCACATTTTATCAGTTGATGAATATTTGGGTCGTTTCTACTCCTTGGCTATTAAGAAAATGCTGCTATAAACATTCATATGCACATTTTCGTATGGCTGTATGTTTTCATTTCTCTTGGTATATACCTGGGGTGGAACTCCTAGGTCATAGGTAAGTCTATATTTAACATTTTGAGGAACTGCCAAACTGTTTTCTAAAGCTGTTGCACCATTTTACATTCTCACCAGCAATATAAGAGTTACAGTTTCTCCACATCGTTGGTTCCACTTGTTATTATCATTTTTATTTTAGTCTTCCTCGTGGATGGGAAGTGGCATCTCAGTGTGGTTTAGATTTGCATTAACCTGATGGCTAAGGGGGAGCCCTTATGGCACAGTGGTTAAGAGCTCGGCTGCTAACCAAACGGTCGGCAGTTTGAATCCACCAGCCTGTCCTTGGAAGCCCAGTGGGGTGGTTTTAGTCTGTCCTGTGAGTCGGAATTGACTTGATGGCAACAGGCTCAATGGCTAATGGTAAAGTAGAGGTTCAGCGAAAAAGGGGAGAACCCTCAACAAGATGGATTGACACAGTGGCTGCAACAGTGGTCTCATACACAGCAACGATTATGAGGATGGTGCAGGATCAGGCAGTGTTTCGTTGTTTTACACAGGGTCACTATGAGTCAGAACCGACTTGATGGCACCTGACGACAACAACAACAACAGCAACAACAACAATGGCAAATAATGTTGAGCATCTTTTCACGTGCTTATTGCCTATTTCTATATGTTCTTTGGAAAAATATTCAGATCCTTTGCTAATTACTTAATTGCATTTTTATCTTTTTCATTGTTGAGTGGTAAGAGTTCTTTATATATTCTGGATATAAGTCTCTTATCAGATATATGATTTGTAAACACTTTCTGCCATTCTGTGAGTTGTCTTTTCATTTTCTTGATGGTATCATTTGCAGCGCTAAAGTTTTTAATTTTAGCTCTTATATTTAGGTCTGTGATCCATTTTGATTTAATTTTCTGTGTATGGTGTAAGAAAGGGGTCCAGCTTCATTCCTTTGCATGTGAATATCAGTTGTTCCAGCACTGTTTGTTGAATGCCATCTTTTTTTTGCCTGGATATATTTCTGGTTGATTTACTTTGATCTCCTTACTATGAAATTTATATTCCTTGTGGTAGAAATGTAACATTCACTACCTTGTCCTTGTGTTTAACTTTGCTTCCACATATCTGAGGGATATAATACTACTTAATAATCAGATCTTGGGGACTGCATATCAGAATTTTGGGAATGGAGTAGAGAATGGATAGGGACAGGAAACAAATTTATAAAAACACTTTGGATAATTTTGATAGCTCCTCCTTGACAGTCGCTGAAGGGAAAGAAATTATCTCTCATTGACTACTGCTTATTTTTAGTAGTATCTCTCTTTAAAAATAACATTTTTATATTTTAATTGTAATGGAATATGATGAGTTTTAAAAAGAGAAGAAACAGGCAATAAGGAAAGCAAACAAACAAAAAAAGCCCACAAAACTTGCCATCCTGTTACAACTCCTATATTTATATATTTCTTCCTAACTTTTCCATATGCATTTTATTACTGTCTTAGTTAGTTATCTAGTGCTGCTGTAACAGAACACCACAAATGGGTGGCTTTAACAAATTTATTTTCTCATAGTTCAGGAGGCTAGAAGTTTGAATTCAGGGTGCTGGCATTAGGGGAAGGCTTTATCTCTCTGTTGGCTCTGGAGGAAGGTCCTTGTCTCTTTGAGCTTCTGCTTCTGGACAGTCTTCATATCTCTTCCCTGATCTGTGCTCTGCTTGCTTGTTTAATCTCTTTTATATCTCAAAAGAGATTGACTGAAGATAAACCATACACTAATCCTTCCTTATTAACATAATAAAGACAACCAATTCCTAAATGGTATTATAACTGCAGGCATAGAGGTTAGGATTTAAACACACATTTTTGGGGGATATAATTCAGTCCATAACAATCACATTACATATTGTTGTTGTTACCCACCATTGAGTCGGCCCCCAACTCATGGCAGCCCCATGTACAATGGAACAAAATGATGCCTGGTCCTGTGCCATCCCAATGAGTGGTTGGAAATTGGACCAGTTGTGATCTGTAGGGTTTTTATTTGCTGATGTTTGGAAGTAGATTGCCAGGCCTTTCTTCTTTGTCAGTCTTAGTCTGGAAGCTATGCTGGAACCTGTTCAGCATCATAGCAACAGTGACAGACGGGTAGTGGCTGCTCATAAGGTGCATTGGCCAGGAATTAAACCTGGGTCTCCTGCTTGGAAGGTGAGAATTCTACCACTGAAACACCCTAACGTCTCACACATTAAATGTTGGAAGAGTATTGTCAATGTTACATCTTGCTTTTTCATTTATATACTGTTATATACAGTTTCATACATCATTATATATTAATAGCCATATTATTTTAATGGCTTTATTCATGAATTAGTGTATTAATTCAGCAAATATTTACTGAGCAACTTCTTGTGCCAGATACTCTTCAATGCTCTGGGAATACAGCAGGGAACAGAATAGACGAGTTTCTATCCTTAGGGAACTTACCCACAGAATAAACAAACAAATGAATAAATATACTTACCCACAGAATAAACAAACAAATGAATAGATAAATAATGTAATACAGTGTAGTGATTAGTGCTACATAATGACAAGGGTGTTGTTTTCCATTGGGTGGTTAGAAAAGGTTGTTCTGGCAAAGGTTTTAATCCAGTGAGGGAGCAGACCTCGGGACTCTGGAAGAAGTATCTTCAGGGCTTCTAAGTGCAAAGGCCCTCAGAAGAAAGATTGTGGCAGGAGGTGATTTAGGAGAGTAGCCAGTGTTCAGATGAGGTAGAGTAAGGTAAACACTTTGATTTTATTCTGAGTATGATGGGAAAGTACTGGAGAGTTTTAAGGAGAAGAGTGACATTCTCTAATTTAGTTTTAAAAAGGATTATTCTGGCTGCTGTGCGGAGACAGTAATAGAGGAAACAGGGAAACAGTCAAGGGGCATTTGCGATAAGAGGCAAGATACGATTGTGTCGTAAGATAAAGTGTTGGAAGGAGTCTTAGTTGACTAGTACTGCTATAACAGAAATACCACAAGTGGATGGCTTTAACAAAAAGAAATTTATTCGTTCACAATTTAGGAGGCTAGAAGTCTGAATTCAGGGTGCCAGCTCCAGGGGAAGGCTTTCTCTCTCTGTCGGTTCTGGGGGAAGGTCCTTGTCATCAATCTTCCCTTGGTCTAGGAGTATCTCAGTGCAGGGACCCCCAGTCCAAAGGATGTGTTCCACTCCGGGCCTTGCTTTCTTGGTGGTAGGAGGTCCCCCATCTCTCTGCCAGCTTCTCTTTTTTATATCTCAAAAGAGATTGATTTAAGATACAACCTAATCTTGTAGATTGAGTCCCTCCTCATTAACATAACAGCCGCTAATAATTACTATCATATAGGTACAATTTATAACACATAGGAAAATCACATTAGATGACAAAGTATGGTAGACAATCACACAATACTGGGAATCATGGACTAGCCAAGTTGACACACATTTTTGGAGACACAATTCAATCCATAACAGGAGATGATGATGAGTAGTTGAATTAGGGTATATTTTGAAAATAGAGCCAAAGCAGCTTATTTGTTGTTAGGTGCCATCAAGTCAGTTCCAAATCATAGTGACCCTGTGTACAAGAAAGAAACATTGCCTGGTCCTCTGCTAGCCTTACAATCGTTGTAATGCTTGAGGCCATTGTTGCAGCCACTATGTCAGTTCATCTTGTTGAGGGTCTTCTACTTTTTCACTGGTCCTCTACCAAGCGTGATGCCCTTTTCCAGGGACTGATCCTTCTGATAACATGTCGAAAGTATGTGAGACGTAGTCTCGCCATCCTTGCTTCCAAAGAGCATTCTGGTTGTACTTCTTCCAAGACAGATTTGTTCATTCTTTTGACAGTCCATGGTATATTCAGTGTTCTTCACCAGCACCACAGTTTGAGGGTGTCAATTCTTCAGTCTTCCTTATTCGTTGTCCTGCTTTTGCATGCATATGAGGCGATTGAAAACACCATGGTTTGGGTCAGGTGCACCTCAGTCTTCATGATGACATCTTTGCTTTTCAACACTTTAAGGAGGTCGTTTGCAGCAGATTTGCCAATGCAGTATGTCATTTGATTTCTTGACTGCTGCTTCCATGGGTGTTGATTGTGGATCCAAGCAAAATGAAATATTTGACAGCTTCAGTCTTTTCTCCATTTATCATGATGTTGCTCATTGGTCCAGTTGTGAGGATTTTTGTTTTCTTTATGTTGAGGCGCAATCCATACTGAAGGCTGTAGTCTTTGATATTCTTCATCAGTTAAGTACATCAAGTCCTTTTCACTTTCAGCAAGCAAGGTTGTGTCATCTGCATCATGGAAGTTGTTAACGAGTCTTCCTCCAATTCTTAAGCCCCTTTATTCTTCATATAGTCCAGCTTCTCGGATTATTTGCTCAGCATACAGATTGAATAGGTATGGTGAAGGGATACAACCCTGACACACACCTTTACTGACTTTAAACCACACAGTATCCCCTCATTCTGTTTGAATGGCAGCTTCTTTATCAATGTACCAGTTCCTCATGAGCACAATTAAGTCGTCTGGAATTCCCATTCTTTGCAATGTTATCCATAATTTGTTATGATCCACACAGTCGAATGCCTTTGCGTAGTAAATAAAACACAGGTAAACATCTTTCTGGTAGTCTCTGCTTTCAGCCAGGGTCCATCTAACATAAGCAAATGATATCCCTGGTTCCACGTCCTCTCCTGAATCTGGCTTGAATTTCTGGCAGTTCCCTGTTGATATACTGCTGTAGCTGCTTTGGAATGATCTTTAGCAAAATTATACTTGCATGTGATATTAATGATATTGTTTGATAATTTCCACATTCAGTTGGATCACCTTTCCTGGGAATAGGCATAAATATGGATCTCTTCCAGTAGGTTGGCCAGGTAGCTGTCTTCCCAATTTCTTGGCATAGAGGGGTGAGCACTTCCAGGGCTGCATTCGTTCACTGAAACATCTCAGTTGGTATTCTGTCAATTCCTGGAGCCTTGTTTTTTTTGCCAATGCCTTTAGTGAAGCTTGGACTTCTTCCTTCAGTACCACTGGTTCCTGATCATATGCTACCTCCTGAAATGGTTGAACTTCGACCAATTCTTTTTGGTATAGTGACTCTGTATATTCCTTCTTTTGATGCTTCCTGTGTTTATTATTTTTCTCGTAGAATTCTTCACTATTGCAACTCGAGGCTTGAATTTTTTCTTTAGTTCTTTCAGCTTGAGAAATGCTGAACATGTTCTTCCCTTTAGGTTTTCTAATTCCAGGTCCTTTGCACAAGTCATTATAATACTTTGTCTTCTCGAGCTGCCCTTTGAAATCTTCTGTTCAGCTCTTTTACTTCATTATTTCTTCCTTTTGCTTTAGCTACTTCACGTTTAATAGCAACTTTCAGAGTCTCTTCTGACATCCATTTAGGTCTTTTCTTCCTTTCCTGTCTTTCTAATGATGTTTTGCTTTCTTTATGTATGATGTCCTTGATGTTATTCCACAGCTTGTTTGGTCTTTAGTCATTTGTGTTCAACACATCAAATCTATTCTTGAGATGGCCTCTAAATTTAGGTGGGATATATTCAGGGTTGTACTTGGGCTCCCATGAACTTATTCTAATTTTCTTTAGCTTCAACTTGAACTAGCATATGAGCAGTTGATGGTCTGTTCTGCAGTTGGCCCGTGCCCTTGTTCTGACTGATGATATTGAGCTTTTCCATTGCCTCTTTCCACAGATGTAGTCGATTTGACTCCTGTGTATTCCATCTGGCAAGGTCCATGTGTATTGTCACCATTTATGTTGGTGAAAAAAGTTCTTTGCAATGAAAGTTGTTAGTTTCGTAAAATTCTATCATGTGACCTTTGGCATCGTTTCTATCAGCAAGGCCATCTTTTCCAACTACCAGGCCTTCTTCTTTGTTTCCAGCTATTCTGTTCTAATCACCAGTAATTATCAGTACATTCTGATTGGATGTTTGATCAATTTTGGACTGCAGAAGTTGGTAAAAATCTTCAATTTCTTCATATTTGGCCTTAGTGATTGGTGTGTAAATTTGAATAATAGTCATATTACTGGTCTTCCTTGTTGGTGTATGGATATTAAGCTATTACTGACAGTGTTGAACTTCAGGATATATCTTGAAATGTTCTTTTTACGATGAGTGCAATGAGAGCCCTCTTCAATTTGTCATTCCTGGCATAGTAGACCATATGATTGTCAAATTCAGAATGGCCAATCCAGTCTTTTTCAGCTCACTAATGCCTTTTTTTTTTTTAATGCCTAGGATATTGATGTTTATGCATTCCATTTGGTTTTTGGCGATTTCTAATTTTCCTAGATTTATGGTTCGTCCATGTTCTGATTATTAATGGATATTTGCATTCGTTTCTTTTCATTTTGAGTCGTGCAACATCAGCAGATGAAGGTCCCTAAACCTTGACTCTATTCATGTCGTTAGGGTTAGCTCTACTTTGAGGAGGCAGCTCTTCCCAGTCGTATTTTGATGCCTTCTAACCTGAGGGGCTCATCTTCTGGCACTGTATCAGAAACAGTGTTTTGCTGCTATTCATAGGGTTTTCACTGGCTAATTCTTTTCAGAAGTAGACCACTGGGTCTTTCTTCCCATCTGTCCTAGTCTGGAAGCTGAGCTGAAACCTGTCCACTATGGGTGTCCTTGCTGGTATTTGAATACTGGTGGCATAGCTTCCAGCATCACAGCAACACACAAGCCTCCACAGTATGACAAACTGACAGACACATGGGGGAAAACAGTGTATTAGTTGAGGGGATTAAAGAAAGAGGAATCAAGGATGATTCCAAGGCTCTTGGCTTAAGTAACTGAGTGAATGGTGGTGCCATTTACTGGGATGGGGAATAAGAGAGCAGGAGCTTTATTTTTCTTCATAGCATTTATCACCTGCCTGAAATTAAAAAAAAAAAAATTATTATTACACTTTAGATGAAGGTTTATAGACCAAACTAGTTCCTCATTAAACAGTCAGTACACACGTTGTTCTATGACATTGGTTTACAACCCCATGACATGTCTACACTCTCTCTTTTCAACCTTGGGTTCCCTATTACCAGCTTTCCTGTTCCCTCCTGGCACCTAGTCTCTGACCCTGGGCTGGTGTGCCTCTTTAGTCTCATTTTGCTTTATGGGCCTGTCCAGTCTTCGGCTGAAGGGTAAACCCCAGGAGTGACTTCATTACTTAGCTGAAAGGGTGTCCGGGGGCCATACTCTCAGGGTTTCTCCAGTCTCTGTCAGCTAGCAAGCCTGGTCTTTCTTTTTGAGTTAGAATTTTGTTCTACATTTTTCTCCAGCTCTTTTGGAACCCTCTATTGTGATCCTTGTCAGAGCAGTCAGTGGTGGTAGCCGGGCACCTTCTAGTTGTACTGGACTCAGTCTGGTGGAGGCCGTGCTAGATGTGGTCCATTAGTCCTTTGGACTAATCTTTTCCTTGTATCTTTAGTTTTCTTCATTCTTCCTTGTTCCGGAAGGGGTGAGGCCTGTGGAGTATCCTAGATGGCTGCTTGTCTTAGTCATCAAATGCTGCCATAACAGAAATACCACAAGTGGATGGTTTTAACAAAGAGAAATTTATTCTCTCACAGCCTAGTAGGTTACAGTCCAAATTCAGGGGAAGGCTTTCTCGGTCTCTTGGCTCTGGAGGAAGGTCCTTGTCTTCAATCTTCCCCTGGTCTAGGAGCTTCTCATGTGCAGGGACCCTGTGTCCAAAGGACACGCTCTGCTTCTGGTGCTGCTTTCTTGGTATGAGGTCCCCAACTCTCTGCTTGCTACTCTTTCCTTTTTATCTCTTGAGGGATAAAAGGTGGTGCAGGCCACACCCCAGGGAAACTCCCTTTACATTGGATCAGGGATGTGACCTGGGTAAGGGTGATGTTACAATCCCATCCTAATCCTTTTAACAGAAAATTGTAATCACAAAATGGAAGACAGCCACAGAATACTGGGAATCATGGCCCAACCAAGTTAATACACAAATTTTGGGGAGGACGTAATTCAATCCAGAACACTGCTTATAGGCTTTTAATATTCCAGATGCTACTCACCAAAGTAAAATGTAGAACATCTTCTTTACAAACTATGTTATGCCAGTTGAGCTAGTTGTTTCCTGAGACCATGGTCCCCACAGCCCTCAGCCCAGCAGTTCGGTTCCTAAGGGAGTTTGGATGTGTGTATGGAGCTTATATAACCTAGCCCTGCCTGAGATATTTTTATGGGGTCCTGGGTGGTACAAATGGTCAACACGCTAGGCTGCTAACTGAAGGATTGGAGGTTTGAATTTACCCAGAGGTGCCTCGGAAGAAAGGCTGGCAGTGTACTTCTGGAAATCAGCCATTGAAAATCCTAGAGAGCATAGTTCTATTGTGGCACAAATTGGGTCTCCAATGAGTCAGAATTGACTTGAGGGTAACTGGTTGGAGATTTTTTTTTTATTGTCTCCCCCACTAGAATGTGTATCCCAGGATTGTTGAATTGTCCAATAAAAGAAAAAAAAGAATTGTGCTATCACCTGTTAATTATCTGGTGGTTGATTAGCTGATTTGCAAATTAACTGTCTTAAAAAATATGACTAAGCTTTTGAGTAAAAATAAAACTGCCAAAAACCTTGAAAGCCTCAACATATCAGATGTGTTTATCTTTTGGAATTACATGTAATTTTTTAGTTCTTCTTTATCTATTAATAAATAGTATAATCTAAATAAACTGGCCCCTAAAGAGTGTTATTGTCCACAATTTGCAAAGTTAAATATAATAACAATCCTAGGGATTAAAATGTTATTGTATAAATAACATTTGTAAGTTGTAGAAATAAAGCTTAGTATTTAGCAAAAAAAGTTGACGTCATATATTTGGGGAAAAGGGAGTGGTAATATTAAATAAGTTTCATTACAATATGGTATATGAGAATACTTTATGGTTTGATAAATAGTTTAAAAATTATTCTCATTGAGCTGTCAGGCAAACTGGAAAATCGAAAAACTGAAAAAACCCTCTTATAGCTGATAAGACAATTTTGATTGGTTCAGGCAGCAGTGGACGTAATGACTGATTTTTATTTGAGGTGAATAAATAAAAATTTTCATTGAAGCTCTTCCTATGGAAGGTTATGCTGATGTGTTATCTGATTGCGTAACTAGATTCAAACCACAGACAAATTGGGAATGTAGCGGCTGGTAATTACTCTGCTGAATTTCAAGAGCTTATTAGTTATCATCAGTTTAAATATAATGCTGATGAAACTCATCTCCTGGAAATCTTACCTCCTATAATTTTGGAAATAAAAAATGATGTAGGTAAATTATTCTTTATCTCTCTGTTTTTCTAAAGCTGTGTTTGAAATATTAAAAAAAATGGAAAGAATTCCCTAAACTTCTGTTTATCTGGAAGTGTCCTAGTTTTGCCTTCATATTTGAGAGACAGTTTTACGGGATATATGATCCTTGGCTGGCAGTTTTTCTCCTTCAATGCTTTATATAAGTCATCCCATTGCCTTCTTGCCTGCATGGTTTCTGCTGAGTAGCCCAAGCTTATTCTTATTGACTCTCCTTTGTAGGTGACTTTTCGTTTATCCCTAGCTGCTCTTAGAATTCTCTTTATCTTTGGTTTTTCGCAACTTTGATTATAATATGTCTTGGTGTCTTTCTTTTAAGATCTACCTTATGTGGAGTTTGATGAGCATCTTAGATAGATAATCTCATCTGTCACAATATCAGGAAGTTTTCTGCCAGCAAATCTTCAACAATTCTCTCTGTATTGTCTGTTATCCCTCCCTGTTTTGATACTCCAATCACTCGTAGGTTACTTCTCTTGATAGAGTCCCACGTGATTCTTAGGGTTTCTTTGCTTTAAAAAAATTTTTTTTATCTGATTTTTCTTCACGTGTATTGGTGCCAAGTGCTTTATTTTCAGTCTCACCAATTCTGCCTTCCACTTGCTCAGTTCTGCTCTTCTGACTTATTGAATTGTCTAATTCTATAATTTTATTGTTAATCTTCTGAATTTCTGATTGCTGTCTCTCTATGGATTCTTGCAGCTTATTAAATTTTTCATTATGTTCTTGAATAACCTTTTTAATTTCTTCAACTGCTTTATCTGTGTGTTCCTTAGCTTGTTCTGCATATTGCCTGATTTCCTTCCTGATCTTGTTCCTGATGTCTTGAAGAGTTCTGTATATTAATCTTTTGTATTCTGCATCTGGTAATTCCAGGAAGGCACCTTCATCCAGAAGATTCCTTGATTCTTTGTTTCGAAAGCTTGTTGAAGTGATCTTGGTCTGCTTCTTTATGTGATTTGATATTGACTGTTGTCTCTGAGCCATCTATAAGTTATTGTATTAGTTTATTTTATGTTTAAATACTGTATCTTAGCTTCTTGCTTTGTTTTGATATGCCCAAATGGGTTGCCTGAGTGAGCTAGCTTGATTATTTTTGCCTTTGATGCTCTAATGTCCTGTCACCAGATGGATAGAGCTTTTATAGGTGTATCAGCCTATGAGTCCATTCACTTTTCTTGTATGGATTCAGCTCAGGTGTCCAGGTGGTTGGTCAACAAGTATGTGGTACAGGCTGTGTCCTACAGTCTTAGAGGGGCAAGGGTGATTGGTATAGGTACCGGTATCTGGTTGCGGCAGGGGGTCTGAACAAGGCAGGGGGCTGACAACCATCCCCTGAGTGTGAGGAAAGTGCATCCCTGTTCCCTAGAGCACACAGGTAGGTGGGTTCTGCAGACAGACCATGAGTACCCAGTGCTTTTGGTTGTGAGGATTGGGAGGTATGAGTTATCTTTGGACTCCTGTTGTGGGTGGCTGGGTGACTTGAGTGGACCCACCAGTCCGTAGGCCCCTGATATGGGTAGGTGAGGACTCTGTTTAATAGGTAAAGTGGTGTCAAACATCAAACACCCACCTCTCCACCACACAGCTGAAACAGTTGCAGTCTGCCAACAAGGGCCAATTCTCCTGAAATAGGCCCACACAGGTCCATGCAGGGGGGAAAGGTATGCAAAGTCCACGGACTGTTTATGCCTGGACAGGAGCCACTTCTGTCCTGAGCTCCCCAGGTTAGTGGAGCTGGCAGATCGTCTTTTCCCCCAATTGTGAATTCATTCCTTCTCCAAGGCCGGGAGAACAGCTCAGGGTGTGCAGCAGGACCCATCTCAGGCCCGGGGAAATCTACAGCCACTGAAGCTGGCTTGGAGGCTAGGGGCGCAGTAAAATATACACAAGTACTTAGCTTTTGCCGAGAGCACTGTTATTCTCTGGTTCCAGAGGTGTGAGTAGGCTGTGCGGCTGCCTGTTTCTCCCTGAGGAAACTGCGGCCTAATGCCACCACCAGCCCGCTGCCATCGTTCCCGGGAATGGTGCTTGAGGGTTCCCGGCGATTCAGGTCTGGCAACTCCTCACTGCTTCTGAACTGACTCTCCCTCCCCCTGCCATTCAGTCCTTTTTCTTACTTTGTCTTTGATGTTCAGGGCTACTAGCTTGTCATAAATATAATCATTTCAGTCATTTTTTCGGGTCTTTGTTGTAAGAGGGTTCACCGGAAGCGTCTGACTACTCTGTCATCTTGGCCCTGCCTCTAAAAAATGGAAAGAAGGTGATGTAACCTTAACCATAGATCTACTATCTTTTTCTCCTGTTTCCTTTATTTCCCCATATTACTAGTTTGTTATTTATTCTTTCATTTTTTAAAATATAGATAAAAGCATATATGATCTTATTTCCCCCAAAGTATCATACTGTATAGTTTTGCATCTTATTTTTTCATTTATCTATACCTATATCTGTATATTTATTGTGCTTTAGATGAAGGCTTACAGAGCAAATGAATTTCTTTTTTTAAAATTTTTATTGTGCTTTAAGTGAAAGTTTACAAACCAGGTCAGCCTCTCACACAAAAACTTATATACACCTTGCTACATACTCCCAATTGCTGTCCCCCTAATAAGACAGCCCGCTCCCTGCCTCCACTCTCTCTTTTCGTGTCCATTTCGCCACCTTCTAACCCCCTCTACCCTCTCATTTCCCCTCCAATGTGGAGATGCCAACATAGTCTCAAGTGTCCACCTGATCCAAGAAGCTCACTCCTTACCAGTATCCCTCTCCAACCCATTGTCCAGTCCAATCTCTGTCTGAAGAGTAGGCTTTGGGAATGGTTCCAGTCCTGGGCCAACAGAAGGTCTGGGGGCCATGACCACCGGGGTCCTTCTAGTCTCAGTCAGACCATTAAGTTTAGTCTTTTTACGAGAAGCAAATTAATTTCTTGCTAAACAATTAATACACATATTATTTTGTGACACTGGTTGCCAACCCCATGGTGTGACAACACCCTCCCCTTCTCGACCTTGGGTTCTCCATTACCGGCTTTCTTGTCCCTTCCTGCCTTTGTATCCCTGCCCCTGGGCTGGTGTACCCATTTAATCTCATATACGTGGTTGAGCTACGTGTATTATTGTTTGTTTTATGGGCCTGTCTCATCTTTGGCTGAAGGTTAAATCTCAGGAGTGACTCCAGTACTGAGTTAAAAGGGTGTCTGAAGGCCATACTCTGAGAGTTTCTCCAGTTTGGTCTTTTTTTGTGAGTTAGAATTTTGTTCTACATTTTTCTCCAGTCTGTCTGGGACCCTCTATTGGGATCCCTGTCAGAGCTGTCAGTGGTGGTAGCTGGGTACAATCTAGTTGTGCTAAACTCAGTCTGGTGGAGGCTGTGGTAGTTGTGGTCCATTAGTCCTTTGAACAAATCTTTCCCTGTGTCTTTGGTTTTCTTCATTCTCCCTTGCTCCAGACACGGTAGGACCAGTGGAGTATCTTAGATGGCTACTCAGAAGCTTTTAAGAACTCAGATGCTGCTCACCAAAGTAGGATGTAGAACATTTTCTTTATAAACTCTTATGCCAATTGAGCTAGATGTCCTCGGAGACCATGGTTCCCAGCCCTCAGCCCAGTAATTTGATCCCTCATGGAGTTTGGATGCGCTGTGAAGCTTCCTTGACCTTGCCTTAGTCAAGTTGTGCTGACTTTACCCTCACCAAAGTTAGTGTTGTTCCCTCCCCACCCCTCCCCTTCCTTGAATCCATCAGAGGTGATTTCTTTCTGTGTGTAAAGCTTTTCATGAATTTTTATAATAATAGTCTCATGCAGTATTTTTCCTTTTGTGATTGACTTATTTCACTCGGCATAATGCCCTCCAAATTCATCCGTGTTGTGAGATGTTTCTCATATTCACCATTGTTCTTTATCATTGCGTAGTATTCTGTTATGTGTATGTATCATAGTTTGTTTATCCATTCATCTGTTGATGGTCACTTAGGTTGTTTCCTTTTTTTTGCAATTGTAAATAATGCTGCAATAAATGTGGGTGTGCATGTATCTATTCATGTGATGACTCTCATTTCTCTAGGATATATTCCTAGGAGTGGGATAGCTGGATCGTATGGTATTTCTATTTCTAGCTTTTTAAGGAAGCGCCGTATTGTTTTCCAAATTGTTGTGCTATTTTACATTCCCACCGGCAGTGCATAAGAGTTCCAGTCTCCCTGCAACCTCTCCAACATTTGTTATTTTCCGCTTTTTTTGGATTCATGCCAGTAATATTGGGGCAAGATGGTATCTCAGTGTAGTTTTGATTTGCATTTCTCTAATGGCTGGTGATCGGGAGCATTTCCTTATGTGTCTGTTAGCCCCCTGAATATCTTCTTTGGTGAAGTGTCTGCTTATATCCTTTGCCCATTTTTTTAAATTGGATCACTTGTCTTTTTTGTTGTAGAGATGTTGGGTTTTCCTATAGACTTTATAGATAAGACCTTTGTTGGATTTTTCATAGCCAAAATTTTTTTCCCAGTCTGTAGGTTCTCTTTTAACCCTTTTGGTGAAGTCTTTTGATGAACCTATGTGTTTAATTTTTAGAAGACCCTAGTTATCTAGCTTATCTTCTGTCGTTTGTGTATCGTTAGTTACGGTTTTATCCTATTTATGCCATGTATTAGGGCCTCTCGTGTTGACCCTGTTTTTCCTTTTATGATCTTTATAGTTTTGCTTTTATATTAGACCTTGCCAGCACCATTTGTTAAAAAGATTGTCTTTTCCTCATTTAATGGACTTCGGGCCTTTGTTGAAGATCAGGTGATCCTAGGTGGGTGGATTTACACCTGGGTTCTCGATTCTGTTCCATTCATTTATCAGTGTATTTTGGAGATCTCTCCATATCACTGAGCAGAGATTTTCCTTATTTTTTACAGTGATTTTGTATTCCATTATGTTAATACAGAAACCCTGGTGGTGTAGTGGTTAAGAGCTATGGATGCTAACCAAAAGGTTGGCAGTTCGAATCCACCAGGTGCTCCTTGGAAATCCTACGGAGCAGGTCTGCTCTGTCCTATAGGGTAGCTATGAGTTGGAATTGACTCAACGACAGTGGGTTATTTTATGTGAATATACTTTGGTTTAATTGTGCTGGTCCCCTGTTTCTGGATGCTGGGGTTATTTCCAGTCTTCTGCTGGATAAAATAGTGCAACAATGAATAACTTTGAATATTTGTTGTTTACCATTGTGCATTTCATACTCTTGTCTGTAGTATAGATTCCCAGAAGTGGGAATGTTGAATGCATCTATAATTTGGTATGTGTTACCAAATTCTCCTCTTTAGAGTCTGTAGAAGTTTGCTGTCCCTCCAGCAGTTTTTCAGGATGCTCATTTCTCCATAGCCTTTTTAACAAAGTATACATTAGACTTTTGAATTTTTGCCGATATGATAAGTGATGAATGGTATCTCAGTGTAGTTTTGATTTGCATTTTTCTGATTATGAGTGAGGGTGAACATTTCTTCATATGTTTAAGGTCTTTTGGTATTATCTGTGTGTGTGTATACTGCCTGTTCTTGTCTTTTGCTCATTTTTCTGTAAGGGTAGTATTTTTCTTTTTGATATTTTGGAGAACTGGGAAAGAAATTTTGATGGTTATGCTTTGCTTTCAGTCATCAAGAGTATAGAAGCTGAAATTAGTTGTGATTGCAAAAACAAAAAGCCATTGTTTTTTAAGGAATGAAAGCTTTAAACTTCAGTTTTCATTATTTTGGTCATAAAAGGACAGGAGTAAAGAGAGGCATTTTAAAAGAAGAGAAAATCTAGTCCCAGGATGTTGTGATAGATTGAAATCAGTAGGTTTTATTGGGGTAGTGCAGTGTTATTAAATAATGCTTCTTTATATACAAATAAAATTCTTAGCAAATTAGAGGATGTCACCATTTCAGCAAATCTTAATTTTCAAATATCATGGCATATATCCAAGTGTTTACATTTCTCACATAAAGCACAATTAATATGTGAATTAGTTGCTAAAATTTATCGATGAGGGCAATTATTTTTAGTATGATTTTGGAAGCAGTTTAGAACTTTAGATGGTAGTTATGACACAGGTTTGGCTTAGAGAATATGATACATATGATTCTAATTAGGTCATTGAAGAAAATAAAAATATTCTGTTTACGTTATTGCAGTTGATAGTCTGTATTATTTGTTAATGCTGTAATAATTGAGGTAATCATATACCAAATCAAGTTTCTAGCAGTAAGCAACTGGAATTAGTGCTCTGTCTGTGACACGTATGAATCAGATTTGAGTTGCTGAGCGATGATGACATTTTAAGTTTGCTCATGGGACATAGTAAAAAATAGTGAAAGGGAGGAGTTAGAAAAAGTGAGTTACACATAGTGCTGAGTTTAAACACTTGAGGTGACTAATAGGTTATTTCTTAGAGATGTCTGCTATGGCTGTGGAAAGGAAGAGTAAAGCCATTTTTTGCCATGCAGGAGTGTCTGCTGGATTATTTAGAAAGTAAGGAAAGACATTTGTTCAAAGACAAACATTGCCTTGTTCCAACATTTGAATTAGTGAGAGTTTTTCTAAAAAATAGACAGCAATAATGGACTACTTTAATGTTTTGGCTGTTTTTTAAAAGTGATTTGTGATGTGTTTTATTTACATTGTATTTTGTATTTCTAGATATCTACAGAATGGTAGATATTTTCCTTTAAAATGTAACTTAACATTAAGTATATTTTATACCATATTTGACATTTTCTGGACTAATTTTAACTCTATTTTTGGGTTATTCTCAGTCTTCTTCCCTTTTTCTTTTTTAAAATCTCCTTCCCTTCTTATCCTGGCTAATTGACTATTCTCTTTTTGTTGGAATTTCTCCTTGCCTAGTTCTAGAAAGGATTTAGAATGGTTTGCAAAAATCCACAACGATTTAAAAAATACGCACACAGACACAATAGATACATCAAAGGTGGTGAGGACATTGGTACAAAAGATAAATAAGAGTGGGAAGGAGAATATGAAGCTAAGAATGAGGGCAGTTAAAAGACTCATCTCGTAAGGGCCTGTATATTTTGTAAAGGTAGACCAGGAGTTCAGCTCTAAGCTTTCTAGCAGCTGGTGCAAAAAGGGACATGCTCAATTCTTTGAGTTATGGTATTATAAAATTAAAAAGAGGAGCCCTAATGGTGCAACCCTTAAGCTCTTGGCTGCTAACCGAAAGGTTGGTGGTTTGGACCCACCCTGAAAGACCTGATGATCTGCTCCCGTAAAGATTACAGCCTAGAAAAGCTTATGGGGAAGCTCTGCTCTGTCACATGGGGTCGCTATGAGTCAAATATGATTTGACAGCACTTTCAACAACAACAAAATTAAAAAGTAGTTACCTAGGAGAAGCATGACTGATCTTGGTTTTGAGTAAGACCAGAGAACTGTTTCTCCCATGTGTCCTCACAAAGAAGGCCCTGTATATGTAACATTAATATCCATATAGTAAATGCAGCAATATGTTTCATAGGCGGTTTCTTTTATTATCCTTTAATGAAAGTATATGGCATAACCAAAGCACAATTTAGTAAAAGCAGTTCTGCAGGGGGCCAAAATAAAGTGGTCCACAAATGCAGTTCTCTGCTGGGTTTGGGGTAACCCAGGCATAGATTTTATGATATTTAGATTGGAAGTGTGTAGCCCTTTCTCCTCCCCATCCTTCCCCCTCCTTTTTTTTTTTTTTTTGATTATTAATCACTTTGAGAATCTTTTGAAAGCAGTAGGCTTTCCTTAGTAAAACACGTGTACATCCAGTCTCTGTGAGTTCTAATCTGGAAAAATGTATGCAGTGCGTATGTGTCAGTTAATTCTTTGTAAAGACTAATTCTAGTCATCAAGCTTTTTGATAAGTACTCAGTGTCAGTGAGTTCAAGGCTATATTTCCTGTCTTTTTTCTGGGTATATAGTTTGCTCATGTTCTTGGTTAAATATAGAGATATATATGCTTTAAAAGCAAACCAAGCTGTGGGTAAGATTAATATCATTTTATGAATGTTGAAGAACCTGAATAAGCTACCTGATACCTCCAAAAGAGGTGAAGTAAGGGAGAGTACCCAGGCATAGGGCCAGGATTCTTCCCTAGGTGGAATTTGGTGTGTGCTCTAGCATTAAAATAAATAGCTGTAAGGTCACAATGATTTTTTTTGGGAACAGTCTAAAATTTGATGTTAAAAAAAACCCAGCCCACCTTGGCCATTTAAAAACAGATGTTTTGCCTTAAGTAATGTAAATTCTAAAATATACTGTTTGGAAGATGTATGCCTAATTAAGGAGATTATTTACCTGGAGTGTGTGGGACCTACTCTGTTCTAGATTTATAACATATTTTTAAATTGAGATGTATTAACTCACAAAGAGCACAATGGTTGATAAAGTAAAATTAAGCATGTTACAGGTGTGTGTATACATAAATCCATACATATACGTGTGTGTGTATGTATACATCCATTGCTGTCGAGTTGATTCTGACTCATAGTGACCCTATAGGACAGAGTAGAACTGCCCATGGAGTTTCCAAGGAGTGCCTGGTGCACTTGAACTGCTGACCGTTTGGTTAGCAGCTGTAGCACTTAACCACTATGGCACCAGCATTTCCGTGTGTGTGTATATGTATGTATATATACGTGTGTATGTGTGTGTGTGTATATATATCTATAAATAAATAAAATTTAGAACTTTAAAACACATATTACCCAGCAAAACACCTAAGCAAGTAAGAACCACCACAGTGGAACCAACTAGATACCTTGATGTAATTTGCATTGATACATATGGACTTGGCTTTGTCAAAACACCCACTTGTCATTCATAGGCTTGAATATCATACTAATAAAGTGCACCTCACACTGTAGTGAATTTCTATTCAGTTACTAACATGGTTTGATAATCAAATTGATCATTAAGTAAAAACAAAAGCAAAAATAACAACAATAATAACAAACTTCTTTTAGGATAGTTCTGTTGACTATCGTTTCATCTGAGTATTTAGATGCCAGTGTTTAGAAATCTAGATGAATGTTCTATTATATGATAGATAAGTGATTAAGGCCATTTGCCAAAAATGATGATTTGGGTGAAAATATAGGTTCTCTTGCTTTATTTTTTTTGATTAAAAAGCTGTGGAGTAACACAGGAGACCCCTGGTGGCGTAGTGGTTAAGTGCTATGGCTGCTAACCAAAGGGTCAGCGGTTCGAATCTGCCAGCCGCTCCTTGGAAACTCTATGGGGCAGTTCTACTCTGTCCTATAGGGTCGCTATGAGTCGGAATCGACTCGACAGCACTGGGTTGGAGTAACACAGGCTTTCAATTTTGATCCTGTTTTTATATGCCGTTGAACATGGCAAGCTCTTTGATTCAAGCATATATTTTGGCACCGTAATAATTGTATAGTGGAGCACTAACATCTTGTTATGTGTCCTCAGCAAGTCTCTTTGTTCCTGTTGTTGTCAGTGTCTCTACTTTTGAAACTTGTTTCTTGGTGTTTCTCTTTTGCAATTTGTACCTTTTTTTCTTTCCTCATATTTGTGCTTGCCTTGTATCTCCCTCCTCTTTTCTGTAAGTTATAACTTTAAAACACACATTGTCCAGTGAAACATCTAAGTGAGTAAGAGCAATCACAATGCAACCAAATTCCAATTCCTGGGGAAACCCTGGTGCCAGCAAACAATAAAATACTAAATGTATTGATGTGAAATATGACCTTATCAGGCAGTAAGAATAAGAAAAAACATGAAGTTGGGTGTGCCTTGGGCTTGACGGAATCAATGTTACGAAACACTTGTGGGTATAGAGTTTGATTTAGGGAAAGATTGCTTATGTAACACGTTAAAAAAAAATAATGGAGTTCATCAAGCAGTTTGTTTTTAATGAGTTAGAAGAGTTGCCTAGAATTTGTGAGGAAGCAGTGTCCAGTGAAGATCTTTTCGCAATGGAGTAGCAAAAGTAAGAGGAAAGTGAAGTGAGAGGAGCTCTTGAAATCAGAAGAAAAATAGGTTATTGGAGGCATTTTAAATGGTAAATGTGAATCTGACTGTATATGTTTGTTACTTCCTATTTTAAAATTAAACTTTTTATTTGAGATAATTATGGATTCACATGCAATAGTAAGAAATAATAGAGAGATCCCTCATGCCCTTTACCCAGTTCCTCCAGTGGTAACATCTTGCAAAACAGTATCACAACCAGGATATTGACATTGTTACAGTCAAGATATATTTCCATCACCACAGGATTGCTCATGATGCCCTCCTATAGCCATATCCACTTCCCCTTTTGTCCCCATCCTCTTTAATCCCTGGCAACTGCTAATATGTTTTTCATTTCTATAAATTTGTCATTTCAAGAATGTTATATAATGGAATCTTAGAATATATAACCTTTTGGAATTGGCTTTTTTTCACTCAGCATAATTCCTTGGAGATTCATCTAGGTTGTTGTGTGTGTCAAGAATTTATTCCTTTTCATTGCCGAGTGGTGTTCTGTGGTATGGGTGTACCAGTTTGTTTTAATCATTTACCCATTGAAAGACATCTGGGTTGTTTCCAGTTTTGGACAATTATAAATAAATTTGCTATAAACATTTGTGTACAGGTTTTTGTGTGAACATTTGTTTTTAATTCTCTTGGATTTATACCTTGGAGTAGAATTGCAAGTTCATATGGTAACTCTATGATTACTTGTTTGAGGAACTGCCAAACTATTTTCCAAAGTAGTTGCACCATTTTACATTCCCACCAGCAGTTTATGACTGTTTGGATTTCTCCACAACCTGTCTTTATCTTTTTGATTCTAACCATCCTAGTGCTTGTGAAGTGGTATCTCATTGTGGTTTTGACATGCATTTCCCTGGTGATTAATGATGTCCAGCAGCTTTTCATGTGCTCTTTTTTTTTAAAAAAAAAAGTTTTATTGTGTTATAAGTGAACGTTTACACAGCAAATTCGGTTCCCATTGATCATTTCCATACAGCTTGTTCCATTTCATTGGTTACATTTTTTATAATGTGTCAACATTCTCATTTCCATTCTTTTTGTTCTGTTCCTATTAATCTAGCTTTCTTCACTCTCCTTAGCTTCCATCTTTGTTTTAGGCTAAGTGTTGACCTTTTGGTCTCATGTAGTTGATTATTTAATGGAGCACAGTGTTCATGGGTGATATTGTTTATTTTATAAGCCAGTCAGTTGTTTGGATGAAAGGTGACCACCAAGAGTAGCTTCAGTCCCAAGTTCAAAGGTACCTTAGGGCGATAGTCTCAGGGTTTCCTCTAGTCTTGGCATCAGTCCAGTAAGTCTGGCCTTTTTAGGAATTTGAGTTTTGTTCTACATTTTTCTGCTTTTCTGTCTGAGACCTTCTGTTGTGTCCCTGGTCAGAATGCTCAGTAGTGGTAGATGGGCACCATCTAGTTCTTCATTATTTTTTGACTAGCTGTTTCCCATGTCTCTATTTTGTTACTTGTTCTGGGTTTTTAACATTTACATTTTGTTTTATAACCCTAATTTACACAGTTGTTTAGCATTAGGCCTATATTTCAAAGGGGAGAGAAATCCCTCTCTGCCCTTTTTGAGTTGCTTATTTTGGGTCATTTTTTGATAGATCAGATTTCATCTGTAAGTAGTTTTCTCTAGAAGTGTTCATAGACATTGTAGTCCCTAAATTTTTCATTATCAGTACTATTTAGTTTATCCTTATATAACAGAAAACTCAGGTAATTGGTAAAAGTATGTTTTAATTTTTCTCCTTCTTTTGTAAAGGAAATGCTGGGTAACCCATTTATGATTGGTATAGTGTTTCTATGGTCATCAGGTCCCAGGCTCCATCTGTCTTTCTGTTCCAACATCCTAAGTGTGGGGTGCCTATCCTCAAGATTACCTGTAGAATGGCTGCTGGAGTTCCAACAATCACATCTGTGTTTCAGGTGGACTAAAAAAGAGGAAGCTGGGTAATTGCAAAAAAAAAAAAAAAAAAGACTTATCTCCCAACTAATTCAATTCTATTTAGTTCATTTCTCTGAAACCATATCCCCAAATTTTCCTTTGTATCTCCTTGTCTATCCCTAGCTACAAGGAAGGCTAAGAAATGTAATCTTTTAAGCTGAGTTTATTGCTGCTTGAATAAATTAGAATTAAGTTAGAAATAGAATGGATATCTGGTAGGCAACTAGGATCCCTCTCAGTGTAAATGTTGTTAGCCTTTAAGATGATGGTATCATGTTGCTCAGATATATATTAAAAAATTTGTTTTTTCTGCCAGATGTCTGCCTCTTTTAGGTGCCCAATTCTCCTGCTCCAGTCTGGGCTGATAGATCCCTAGCCGTAGTATGCTACTGTCATATTGGGATTTCTGTTTATTATTCTGAATTCACTATCTCCTGAATTCTCTGTTTTCTTTCTTGATTTATTCATTTCTTTTAGTGGTGGTCATCCTCAAATAATTTCCCAAGAAAGGATGTTTGGGAAGTAAACTTCATGAAATCTTGCATATCTGAAAGTACCTTCATTCTGTCTTTATACTTGATTGATAGTTTAGCTGTCTGTAGAACTCTAGATTGAAAATCAGTATCATTTAGAATTTTGAAGAAGTTTCTCTGCTGCTTCTGTCCAGCATTGCTGATGAGAAGTATCCTGTCAGCTTGATTTTTCTTTCGCAGTTGATTTATTTTCCCTTCCCCTTTAGAAGTTTTTAAGAATTTCTTTTTATCTTGATGTTCTGACATTTCACAATAATGTGCCTAGTTGTGTGTTTTAAAAATAAATTTGTTTATTATAAAATATTTCATACATCCCAAAGACTGAACTCTATGAAAAGTATAACAAAATATAATAAAGGGTACATACAGCTAAGAAATAGTACATTGTCAGTACTTTTGAGGCTACTTCTCAATGCAGCTATCCCTTCCTTCTAGAGGTCACCGCTATTCTGTATTTTATCATTCCCTCGGTTTTCTTTAAAGTTTAACATGTACATATGTGCCCCTAAGTGACATATTGCTTAGTTTTATGTGTTTGGACAGTATTTAAATGGAATTAGTTGTACTATGGTTATGTTATGCAACATGCTTTTTTGCTTAACATTATATCTCTGTGATTAATTTTTGTTGACCTTTGTAGCTGTTGACTCATTTATAAGGGCACATAGTATTCCATTGTCTGGTTACACTTTAGTTTTTCTATCCACTCTCTTGTTAATGGACATTTAGGCTAATTCTTCTTCTTTTTTGCTATTACAGATAATAAATGTTATTGTACATGTCTCTTGGTATACGTACATGTGCAGAATTTCTCTGGATATCTAGAAGTGGAATTGTTGCCTGTAGGGTTGTCATGTTCTACTTTACCAGATAATGCTAAATTATTATTTTTTTAAATTAATTATATTAATATACGCTCTGCCAGCACTGTAGCAGAATTCTGGTGTTGGTGTTTCTTCTCCATTGTATTTGGCATTCAGAAGGTCATTTAAAGGAGCCCTGGTGGTGTGGTGGTTAAGTGCTTGGCTGCTAACTGAAAGGTCGGTGGTTGGAACCCACTAGCTGCTTGGTGGGAGAAAGATGTGGCAGTCTGCTTCGGTAAAAATCACAGCCTTAGAAACCCTATGGGACAGTTCTGTTCTGTCCTGTAGGATTGCTGTAAGTCGAAATTGACTCAGTGGCAACAGGTTTGGTTTGGTTTAGGTCTTTTAAAGCTAAACTTGTGTTCTTCAGTTATGAAAACTTCTGATAATATTTCTTTTAGTGTTTTATACCCCTGTGTTCTCTGTTTTTTTTTTTCCCCTCTAAAATTTCTGTTATTTGTATTATGGCTCTCTTGAAGTCTCTTTTTTGTTTTCTTATTCTGGTAAATACATGGAACAAAACATTTGGCATTTCAACTATCTTCACTTGTACAGTTCACCGACATTAATTATGTTCATTGTGTTGTTCAACCACCATCTTATTCATTCCCAAATTTTTGCATCACCCTTAACAGAAGCTTCATGTCCTCTAAGTATTGGATCCACTTTTCCTCCTTCCTGCCCCTGGTAACCACTGATAAATGTTGGTCTCTATACACTTGTCTGTACTAGATGTTTCATGTAAGTGGGATCATATTCTATTTGTCCTTTTGCAACTAACTTATTTCACTCAGTGTAATTTTTTCAAGGTTCATCCATATTTTAGCATTTATTAGAACTTTATTTCTTTTTATAGTTAGGTAGTATTCCATTGTATGTATATACCACATTTTGTTTATCCATCCATCTGTTGATGGGCATTTAGGTGGTTTCCACCTTTTGATTATTGTGAATAGTACTGCAGTGAACATTGGTGTATAAGTATCTGCATTCCTGCTTTCAACTCTTTTGGGTATGTACCTAGGTATGGAATTGCTGGATCCTATGGTAGTTCTATGTTTAACTTTTTTTAGGAACCAACAAACTATCTTTCACAGCGAGTGTACCGTTTTACAATCCCACCAGCAATGGATGAGGATTCCTATTTCTTCACACCCTTGCCAACAACTGTTGTTTTCCATTTTTTAAATCATAGCCATCCTAGTGGGTACAAAGTGATATCTCATTGTAGTTTTGATTGGCATTTCTTTCATGACCAGTGACTTTGAGGATCTTTTCATGTGCTTATTGGCCATTTGTATTTCTGCTTTGAAGAAATGTCTGTTCAAGTTTTTTGCTCATTTTTTGATTGGGTCGTTTGTCTTTTTATTAAGTTGTAAGAGTTCCATATGTATTCTGAATATTAAACCCTTATAAGATACATAGTTTCCAAAAATTTTCTCGGTCTTTATATTATTTCTTCACTTTTTTGATAAGTCCTTTGGTGAACAAAGTTTTAAATTTTGTTGAGGGCCTATTTATCTTTTGTCTTTTGTTGTTCATGCTTTTGGTGTCATAGCTAAGAAACCACCGTTAAAAAATTAGTTTTCAAAGTCTTACCTCTTTGTTTTCTTCTAAGAGTTTTATGATTTCAGTCCTTACATTTAGGTATTTGATCCATTTTGAGTTAGTTTTAGTATATGTTGTGAGGTATGGGTCTAGGTTCATTCTTTTGCTTGTGGAAATCTAGTTTTCACAGCACCATTTACTGAAGAGACTATTTTTTCTCCATTGGATGGACTTAGCACCCTTGTTGAAAATCAGTTGGCCATGGATGTATGGGTTTATCTCTCAGTTCTATTCTACTGGTCTGTGTAGAATAGAACTTATCATTATACCAGTACCAGACCATTTTGATTGTTGTCATTGTTGTTAGGTGCCGTCGAGTCAGTTCCGACTCATAGCGACCCTGTGTACAACAGAACGAAACACTGCCCGGTCCTGAGCCATCCTTACGATCATTGTTATGCTTGAGTCCATTGTTGCAGCACTGCGTCAGTCCACCTCGTTGGGGGTCTTCCTCTTTTCCGCTGACTCTGTACTTTGCCAAGCATGATGTCCTTCTCCAGAGACCGATCCCATGTCCAAAGTATGTAAGACTCAGTCTCATCATCCTTGCTTCTAAGGAGCATTCTTGTTGTACTTCTTCTAAGACACATTTGTTCTTCTGGTGGACCATGGTATATTCAATATTCTTCGCCAATACCACAATTCAAAGGCGCCAGCTCTTCTTCGGTCTTCCTTATTCATTGTCCAGATTTCACATGCATATGATGCGTTTGGAAATACCGTGGCTTGGGTCAGGTGCACCTTAGTCTTCAAGGTGACGTCTTTGCTCTTCAACACTTTAAAGAGGTCCTTTGCAGCAGATTTATCCAATGCAACGCGTCTTTTGATTTCTTGACTGCTGCTTCCATGGCTGTTGATTGCGGATCCAAGTAAAATGAAATCCTTGACAACTTCAGTCTTTTTTCCGCTTATCATGATGTTGATCATTGGTCTAGTTGTGAGAATTTCTGTTTTCTTTATGTTGAGGCACAATCCATACTGAAGGCTGTGGTCTTTGATCTTCATTAGTAAGTGCTTCAAGTCCTTTTCACTTTTAGCAAGCAAGGTTGTGTCATCTGCATAACCAGGTTGTTAATGAGTCTTCCTCCAATCCTGACGCCCCATTCTTCTTCATATAGTCCAGCTTCACGGATTATTTGCTCAGCATACAGATTAAAGAGGTGTGGTGAAAGAATGCAACCCTGGCGCACACCTTTCCTTGCTTTAAACCAATCAGTATCCCTTTGTTCTGTTGGAACAGCTGCCTCTTGATTTATGTAAAGGTTCCTCATGAGCACAATTAAGTGTAGAATTCCATTCTTCACAATGTTATCTGTAATTTGTTATGATCCACACAGTCGAATGCCTTTGCATAGTCAATAAAGCACAAGTAAACACCCTTCTGGTATTCTTTGCTTTCACCCAGGACCCATCTGACATCAGCAGTGATACCCCTGGTTCCATGTCCTCTTCTGAAACCAGCCTGAATTTCTGGCAGTTCCCTGTTGATATCCTGCTGCAGCTGTTTTTGGATAATCTTCAGCAAAATTTTGCTTGCATGTGATTTTAATGATATTTTTCTATAATTCCCACATTCGTAAATGTTTTGATTACTGTAGCTTTATAATGTTTTGAGATTGGGAAATGTGAATCCTCCTGCTTTGCCCCCTCCCCCTTTTTCTTTCCAAGGTTGCATTGGCTCTGCAGGGCTGCTTGCAGTTCTGTATAAATTTGACATCTTAATAATATTAAATCTTCCCATCCATGAACATGGGATGCCTTCCTGTTTATTTAGGCCTTCTTTAATTTCTTTCAGTAATGTTTTATAGTTTTCAGTGTATATGTATCTTACTTCCTTGGTTAAATTTATTCCTAGGTATTTTATTCTTTTAGATGCTATTGTAAATGGAATTAGTTCCTTAATTTCCTTTTCAGATTGCTCATTATGATGTATAAAAACCTGACTGATTTTTTTTTTTTTGTGTTGACTCTGTATCCTGTGATTTTATTGAATTCGTTTATTAGCCCTAATAGCTTTCTTGTGGATTCTTTGGGGTCTTCTATGTATATGATCATATCATCTGTGAAAAGGGATAGTTCTACATCTTCCTGATTTGGATAATTTTATTTCTTTTTCTTGCATAATTGCTCTGGCTAGATCTTCTAGTAGGATAGCAGCAGTGAGAGCAGGCTGAATTCTTTATCTTTGATCTCCTTCTATTGACTAATATTTTATGTGTTTTCTGCCTTGTTCTGAGAGCTTTCCTTGACTTTGTCTTACTACCATCCTACTTAATTTTTATTTTGGTCGTCATGTTTTTGATATCCAGGAGCTCATTATTATTTATTTCTCTTAGTAATATAATTTGACTCTCCATTTTTTTCTATAGATGTAAAAGTCTCACTAAATTTCTATGAAGATTGTTGTTGTTAGGTGCCATTGAGTCTGCTCCAACTCATAGTGACCCCATGTATAATAGAACAAAGTGTTGACGGGTCCTGCACCATCCTCACAGTCCTGCTGTTTGATCCCATTGTTGCAGTCACTTTGTCAATCTAAATGAAGATTAGAGGGCTCTATTTATTTATTTTTCCCAGTTCATTTCTGTTCCTTGAATTACGTTTTTTCTACTTCTAGAGTCAGTTTTCCAGTTTTCCTCAAGTACCAGGTAGTCTTAAAAGCCTGAATGGGGAGCCATTTGTTTTTAGGCTGCTACTGCTGCAATTTTCTCCAGAGAAAAACCTCTTGGTATCCTGCCTGAAAAACCCAAAACCAAACCTGTTGCTGTCGAGTCGATTTCAACTCACAGCAAACCTATAGAACAGAGTAGAACTGCCCCATGAGGTTTCCAAGGAGCGGCTGGTGGATTTGAACTGCAGACCTCTTGGCTAGCAGCCGAGCTCTTAACCACTGTGCCACCAGGGCTGATACCTTGCCTTAGGGTTAGGAATTTCCAGGTATGGAGTGAGTGTACAGGGGTTTGACTGTTTTGTATTCAATCTTTCAGTTAATCCATTTGTTTTCAGCTCATCCATTATTCTTAGCATTCTGAATCTTGACCCTCTCCATGAACATGACAGAAAGACAGACTCCCTTTTGGATTTTATTCCCTTGACAAACACTCTAGGCTGTTTTTTCATACCATTCTACTTCATCTTTACCTCCCTTTATCAGTTTTTGTCTTCCAGAAATTTTTTGCTAGCTGTAGACCCTTCTCTTGTTCTTTTTGGAGTAATAGGTTTATTATACCTTTTCCTTTAATGAGGTCTCAAGAGGGAGGAAGGCAAATGCATATGGCTAGTTTATCACATTACTCATGCTGATTTAAGTTTTTACCCTCTTGGGTAAAGCCAGTAAACGTGAAGTAGTATATATGTGCTAGATTTTTTAAAGTGAAGGAAACCTCTAAAGAAGATTGTCCATAGCCACTAACTTCCCTGGTCCCTCCTCTGTTTTTCAATGCCATTTTTGTACAATGTGTATGACCCCTTTCCATATACGTAAGTCTTTCACTTTCTCCTTCTTTTCCTCCCATGTATTTTCTGTCCTTTTTCTCCCCTTTCTTTGGCACTGTCAGTGACTTTCCAACCGGGTAGCCTAGTTCTCTCCATCCATTACTATCTTGCAGAAGTCCTGCAAACTTAATCTTGTTCAAATACGTGTCCCACTATCTGCATTTCTTCATTTACTTTCATATTTTGTGGAAAGTATATTAGTTTGCATGATTTTCCTTTAAGTTTTTTGCATTTCATGTGAAATTATTTTGTATCTGTGAGTGTGTGACAGTTACTAGCCCATTCATTTAGGATTTTTCTCTTAGTCGCATAGACTTTATCTATCAGGTATTTTATTTTTCAACTGTAATGGTTTTTAAATTTTACTAAGTTTTATAGGTTTACTGTAACAAAATCTAGCAATCTAGAAGTGTCTAAGTAAATTTCTTACACGTCATCACTCGAATCTCACCTCCTTAAGCATTATTAATGGCTTAAAGTATAGTTTTCTAGACTTTCTATGCTTATATAAGCATGTGTGTACATACTCATATTCATATACACAGTCTCATAGTTTTCCTTTTTACATGGGAATCACACTATACATTTTGGTATGCATCTATATTTTTCTAATTAACAACATATAGATATATCAGGTATCTTTATAAGTCAAAACTTCTAGCTATACTTCATTCCTTTTAATGAGGGCAGAATATTCTCTTGTATAGAGTTACATGACCATTCCTTTACTGATTGGCATTCAGATGGTATTGAGACCTTCTTTTTTCTCCCCATGCTGTTATTAGAAACAATTCTGTATTCTCACAAATATCTTTACATAGTGATATTGGTGTTTCTGTACAATAGGTATTTAAATATGGGCTTGCTGAGTGTAAGCAATATAAATTTAAAACTTTGATAAATACTGCCAATTCCCTCCCCATTTTTTCCCCAAAATTTTTATTGTGGAAAATTTAAAACATATGAAAGTAGACAAAATAGTATAATAAATCCTTTGGTGCCCTTTACCGGTTTTAACAGTTTTCAACACACAGCAAATCTTGTTTCATTTACATTCTCTCATTGCCCTCCTCCCCTGACACCTACTTTGGATAATTTTGAAGTAAGTTCCATACATCATATCATTTCATCCATAAACACTTCAGTACCACCCTTATTACTCTGGAAAATTTTGCTTTGATTTGTAAATATTTACTTCATATGTGGACTCCCAGGAACTTATTGAGTGAATCAAGGACTGCCTGTAGTTGGTCTGAAGTTATTGTGGCAATAATTAGTCAGCAAGGACAGTTGTTTAAGGTTACACCTAAAACCATATAATCAGCACATAAGAGACAGCTTTTCTTTCCATTCTCTGTGGGGGTGAATGGAGGCGAGGTGGAGAGGCATACATTCAGCTCATTCAGGAGTGGTATCAAATCCGGACGGTATAAGACAAAACAACAACAGTAACAAAAGTAAATCTTTTCTTTGTCACACTTAAAGTTACCACCCGATTTTTCAGAAGACCTTGCCTTCTGTTTTTGACTCTTCTGCTAAATTTAAGGAATAGGCTCTGATTATCAGAAAAGGAGATTTTTTTTTTAGCTTATAAAATTTTTACCCAGAGTCATAAGCTGAATAAGGGTCAATAAAGGCCTCAAACAATATTATTTCTAATTATTTCTTACGATCAGTATTAGAGTATCTGTGCCTACAGTTTCTCAGCTCGTTGCATAGTGTTTATGGGAGAAGCCCAGGGTCACAGGATGCGGCATATAATTGTAATGGATAGGTTGTGCTTTAATATCATAGTTCAGGCTCTACTTTTCAATCAGAAAAGGTCGTTCATGTGGTGTAGATAATTGGCCAGGGGGTTCTTGAATAATTCTGGAGGAAGGAGTCTTTGTAAAGGCTTTATTTAGCTTGAAGTTTTAAATCAGTTGTATGGTATAGGAGCCTAAGACCAGTACTTATAAAGTAGGCTGTTTTCAATATACAACGTTCTGGTACTTTATAAAGCTGGAAAAATAAGCCTCCCGAAGGTCTACCGGATTAAAACTGTTATGACCTCAATTATCAAATTAATGCTTTGGATAACATAACCCAGAGTTTGCCTTGTTTTGGACTCATTTAAAAAAAACTAGAAGCTTATAAGTTAATTCTTAAAAAAAAAATTCCAGGTGTTTTCTTTGTTTGTATTTCCCATGCCACTATACAAACTTGGTCAGGGTTTTATTTTTTGCTACCTAGCAGTCTTTGACAAACTAGGTACTGAGAGGAAAAGTTCTATGTTACTTAGAATTGGTTTTATGTTACAACAGTTCATTGGTAGGAGGAGAGGACAGAAACACTTCTCAAGATAATCCAGAAGATTTTCTTTTCTTTACAAGTTTCTAGAAAGACTTAAAAATCCCCTTGATTTTCCTTGTTTTCCTTGGCTTTCTAGTTGTCAAAGGCCAGTTGTACTTGGAGATGGCCTCTGCGATATCTCTTTGAAGAGTTAAATGGGGAAGAAATGATCATTCGCTGTGGTCCACAAGTGAAGAGGGCCTGTAAAACCTAAGTTGCTGGGTACCTGAATATAAATATGAGTATTTTCTGTAGATTTATTTCTGCTGCTACCATTTCACACCATTAGGTTCTGTTTATCAAATAAAATTTTAAGAGAGTGTTTCTTTGAAGTTACTAAAATAATGATTTACTAATAAGCAGACTACTCACTTCCCCCGTCTCTAGGAAGGGCTTATTTCAAGGATTTATCAGCTAAAATAAACAGGCCAGACCTTTTAAATAAACAGGTAAATAAAAATTAAAACCACAAAGAACTACGAGAATGGGTGAGCCTGCTGCAAAATTCTTGAACTAGTCTTCGTCTCCTATGTACTAGAGTCCATAGTCAAAGTAGTATCATCCTGTTGATATAAAGTCAAGGTTCAGAGAACAACCAGCTGTTCTTTATCTGCTGGAAGCTGGCACGCCAGAGTGGCATTGCTTTGTCACTAGTTACTGGTAAAGATGAGGCTGTTTACATAGCTGGGAGGCTCCTGTCAGCCTAACCTCTGAGAACTTTATAGTCAGATGTCTTCAAAGTTTCTGAGTCACTGTGGAGGTTCAAGTGTGGTCTAAGTTAGGTTAATTCTTAAGTATGGTTCCTGTGTACGTAGCGTTGTACATGTTGTATAGTGCATAGTTGTGCCGTATCTAAGATGGTACAATTTTTATTGTAGACAACGTAGATTTATAGGCACTAGGACATTTCTTCAGCAGATGGCAGTCAAATATTTTGAAGAAGGAATACCCTGATTTATATAAATGTACTGTACGGGCAAATGTAGACCCTATTTTTAAATATTTAAAAATGTCTTACAAAGCTGTTACTGAGTACTCTTTTTTAAAATTGCTTTTATAGCTGCAGTAATTCTAGCTGCACAATCTTTATATTTTTACTCCCTCTTTCCTGTTTTAGTTATTTCTGCCACATTTTCCTTACATTAATACTGACAGCTGTTTTTTGTCTTTCCCTGGAGAAATGAACTCTTAAGTGAATTTACTTTGAAAGTGTTTTGGACTTTTTTTTAAGTGTGGTATGTTTAGTTTGTTCACAATTTAGCAATTCTGAAGCCTTAATGTGAATGTTCTTGCCATGTTGAGATGACTTAGTGTTTGGATCCTGTTAACAGCTCCATTGTATGTTGAGTAAATCCCATGCCTTTGCCAGTACTTTGAGTATGACTCAGTTGTGATTCTGTCACAACTGGTCAGCTGGTTCTAAGTTCATTTGTTGTTGTTCAGAATTTCCAGAAAGTTGCCCTTTTGATAGTACTCAATATCTGGAGATGGTTCTGAATTTGGGTTCAGAAGTCTTATTAATTTCTCTCTTTGCATCAAGATTAGTCACAATGCAGGTGGGGTTACTGTTTCATTTCTCATATTTTGAATATTCTTGAGGCCTTTAGCCCACAAATTCATCAGTAAGCAAGGTCTCCTAATGGGAACATCACCTAAATTTTATTGGATTTGGTTTATGTGATACTGACAATTCCAAGTGAAGGCAGTGGTGGTTCAGTGGTAGAATTCTTGCCTTCCATCCGGGAGAGCTGGTTTTGATTCCTGCACCTCAGGTGCAGCCACCACCCTTCTGTCTGTGGAGGCTTGCGTGTCGCTGTGATACTCAACAGGTCTCTGCAGAGCTTCCAGACTAAGAAGGACTAGGAAGAAAGTTCTAGTGATCTACTTCTGAAAATTAGCCGGTGAAAACTCTGTGGATCACAGTGGACCAATCTCATCGTACGTGAGTTGGCGGTCTGACTCAATGGCAGCTAACAACAGCAATACCAAGGAGTCCCTTGGTGGTGCAAATGCTTGACATGCTTGGCTGCTAAATGAAATATTGGAAGTTCAACTCCACCCAGAGGCCCCTAGGAAAAAAAGGCCTGACAATCTATTTCCAAAAAATCAGCCATTGAAAATCCTATGGAGCACAGTTCTACTCTGACATACATAGGGGTCGTCATGAGTTTGAACTGACTCAACAGCAACTGAGTTTTATTGGTTTAGGTGTTGTTAGGTGCTGTCTAGTCGGTTCCGACTCATAGCGACTCTATGCACAACAGAACGAAACCCTGCCCGCTCCAGCGCCATCCTTACAGTTGTTGTTATGCTTGAGCTCATTGTTGCAGCCACTGTGTCAGTCCACCTCGTTGAGGGTCTTCCTCTTTTCTGCTGACCCTGTACTCTGCCAAGCATGATGTCCTTCTCCAGGGACTGATCCCTCCTGACAATATGTCCAAAGTATGTAAGATGCAGTCTCGCCATCCTTGCTTCTAAGGAGCATTCTGGTGGTACTTCTTCTAAGACAGATTTGTTCGTTCTTTTGGCAGTCCATGGTGTATTTGATATTCTTCGCCAACACCACAATTCAATGGTGTCAACTCTTCTTTGGTCTTCCTTATTCATTGTCCAGCTTTCACATGCATAAGATGCGATTGAAAATACCATGGCTTGGGTCAGGTGCATCTTAGTCTTCAGGGTGACATCTTTGCTCTTCAACACTTTGAAGAGGTCCTTTGCGGCAGATTTACCCAATGCCATTAACACATCTTTTGATTTCTTGACTGCTGCTTCTATGGCTGTTGATTGTGGATCCAAGTAAAATGAAATCCTTAACAACTTCAATCTTTTCTCCATTTATCGTGATGTTGCTCATTGGTTCAGTTCTGAGAATTTTTGTTTTCTTTATGTTGAGGCACAATCCATACTGAAGGCTGTGGTCTTTGATCTTCATTAGTAAGTGCTTTAAGTCCTCTTCACTTTCAGCAAGCAAGGTTGTGTCATCTGCATAATGCAGGTTGTTAATGAGTCTTCCTCCAATCCTGACGCCCCATTCTTCTTCATATAGTCCAGCTTCTCATAGTATTTGTTTAGCATACAGATTAAATAGGTATGGTGAAAGAATACAGCCCTGAGGCACACCTTTCCTGACTTTAAACCAATCAGTATCCCCTTGTTCTCTCTGAACAACTGCCTACTGATCTATGTAAAGGTTCCTCATCAGCACAATTAAGTGTTCTGGAATTCCCATTCTTCGCAGTGTTACCCATAGTTTGTTATGATCCACACAGTCAAATGCCTTTGCATAGTCAGTAAAACACAGGTAAACATCCTTCTGGTATTCTCTGCTTTCAGCCAGGATCCATCTGACATCAGCAATGATATCCCTTGTTCCACGTCCTCTTCTGAAACTGGCCTGAATTTCTGGCAGTTCCCTGTTGATATACTGCTGCAGCCGTTTTTGAATGATCTTCAGCAGAATTTTGCTTGTGTGTGATATTAATGATATTGTTCTATAGTTTCCACATTCGGTTGGATCACCTTTCTTGGGAATAGGCATAAATATGGATCTCTTCCAATCAGTTGGCCAGGAAGCTGTCTTCCACGTTTCTTGGCATAGATGAATGAGCACCTCCAGCGCTGCATCTGTTTGTTGAAACATCTCAATTGATATTCCATCAATTCCTGGAGCCATGTTTTTCACCAATGCCTTCAGATCAGCTTGGACTTCTTCCTTCAGTACCATCAGCTCCTGATCATATGCCACCTTTGAACTGGTTGAACATCAACTAATTCTTTTTGGTATAATGACTCTGTGTGTTCCTTCCATCTTCTTTGGATGCTTCCTGCATCATTTAATATTTTCCCCATAGAATCCTTCACTATTGCAACTCAAGGCTTGAATTTTTTCTTCATTTCTTTCAGCTTGAGAAATGCCGATCGTGTTCTTCCCTTTTGGTTTTCCATCTCCAGCTCTTTGCACATGGCATTATAATACTTTATTTTGTCTTCTGGAGAGGCCTTTTGAAATCTTCTGTTCAGTTCTTTTACTTCATGAATTCTTCCTTTTGCTTTAGCTGCTCGATGCTCAAGTGCAAGTTTCAGAGTCTCCTCTGACATCCACCTTGGTCTTTTCTTTCTTTCCTGTCTTTTTAGTGACCTCTTGCTGTCTTCATGGATGATGTCCTTGATGTCATTCCACAACTCGTCTGGTCTTCGGTCACTAGTGTTCAATGCGTCAAATCTGTTCTTCAGATGGTGTCTAAATTCAGGTGGGATATATTCAAGGTCATATTTTGGCTCTCGTGGACTTGCTCTGATTTTCTTCAGTTTCAGCTTGAACTTGCATAGGAGCAATTGATGGTCTGTTCCACAGTCGGCCCCTGGCCTTGTTCTGACTGGTGATATTGAGCTTCTCCATCGTCTCTTTCCACAGATGTAGTCAATTTAATTTCTGTGTGTTCCATCTGGTGAGGTCCATGTGTATCGTTGCTGTTTATGTTGGTGAAAGAAGGTATTTGCAATGAAGAAGTTGTTAGTCTTGCAAAATTCTATCGTTCGATCTCCAGCATTGTTTCCATCCCCAAGGCCATATTTTCCAACTACTGATCCTTATTCTTCGTTTCCAGCTTCCGCATTCCAGTCGCCAGTAATTATTAGTGCATCTTGATTGTATGTTCGATGAATTTCAGACTGCAGCAGCTGATAAAAATATTCTGTTTGTTCACCTTTGGCCCTAGTGGTTGGTGCGTAAATTTGAATAGTAGTCGTAGTAACTGGTCTTCCTTGTAGGCGTATGGATATTATCCTATCACTGGCAGCATTGTACTTCAGGATAGATCTTGAAACATTCTTTTTGACGATGAATGTAACACCATTCCTCTTCGAGTTGTCATTCCCAGCATAGTAGACTATATGATTGTCTGATTCAAAATGGCCAGTCCCAGTGCCTTTCAGGTCACTGATGCCTAGGATATCGATGTTGATGAGTTCCATTTCATTTTTGATGATTTCCAGTTTTCCTAGATTCATACTTTGTTCATTCCAGGTTCCCATTATTAATGGATGTTTGCAGCGGTTTCTTCTCATTTTGAGTCACGCCACATCATCAAATGAAGGTCCCGAAAGCTTTACTCCATCCACGTCATTAAGGTCGACTCTACTTTGAGGAGGCAGCTCTTCCCCAGTCATCTTTTGAGTGCCTTCCAACCTAGGGGTCTCATCTTCCAGCACTATATCAGACCATGTTCCGCTGCTATTCATAAGGTTTTCACTGGCTAATGCTTTCAGAAGTAGACTGCCGGGTCCTTCTTCCTAGTCTGTCTTAGTCTGGAAGCTCAGCTGAAACCTGTCCTCCATGGGTGACCCTGCTGGTATCTGAATACTGGTGGCATAGCTTCCAGCATCACAGCAACAGACAAGCCCCCACAGTACGACAAACTGACAGACACGTGGGGGTTGGTTTAGGTAGATGGAGAAATTCGGCTACTTAACATCTTTGAAAGGAGCCTGGGTGGTGCTACAGATAAGCACTTAGTTGCTAACTGAAAGGCTGGCTGTTCAAACCCACGCAGTGACTCCATGGGAGAAAGACCTGGTGATCTACTGTTGTAAAGGTTCTAGCTTAGAAAATCCTGTGGGGCAGTTCTAGTCCGTCGCTTGGGGTTGCTGTGAGTCACAGCTACGCTTGACAACAGGAGTTTGCTGCCTCTGTCACTTACTGTGTGATCTTGAGGAGTTACTTTGCCTTTGGATGTCTCACTTTCCTCATCTGTAAAATGGGGATAATAAGAGTATCCGTCTTATGAGGTTGTTGTAAGAAAGTATATTATAGTCAGTGCTTTTATTAAATGTTTGCTGCTATTATTTTTCAGTCATTTTACTAAACTTCAAAGTAATATAAAAAGAAAAGTTTAAAAACTCACCCATAAATCCACCACCAGGTATTTTGATATTTTATGACGGGCAGAATGGTGTGTCTTTCTCGAGTCCTGCTGCTTGAGTTTGAGCCCTGGCTTCATTACTTTGTTCAAATCAACTTATCTTTGGCTTTGGTTGCTTTTTATTTAGATGAGTGATAATAATAGTGCTTAGCTCATAAAATTGTCATAAAAATTAAATGAATTATTACATGTTTAGTGCTTAGAAGAATGCCTGGGCATAATGAGTGGTGAATAAAAATTATATATTTTATTCTTTATGAATACTTGAAAGTATATGTTTATAAATTTTAATAATAAATTCTTTTTATTTTCTATTTGATTGTATGTATAATTTTTAATGTCTAATTGTTACTATTCTATTACTTTGAGATACCATGAACCCTAAACAGTAATTATCTCATTCGTATGTTAGAAATGTTTTGTTCTGCCTATCCCATTTTTTTAGGAAGAAAAGGTTATTTTTTGTAAATATTTAAAAAAGTTTCTTTTGCATAAAATTTGATGTTGAAATACAATTTTAAATTTAATTTAGAGTATATTTCAAACAGTTTTGAACTTTAGGCCAAATGATTCTGTACAATAATGCCTGGAAATAAACTTACCGTTTTTATTATATTACTGCCAAGTTTTCCTTTACCGAGTTTCACAGGTTTTATGTTACTGGGTTGCTGGTAAACTTTATGACTCTATGGGCATGATACAGACCAGTATCTGCATGTTTCATGAGTAATCATGATGCTGCCTTGGCCTGTGTTCCCCATGTTTTGTGGCTCAGTCTTTAAAACTTAAAATAAAAATATATATGATATGAAATAACTTTATTTAGTTACGATTTGCTAAAATAGTCACATAGATGAATTTGTTTGGTCCCCATGGGACCAAATATTTGAAAATGGCAAAATAAAAATCTAAGCTTTGTGATCATTATATATATACTAGTTTTCTTCTAGAAAGTGCTGGAACTTGCTTTGGTGTCTCATAAATGTGTGGTATTTAGCAGTTTGGATCTCAAAATAGCCTCTTTTGATTAGTTATTAAAATTAAAATATCCAGCACATTGCTTTGTCATGTCAACATGGTATAGATCTGAGTTTAACTTTTCAATGTATTCCATTTTTGTGTATTTGTCTTTGTTTTCCAATTTGAATTTGGGTAAAGTTAATATGATTTTGTGGTAAGCAAAGCTTAAGAATGTATAAAAATCAGATAAAATTATTTTTCTTTGCTCTATAGAGTTATATAAAATGGAATCTTTTAAGTTTGTGTTTTCCAGCAGGTAGATCTTTGGAACGTAAAATGGCTAAATTTATTTTTACTGTCTTTATAAGTGATCTTTTATCATTTATTCTTTTGGTTTATAAACATTTGTTAAATCTCTACCATGCCAGTTACTGTGCTAATGCCAGGGGATAAAAAGACAAATTAGGAGAGCAAAGTTTATTGGGAATACCTTTGGCAGTGCACTCAGATTCTTAAGTTGAAAAATCACAAGAGTAATTCTATAATGTCAGATGTTTCCCTTTACAAGAAAAGTGACTGTTCATAAAATATTAGAAATATAGGAAGTGAAATTAGTTGTATCATCCTTTTTTAGCGAGTGGTTAGTTTTCTTTTCTGTTGGGAGTGGGGGTGAGATAGAATTCTCCATATGCTGATAGTTATTGAAGCTGTATGCTAGGTACATAGTGAAGGATTCGTTAATCTAAAACTTGAGTCAGATGAAATACTGTTTTGGCAAATATTGTGATCCTGTTTGGTATTTCCAGAAAATACATAGGTTTAATTTGTGGTGAATTTGTTCTTTGTGATTTTACATTTGATTCACTTTGTGGTTCAGTAGAATTAATGTTTGTTTCTAGATGAACTGGATACTGAGATGGGAGAATAGATTATTAAAAATCGATATAGAAACAACAGATTACTTTCAATTATGTGTGTTTTTTCTTTTTTTCTTTATTGACAAATGTTTTATTATATATAAAAATACATATTATAAAAGATTTGTCAATTCAGCAATTCTTACATGCACAGTTCAGTGATATTGAATACATTCATCATGTTGCACAACCATTACAACTGTCCTTTTCCAAATTATTCCACCACTATTAACAGAAACTTAGTGCCTCCTAAGCACTGACTTCCCCTTTTCCTCTTCCTTCTACCCTTAGTAACCACTAATAAACTTTGATCTTTATATATTTGCCCATTTCATATATGTGAGATCATACAATATATGTCCATTTGTGACTGACTTATTTCACTTAACATAATGTCTTTGAGATTTGTCCATGTTCTACTATGGATCAGGACTTCACTTCTCTTTATGGCTGAGTAATATTCCATTGCCCTCACGTGTCTGTCAGTTTGTCATACTGTGGGGGCTTGCATGTTGCTGTGATGCTACAAGCTATGCCACTGGTATTCAGATACCAGCAGGGTCACCCATGGAGGACAGGTTTCAGTTGAGCTTCCAGACTAAGACAGACTAGGAAGAAGGACCCGGCAGTCTACTTCTGAAAAGCATTAACCAGTGAAAACTTTATGAATAGCAGTGGAACATTGTCTGATACAGTGCTGGAAGATGAGCCCCCCAAGTTGGAAGGGACTGAAAAGATGACTGGGGAAGAGCTGCCTCCTCAAAGTAGAGTCGACCTTAATGATGTGGATGGAGTCAAGCTTTTGGGACCTTCATTTGATGATGTGGCGTGACTCAAAATGAGAAGAAACAGCTTCAAACATCTGTTAATAATCGGAACCTGGAATGTATGATGTGTGAATCTAGGAAAACTGGAAATCATCAAAAATGAAATGGAACTCATCAACATCGATATCCTAGGCATCAGTGAGCTGAAAGCACTGGGACTGGCCATTTTGAATCAGACAATCATATAGTCTACTATGCTGGGAATGACAGCTCGAAGAGGAATTGTGTTGCATTCATTGTCAAAAGAACGTTTTAAGATCTATCCTGAAGTACAATGCTGCCAGTGATAGGATAATATCCATACGCCTATAAGGAACACCACAGTGGTTTTTGGTTTTGTTATAACGAAGACCAGTTAATACGACTGTTATTCAAATTTATGGACCAACCGCTAGGGCCAAAGATAAAGAAATAGGAGATTTTTATCAGCTGCTGCAATCTGAGGTTGATCGAACATGCAATCAAGATGCATTGATAATTACTGGCAATTGGAATGCGAAAGTTGGAAACAAAGAAGAAGGATCAGTAGTTGGAAAATATGGCCTTGGTGATAGAAACAGTGCCAGAGATTGAATGATAGAATTTTGTAAGACCAACGACTTCTTCATTGCAAATACCTTCTTTCACCAACATAAACGGCAATGATACACATGGACCTCACCAGATGGAACACACAGAAATCAAATTGACTACATCTGTGGAAAGAGACGATGGAGAAGCTCAATATCATCAGTCAGAACAAGGCCAGGGGCCGACTGTGGAACAGACCATCAATTGCTCCTATGCAAGTTCAAGCTGAAACTGAAGAAAATCAGAGCAAGTCCACGAGAGCCAAAATATGACCTTGAGTATATCCCCCCTGAATTTAGAGACCATCTGAAGAATAGATTTGACGCATTGAACACTAGTGACCGAAGACCAGACGAGTTGTGGAATGACATCAAGGACATCATCCATGAAGACAGCAAGAGGTCACTAAAAAGACAGGAAAGAAAGAAAAGACCAAGGTGGATGTCAGAGGAGACTCTGAAACTTGCACTTGAGCATCGAGCAGCTAAAGCAAAAGGAAGAATTCATGAAGTAAAAGAACTGAACAGAAGATTTCAAAAGGCCTCTCCAGAAGACAAAATAAAGTATTATAATGCCATGTGCAAAGAGCTGGAGATGGAAAACCAAAAGGGAAGAACACGATCGGCATTTCTCAAGCTGAAAGAAATGAAGAAAAAATTCAAGCCTTGAGTTGCAATAGTGAAGGATTCTATGGGGAAAATATTAAACGACGCAGGAAGCATCCAAAGAAGATGGAAGGAATACACAGAGTCATTATACCAAAAAGAATTAGTCGATGTTCAACCAGTTCAAAGGTGGCATATGATCAGGAGCTGATGGTACTGAAGGAAGAAGTCCAAGCTGATCTGAAGGCATTGGTGAAAACCAAGGCTCCAGGAATAGATGGAATGTCAATTGAGATGTTTCAACAAACAAATGAGGCGCTGGAGGTGCTCACTTGTCTATACCAAGAAATATGGAAGACAGCTTTCTGGCCAACTGACTGGAAAAGATCCATATTTATGCCTATTCCTAAGAAAGGTGATCCAACCGAATGTGGAAATTATAGAACAATATCATTAATATCACACGCAAGCAAAATTTTGCTGAAGATCATTCAAAAACGGCTGCAGCAGTGTATCGACAGGGAACTGCCAGAAATTCAGGCCAGTTTCAGAAGAGGACGTGGAACCAGGGATATCATTGCTGATGTCAGATGGATCCTGGCTGAAAGCAGAGAATACCAGAAGGATGTTTACCTGTGTTTTACTGACTATGTAAAGGCATTTGACTGCATGGATCATAACAAATTACGGATAATGTTGCGAAGAATGGGAATTCCAGAATGCTGAATTGTGCTCATGAGGAACCTTTACATAGATCAAGGGGCAGTTTTTCAGACAGAACAAGGGGATACTGATTAGTTTAAAGTTAGGAAAGGTGTGCCTCAGGGCTGTATTCTTTCACCATACCTATTCAATCTGTATGCTGAACAAATAATCCGAGAAGCTGGACCATATGAAGAAGAGCGGGGCATCAGGATTGGAGGAAGACTCATTAACAATCCGTGTTATGCAGATGATACAACCTTACTTGGTGAAAGTGAAGAGGACTTGAAGCACTTACTAATGAAGGTCAAAGACCACAGCCTTCAGTATGGATTGCACCTCAACATAAAGAAAACAAAAATCTTCACAACTGGACCAATAAGCAACATCATGATAAACGGAGAAAAGATTGAAGTTGTTAAGGATTTCATTTTACTTGGATCCACAATCAACAGCCGTGGAAGCAGCAGTCAAGAAATCAAAAGACGCATTGCATTGGGTAAATCTGCTACAAAGGAACCCTTTAAGGCGTTGAAGAGCAAAGATGTCACCTTGAAGACTAAAGTGCACCTGACCCAAGCCATGGTATTTCCAATCGGATCACATGCATGTGAAAGCTGGACAATGAATAAGGAAGACCGAAGAAGAATTGACGCCTTTGAATTGTGGTGTTGGCGAGGAATATTGAATAGACCAGGGACTGCCAAAAGAAAGAACAAATCTGTCTTAGAAGTACAGCCAGAATGCTCCTTAGAAGGAAGGATGGCGAGACTGCGTCTTACATACTTTGGACATGTTGTCAGGAGGGATCAGTCCCTGGAGAAGGACATCGTGCTTGGCAGAGTACAGGGTCAGCGGAAAAGAGGAAGACCCCCAATGAGATGGATTAACACAGTGACTGTAACAATGAGCTCAAGCATAACGACGATTGTAAGGATGGCTCAGGACCGGGCAGTGTTTCGTTCTGTTGTGCATAGGGTCGCTATGAGTCGGAACTGACTCGACGGCACCTAGCAACAACAAGAACAAGAGGAACAATATTCCATTGTTTATACGTACCACATTTTTTCTATCCGTTCATCTGTTGATGGACATTTAGGCTTTTTCCACCTTTTGGCTATTGTGAATAGCAGTGAACATTGGTGTACATGTTTCTATTTGTGTTCTTGTTTTCAGTTCTTTTGATATTTACCTAAAATGGGATTGTTGGGTCATGTGGTACTTCTGTGAGGAACCACTAAACTGTTTTCCACAGTGGTGTACTATTTTCTGTTCTCGCCATCACTGGATGAGGGTTCCAATTTCTCCATATCATAGCCAACACTTTTATTTTCCGTTTTTATTTATTTTTGATTATAGCCATTTTATGGGTATCTTTGGCATCTCATTGTGGTTTTGATTTGCATCTCTGTAATGACTAATGGAAGCCCTGACGGCATAGTGGTTACGAACTACGGCTGCTATCTGAAAGGTCGGCAGTTCAAATCCACCAGCTGCTGGTTGGAAACCCTATAGGGCAGTTCTACCCTGTCGTATATAGGGTTGCTGTGAGTTGTAATTGACTCTATGGCAATGGGTAATGACTGATAATGTTGAACATATTTTTTCATATACTTGTTGGCCATTTGTATTTCTTCTTTGGAGAAATGTCTATTCATGTTGTCTTTTTTTGAAGGGGCTGTTTGTCTTTTTGTTGTTAACCTTTTCTTTTTAATGTTGTTGTTGTTAGGTGCCTTCAATTTAGTTCTGACTCATAGAGGCCCTGTGCAGAACAGAATGAAATGCTGCCTGGTCCTGGGCCATCCTCCCAATCATTGCTATGTTTGAACTCATCATTGCAGCCTCTGTGTCAGTCCATCTTGTTGACGGTCTTCCTCTTTTTTGTTGATCCTCTACTTTACCAAGCATGATGTCCTCCTCCAGGGACTGGTCCCTCTTGATAACATGTCCAAAGTAAGTGAGATGAAGTCTTGTCATCCTCACTTCCGAGGAGCATTCTGGCTATACTTCTTCCAAGGCAGATGTGTTCATTCTTCTGGCAATCCATAAAAAAAAAATCCATAGTGTAGTAAATATTCTTTGCCAACACCATAATTCAGAGGCTTCAATTCTTCTTCAGTCTACCTTATTCACTGTCCATCTTTCACGTGCGTATAAGGTGATGGAAAATACCATGGCTTGGGACAGGTGCACCTTAGTCCTCAAAGTGACATCTTTACTTTTTAACACTTTAAAGAGGTCTTCTCCAGCAGACTTGCCCGTTGCGATATGTTGTTTGATTTCTTGACTGCTGCTTCCATGGGTGTTGATTGTAGATCCAAGTAAAATGAAATCCTTGACAGCTTCAAAGTCAGTATTTTGGAGTTGCCTAGGATTTTTCTCTTTTTAAAATTTCAGGACACAGGATATATTAAAATTTCTTCTTGTGTTTTCTAGGTAACAAGCTTTACATTATGGAAATTTATAAATCACGTACCAAAGTAGAGGGACTAGTATAATGCATCTTCCACCATGTACCTATCATCTGTTTATCTAATAGAAGAAGAATGAAGTGGTCTACCTTAATTTTGCTAGACCGAACAAGTGTTCTGGGAGGAAGTGTAAGCAGCTATCTCCTTCTTGGCATTATCCATAAATAATGAAATGTAAGATGATAGTTATAAGAACACTGTCCAGAGAGTGGGTACTAAAGGCAAGTGTGGACTGTCATATCCATGAAACTCACTTCAGACTTTGCATTTCATATAAGAGAAAACTGAGGCCCAGAGAGGTAGAGTGAATTAATTATGATCTAAAGTCTTAGTTTGTTGGAGAGTTTAGATTTGAGCTAGATTCTCTAACCCAGATATGGTGCCTTTTTTTCCTTTTCGGCTGTTGGCAAAGTATATTGTTTTGGCTATACTTTGTATGGCTTTGAGTTTATGATCATTTTTCTAGTGGTGCTGTATTGGAATGATTTCTTGAGGGAGCCCTTAAATTTGTGTTTTTAACTTAGCCTTCTCCAAACTATCTTCACCTTGGTCCCTCCTTTCCTTATAAAAGATCCAAATTCTAGATCATCTCATCTTTACTCTGCTTTTGTAGCCTTCTATTTAGAGACCTTCTTCTATGTTTTCATTAGGTTGTTTCCATGTTGAATTAAAAAAAGGTGAAAAATTGTTCTTTACATTTGGCTAGGATACCTTCCTTTCTGAGAGGATCATAGAAAAAGAGAGACTTTATTATTATTATTATTTTTTTGGTCAGGACCAGGCAGAGTTATCGCAAGAAACAGGGATATTTTGTAATCAGTTCTTCCCTTATCCTTCAGAAAATCACCCTTACTGTGGAAGAAGACCCACACTAATGCTTCTTGATTAGTGTGGGGAAGTATATGAGGCAAAGAAAATGATGGGGTGGTCAGTGGTGCCATCGGCCCTATGCACAATGATCCCAGCATTAGGATTTCCAGGAGAAGCTATTCCTTTGACTCCCCCTTCGCTTCTCTCAGAGCCCTGGTGGTGCAGTGGGTAAGAGCTCAGGCTGCTTACCAAAAGGTCAGCAGCTCAAATCCACCAGCCATTCGCTGGAAACTCCATGGGGCAGTTATACTCTGTCCTATAGGGTCACTATGAGTTGGAATTGACTGGACAGCAATGGGTTTGGGTTTTGGTTTTTCACTTGTCCCATTCCTTATATTTAAAGTTTCTTCTCTCAGAAGACTTCCCAGAAGCTTAATTTGTCTACTGTTTGTCTCCCTTCTTGAGAAGTACTTTAACTTAAATTGTACTCGCAAAGCATTAACTATACCCCTTTGGGAGTTTACTTTGCAATATGACCTTATTTCCGCTTGATGAATTATTGCCTTGTTTATAAGCGCTCTCCTCCCCTGGTCTAAGTGAAATGCCTCTGGTTATAAATTGAGCTAGTTGTCTCCTGTGACAATGGAGGCCTTGGGGATGCCTTTGAGAACTCTTCATCCAAATCTTGACTATATAGAGTGGCATATAGGTTTTGACAGGACGAGAGCCTATATATATTGGCAGTATGTTAAGATTTATTGGATAGGAAGTTTTTTTTTTTTTAAATTGGACCGAGACTCTGACCATATGCTGGTGGGGTGGAGAGGAGGGAGACAGAGACATGAAAGTGCAGGTGAAGAGAGAGGTTCATTATAGGGTCACTATGAATTGAAGTCGACTTGATGGCAGTGGTTTTGGTTTTGGTTTAATACTTGTTCAGGATAGATGAAGAATAAAGCATGCTTGCTATTCTTAAGGAGCACATTGTCTAGGAGTATGTAGTATCTAATCATGTTATCAGTGTGTATATTTATGAGTGCTGTGGTGCTGGGGTCGCTATGAGTCGGAATCGACTCGACGGCACTGGGTTTGGCTTTTTTTGGTTTGGTGGGAGCACAGATAAGATAGTGACTCATTCTTTGAAGTAGAGGTACTTTTTGAGCTGGGCCCTAGATAGTGAAATCAAATTATTTTTAAGCCAGGAAGTGTATTAATTTTCTATGACTGAAGTAGCAAATTGCCACAAACTTAGTGGCTTAAAACAACACGAATTTATTACCTTACAGTTCTGTAGATCAGAAGTCTGAAATGGGTCCTGCTGGGCTAAAATCAAGGTTTTCAGGAGGGGTATATTTCTTTCTGTAGGTTTTCGGAGAGAATCCATTTCCCAGCCTTTTCCAGCTTTTGCAGGCAGTCTGGATTCCTTGGCTCACAGCTCCCTTCCTCCATATTAAAGGCAGCAACATAGCATCTCTCTGACCCTGGTTTCATCGTCATATCTCTTTCTCTGAGTCTCTTCTTGTGTCTTCCTCTTCCACTTTTAAAGACCCTTGTGAGTACCTTGGGTCCACCTGGAGAATTCAGGATAATTGCCCTGTCTCACAGCTGCTTAGCAATTTTAAACCATCTGCAAATTCCTCTTTGCTATGTAACCTAATAGATTTACAGGTTCTGAGGATTAAGACATAGGTATCTTTTGGGGGCCATTATTCTGCTTACCACAGGAAGGGATAGTTTTTATGCTATTCTCCTGTTTCAAAACTTGGATGACTTATTACTTATAAAAGAGGCTCTGTTTTGGGGATCCCAGCATTGAAATGTGATGATACGTATGGTTCTTTTCATCAAAATAATGTTTACACAGAAATTTTGTAATGGTTTTGGGAGGGCCTATTAGAGACCTGAGGGCAGTGGTGATTCAGTGGTAGAATTCTCGCTTTCCTTGCGGGAGACCCAGGCTCAGAACCATCCTTCTGTCAGTGGAAGCTTTTTGTGCTGCTGTGATTTTGAACACGTTTCAGCAGAGCTTCCAGACTAAGATGACCTAGGAAGAGAAAGGCCTGGTAATCTCTTCTGCAAATCAACCAGTGAAAACTGTATGGATCACAAGAGATCCGTCTGTAACAGGTCATAGGGATGGTGCAGAACTGGGCAGTGTTTCATTTTGTTGTGTATGGGGTCACCATTAGTCGGGGCCAACTTGAAGGCAGCTTACAACAACAATAACATTAGAGACCTTGCCTGGCTTTTAAGGCCTTTTCAGTCTAACCCTAGCATAGCTCTCCTCTTCCCCTAACTTCATCTCCCAACCTCAGTAATCTGTATTTCTGGCTTAGTGCTTCTCAAACCTGACTGTATATCTGAAACATCTGTGAAATAGTATAAAAATTATGTTCCCAAGACTCTTCCTTTCCAGCCAGGGTTGAGAACTGCTGTTGTAGGTATACTAGACTAATTGTTATTCTTAGAAAAAATCATGTGTTTTTATATCTCCGTGCCTTTGTCCTTGCTGTACCCTTGTACTTACTTTGAATTTCATTCTTTCCCTTTCCTCTACTGAATGAATTCATAGTATTTTTTCAAGGTCCAGATGAGGTGGCATCTTCTGTGATGTTCCTGTCTCACTTTCTTTTAGAACTTCTTTGTTATTTCTTCTCTGGTTATTTAACACTCTTTATATTTCTGTTACAGCAGTTGGCTCATTATGTTTAGTAGTTTACATTTGTTTGCTGAGCGGACTATGAATTCCTTGTTTCTAGCACCTACTATAGTAAATGAGTAGGCATTTAGTAAATGTTCATCTGAATGTTTAACATAACCATCATCATTTATCAAGTTAATGGTCATTGACCTCATTCGTCTGCTTTTGGTGAGGTCATAATCAGTTAGCACCTTCTCCAGGAAGTAAGCAGAGGAAGTAGAAATTTATAAAGTGGTAGGAACTGATTAAAGTGTTTCTGATTATTAGTGTTGTATGATTTTTTTTTTCTTCCTGTTTGTTGCTCTGTATTTTGCCAGAATATCTGGGTGATATGCACCAGATTTCGAGATTGCGTTTAGGGTTGTCTGACTTAAAATAAAGTTACATGGCATTCACTTTGGGGAGCTCTGGGGGAGAGGTTACTTCAAAGCTGGGCAGTTGTCATTTCAGAGCAGCTGATGCTGAGTTATGTTAAGAGGTCCATGTAATTGTCAGTTTGGAGAGTCATGCCATGCATAAGATGTCATAGACAAAGGAACAATGGTGTCAAATATGAGCTCCATGTCAAAAGTCAAAGAACAGATTATCTGAAATACTGTGCTGATCAGAATCGAGCTACTTCTAAAAAGGGTAATTCTTTGTAGCATGTGGCAGGATTTCTCTATTTGAATACAGTTTATTAGTTTACTGAGCACCATGGCAGTGATTAGCAGGAGAGCAATTTATTGTTCATCGATTTGTATTCATCTCTCATCCCCCAGTACCAAAGAACAGTCTTTTACCAGTTGACACTTCCCTCCTGGAATGGGATTTAGAGCAGCTCCTGCTGATACACTATCACCAGTGGAAAGCTTGGGACTGCGTTTTAGTTACTTTTTCTTCTCTTCCATCTTATTAATATGTCCCTACAAACTACCAACTTCTTGCCCACGTCAAACATGTTTTTACTGTAAACGCAAATTATTTTGGCATCCACTTTCTTTCATTCTGTCTTCTTTTTAGTTCAAATCTATACCTTCCCAGGAACAAAAGGGGCTCGTTTCCCAGTTGAGTTACCCCCTTTTACAGCTTTCCCTGAAGTTGTACCCACAACTTCTTACATCCCATTGACTTGTTTGATGGATGTCCTTTCAGCCGTTTGCCAGGTGACGACCGCACTCAACTATTCAAGGCCCACTTGGAATGTCATCTCATTTTACCCCGACTCCTCCAGGTAGTTAAGTAGTTTGTTTTCTTTGCTTCTAAAGAATGCTGTTCATATCTCCATTACAGAATTTATCACATTATTCTCAGTTGAGAATTCTTCCATCCCTTCAAGGCTAAACATTTTACCCTTCAATGAGTTTTATATTCAAAACCAATATATGATAGTAAGATTTAAGGTAGGTGAGGGGTAAGCCTTTATTTCATTTTAAATGCAGGTCTGTTTTTAGGAAGATCAGTTTTAGGAAGCAGTATTTATGGAAATGTGGATTTGGAATTGGGTTCTTGAAAAGTTTTAGGCTCACTTATCATTTGGAAAGTGTTTGTATACCCTCAGGAGTCTGTGTCTGTTTGAAGACCACTCACTGCCCTGAAGAAATTCTTGTACCTTTACATCAGATTATATATAAAGGGAATGTTCACAGCACCAATGCACTTAATAGCTAAAACATGTAAACAATTCAAATGTCCAAAAACAGTAGGCTTGATGAATATAGTATGTTCACACAGTAGAATATTATACAACAATGAAAATGGATGAACCATACAACAACACGGATGGATCGCACTATTTACATAATATTGAAAGGAATAGGACACAAAAGAATACAGTCCGATGAGCCCCTTTGTATAATGTTCAAGAATCGGCATAGCTAACCAATCTTGTGTATAGACATATACATATGTGGTAAAATATAAAGAAGAACAAGGAGATAATTATCACAAAATTCAAGCTAATGGTTACCTTTGGGGAAAGGAAAGGGGTAACGACTGGGGAGGGACACTTGGTAGGGCAAAAGTAAAAATGGTACTGGTAACCAAGTGACTTTGGGCAAATTATCTAACCTCTTAGCCTTAGTTAAACTCTGGTGGCCTAATGGTTAGGTGCTGTGGCTGCTAACCAAAGGGTCGGCAGTTCAAATCTGCCAGGCGCTCGTTGGAAACTCTAGGGGGCAGTTCTGCTCTGTCCTATAGGGTCTCTATGAGTTGGAATTGACTTGACAGCACTGGGTTTGGTTTTTGATTTTTAGCCTTTGTTGCTTCACAGTAAACAGGAATAACATAATGGAAGTTGTAAAGAAGGATTAAGTCAAATAAATGATATTAAGTGCTTAGCTCACTGTCTAGCTGCTCATGTTGTTGTTGTTGTTGTTGGCTGCCGTTGAGTCAGTTCTTGATTCATGATGACCCCCTGCACAGTGGAACAAAATATGCTGCCTGGTCCACTGCCATTCCCATGATCAGTTGCATATCAGACTGCTGTGATTCATAGGGTTTTCATTGGCTGATTTTCGAAAGTAGGTCACCAGACCTTTCTTCCTAGTCTGCTGTCTGTAAGCTTCACTGAAAGCTGTTCAGCATTGTAGCAGCAGGCAAGCTTCCACTGACAGATGGGCGGTGAGTATGCATGAGATGCATTGGCTGAGAATTGAACCTGGGTCTCCTGCATGAAAGGAAGGAATTCTACCACTGAATCACAAACGTCCTCTTTAGCTGCTCATACCCCGAAAAACCTTGTTGCCGTCGAGTTGATTCTGGCTGATAGCAACCTTATACGACAGAGTAGAACTGCTTCATAGGGTTTCCAACGCTGTAAATCTTTATGGAAGCAGACTGCTGCATCTTTTCTCTCACGGAGTGGCCAGTGGGTTCGAACTGCTGACTCTTGGTTCGCAGATGAACACTTTAACCACTGCACCACCGGGGCTCCTTAGCTGATCATAGTAAGCACTAAACGAATGGTAATATTTTCCTTATTTTATTGTGGTTCTCATTATGATTTGAAGCAGATACTATATACTTTTGGTAGGGAGGATAAAGTTCAATAAAAGTAGATGAAACTGAAACAAGAAAACCTAGAAGCAATGATAAGGAGAAGGAAACTACATTTGTGTTATTGCTACTTTGTGTCATTTTGCCATGCTAATTTAGCATTTTATTTTATTTAATCTTCAAAATAACCCTAAGACCAGGTTCAGTTATAACAATCAGAATTAACCCATACTTTGTAACTTAGGTGTCATGACCATTTTAAATCAGATTGGTTAGATAACTTACCTAGGGCTCTACAGCTAATAAGTGGCAGGGCTGGGATTTGAACCAAGGTTTTTTTCACTGTGCTATTAGTAATTCTTAAATTTGATTTGAAAGTTGCTGGAAAATAGCTATTTAATTTTCATTCAGTGAAAATACAGTTTTTTCTGAAGTATTTAATAGAGATATACCCTGAGAAAGTTATATTGAAGAACTTTATATCCATTTTAAGGGAGAGGCCCCATCTTCCATGTCTGTGCAACAGAATCTAATTGAACTAATCTAGTTTATTCCAGACCTCCAGAATTAATCTTAATAGAGTCCAGCCTGAAATGCTGAAGCTGGGATTTTGGGAAATTATTTGGAAGCTAAATTTCAGTGAGATCAGGACTAGGCAGAAACTTGCATGGTTGGCTGCTGAATTACATCTCATGTTGGTTTATTGTGTGTTCACTGCCTTTGGTGTTTACTGTGGTGAGGCTAGATTTGATAGTTTGCAATTAGATTTACAGTATACCCAAAGGATTAAAAAGATGACTTAAGTGATGCTTATTCACTAGGTATTGAAAATATATATCCTTTGGGCATTGAGCCCTTCCCAGCTGTATTTGTTCTTACATCATTATTATTTACTAGTCAGCATTTATGTAGCCCTTGATTTTAAATTTATTTTTAATAGTTAGCCTATTTTGAGTTCAGAAAGTATGGTTAGTATTTTTTTCTATTTTAGCATGCCGATATAGTTAAGTGGATTGTTAGGAACTACTCAGGGAAGTTGTAATGACACCAAGATTTATACTTAAGCTCCTGATGGCTTATTTAGTACCAACAGTAGTCCACTAGTCCAGTTTTTTAGACTTAGATTGTTTTCTGCTGAACAGTTCTAGATTAAAATGGACTACTTCTGTTTGCCTTTCTTAAACCCAGTAACCAGTGCCGTCGAGTCGATTCCGACTCATAGCGACCCTATAGGACAGAGTTGCCTTCCTTTTTACTTAATAAAGGCGGTATGAGCAGTTTGTTTACTATATTTAGCTTTTAAATTTTAGGAGGCCAGAATAAGCGAAAGCATAGCTTTTGTAGGACTGCATTAGTTGAGAGACCTTTTAATAAGCTAATTATTGAGCTTTTTCTAAGTCCCCATCTTTACATTATGTTTAGTTTGTTTGCTATTAAAGAGCATATTGTGGGGTAGGTCACCTGCGGTTGAAGTATTGCTGGGATGTAAAATACAGAATTCCTATCTTTATATTTAGGTGAGAAAGACCTCTTTTGCCACTCAGTTTATATAAACTTTCTCTTTATTGCTTCTGCCTTACTATTTTGTTTTTCTTGGGTTTATTTGATTGTACTTAGTATTTCCCTTCTTGGATTAAAAATTGTAAAATTTTATCTCAGTTAAGGTTTCTACTGTTCCCCAGAAGTAGAGGTATCTTTCTTGATGGAAGCTGGGTATACACATATCAAAGCATTCCATTTCAACTGACTGATGTTAGTGAGCAAGGGGTATTTGTGGCTGCCAGATGGAAACTCCTTTTCCTTATTAGCCCCTTGCCATTCCTCTGACCGTGGCAGCTGTATAGGGGTCTCAATGGTCATGGATTTGGACAGTATCATCTATTTTGAAGTAACGTTTATAAGAGCATTTGGGTAGATTGGTGTAAGACTTGAAGAGAGAGAAAAAAATCAAGCTTTGTTTTTTTATTAAATTAGGTGGTGTAAACAGTAATTTTTTTTTCTGAATTCTGGAGTGTTAGTGCATGAGTGTGTCAGGGTCTCCCCCTTCCCCTACTTCTGCTTCAACTTTTTATTAAAATTTCTAACATAGAAAAATGGAAAGAACAGCCACCTAGATTCAATAATGAATTAACATCTTGCCATATTTACTTCATCTATGCACATTTTCCCTTTGTACATCATATTGACTTTATATATAAAACTCATTGCCCTGAAGTCAATTCAGCAACCCTGGAGGACAGAGTAGAACTGCCCCATAGGGTTTCCAAGGATGTAACCTTTACTGGAGCAGACTGCCACCATCTTTTTCTCATGGAATGCCTGGTGGGTTCGAACCGTCAACCTTCCAGTTAGCAGCCAAGTGCTTAACCACTTTGCAACCAGGGTTCCTTTGGGGGGGCGGGGAAATATATATATATATAAAGTTTGGGGGAAAATTAAGTTTGGTGTCATTGGTTAGTAGTTCTCCCAATTTTCACATTCTGCCCAAAAGGTAGAACATTTGCCTTTTGAGTCATAAAATGAACCTGTTTTATTTCTGATCTGCCATTAATCATGGCACATACATAGTAAACATGTAATCAGGCCCACCTTTTATGAACTTGGGAGCTATAGCTAAAATGAAGTAGGAGACTAACATTAATTTACATTTAATTTAGAAGGTGTTGAATTGTTGTCAAGAACCCCAGTGTCTCCAGGCTGTAGTCAAACATACCAATCACATATACCCATCCTAGTCTGTCTCCCCAATGTTTTCATCATACGTTTCCAGGGGTATTGATGAAGCAGGGAGAGAAAGGATAGAAAAACTAGCATTTACTGCATTACACATGTTAGCTTATTTAATCATAATCATTTAATTATGATGTTAATAGTTTTAATGCTGTGAAATAGATATTAATATCTATTAGATCTATCCTGAAGTACAGCGCTGTCAGTCATAGGATAATATGCATAAACCTACAAGGAAAACCAGTTAATACGACTATTATTCAAATTTCACACCAACCACTAAGGCCAAAGATGAAGAAATTGAAGATTTTTACCAGCTTCTGCAGTCTGAAATGAAACATGCAATCCGGATGCAAACTGATAATTATTGGCGATTGGAATGTGAAAGTCGGAAACAAAGAAGAAGAATTGGTATTTGGAAAATATGGCCATGGTGAAAGACACTACGCTGGAGATCCCGTGATAGAATTTCATAAGACCAATGATTTCTTTATTGCAAATACCTTTTTTCAACAGCATAAACGGTGACTATACTTGTGGACCTCTCCAGATGGAATGCACAGGAATCAAATCAACTACATCAGTGGAAAGAGACAATGGAAAAGCTCAATCAATATCATCAATCAGAACAAGGCCATGGGCCCACGGAGGAACAGATCATTGATTACTCATATGCAAGTTCAAAATGAAGTTGAAGAAAATTAAGACAAGTTCATGAGAGCCAAAGTACGACCTTGAATATATCCCAGCTGAATTTGGAGACCATCTCGAGAATAGATTTGATGCATTGAACAGAAGACCAGGCGGGTTATGGAATGACATCAAGGACATCATACATGAGGAAAGCAAGAGGTCATTAAAAAGAAAGAAAAGACCAAAATGGATGGAAGGAAGAGACTCTGAAACTTGCTCTTGAATGTTGAGTAGATAAAGCAAAAGGAAGAAATGATAAAGTAAAAGAGCCGAACAGAAGATTTCAAAGGGTGGGTTGAGAAGACAAAGTATTAAAATGAAATGTGCAAACACCTGGAGATAGAAAATCAAAAGGGAAGAACATGCTTGATATTTGTCAAACTGAAAGAACTGAAGAAAAAATTCAAGCCACAAGTTGCAATATTGAAGGATTCTGTGGGGAAAATAATAAATGACACAGGAAGCATCAATAGAACCTAGAAAGAATACACAGAGTTGTTGTACCAAAAAATAACTCATTGACATTCAACCAATGGTACTAAAGGAAGAGGTCCAAGCTGCGCTGAAGACATTGGCAAAAAACAAGGCTCCAGGAATGGATGGATTACCAATTGAGATGTTTCAACAAATGAATGCAGTGCAGGAAGTGCTCACTCATCTCTGCCAAGAAATTTGGAAGACAGCTACCTGGCCAACCAACTGGAAGAGATCCATATTTTTGCCCATTCCAAAGAGAGGTGACCAAATAGAATGAGAGAATTATCGAACAATATCATTAACATCACACACAAGTAAAATTTTGCTGAAGAAAATTTAAAAGTGTTTGCAGCAGTACATCGACAGGGAGTTGCCAGAAATTCAAGCCAGATTCAGAAGAGGACGTGGAACAAGGGATATTATTGCTGGTGTCAGATGGATCCTGACTGAAAGCGGAGAATACCAGAAAGATGTTTACCTGTGTTTTATTGACTGTGCAGAGGCATTTGACTGTGTAGATCATAACAAATTATGGATAACATGGTGAAGAATGGAATTCCGGACCACTTAATTGTGCTCGTGAGGAACCCGTACTTAGACCAAGAGGCAGTCATTGGAACAGAACAAAGGGATACAACGTGGTTTAAAGTCAGTAAAGGTGTGTGTCGGGTTTGTATCCTTTCACCACACTTTTTCAGTCTGTATGCTGAGCAGATAATCTGAGAAGCTGGACTATATGAAAGAAGAATGTGGCATCAGGATTGGAGGAAGACTCATTGACAAACTGCTATATGCAGATGAGACAACTTTGCTTGCTGAAAGTCAGGAGGACTTGAAGCACTACTGATGAAGATCAGAAACCACAGCCTTCAGTACGGATTACACCTCAACAAAAAGAAAACAATCCTCACAAGTGGACCAATAAGCAACGTCATGATAAACAGACAAAACATTGAAGTTGTCAAGGCTTTCAGTTTATATGGATCTGCAATCAGTGCCTTTGCAAGCAGCAGTCAAGAAATTGAATGACACATTGCATTGGGCAAATCTGCTGCAAAAGATTCCCTTAAAGTGTTAAAAAGCAAAGATGTCACTTTAAGGACTAAGGTGTACCTGACCAAAGCTATGGTGTTTTCAGTCTCCTCATATGCGTGTGCAAGCTGGAAAGTGAATAAGGAAGACCTAAGAAAAATCTTGAATTATGGTGTTGGTGAAGAATATTGAATATACCATGGACTGCCAGAAGAATGGACAAATCTGTCTTGGAAGAAGTACAGTCAGAATGCTCCTTAGAAGCGATGATGACAAGACTTTGCCTCACATACTTTGGACATGTTATCAGGAGAGACCAGCCCCTGGAGAAGGATGTCATGCTTGCTAAAGTAGAGGGTCAGTGAAAAAGAGGAAGGCCCTCAATGAGATAGACTGACACAGTGGGTGGAGCAATGGGCCAGTGCACAACAATGATTGTGAGGATGGCACAGGACTGGGCAGTGTTTTGTTCTGTTGTACATAGGGTCGCTGTGAGTTGGAGCTGGCCTGACGGCACCCAATAATGAGAACATTCTTATTTTATATCCGAGGAGACTGAGGTTTAGATACATTAAATAATTTGCCCATGATGACATACTGGTAGTAAGTAGAGGAGAATGATATTTGAATTAGAAAAAAAAAATCTGTTATTTTCAGGTTACTGTGATGACAGTACATCTGGTATATTTGAATTTTATTATTTTATAATTGAATATAAGTATTAAAGTGTCACTTGATTGGCAGTCTGGGTGGGACTAGTCAATACTACTTTTTTAGAAGATAGCTGACAAAGGTCTTAGTTCCAGGGGTTTTGATAGTGCCAAGTGCAGAACTTAGTGAATATTTTGTACTTTCGGTCTTCCTGATAAACAATGGAAAACTACACAGAAAACCAGTCTAAATACAGCTGAATTCCACCACATCAGTGTTATCAGAAGAGCTGGTGCCAAACATGAGACCACACCCAGAAAAGTCAAGCATAGCCCGTGAAAGAGCCTAAAATCAGTAACTCAGTGGGGAAGTTGTGACATCTCAGGATCCTGGAGAAAAAGCTGACCTGAAGATCTAAGGAGGAAACTGAAGCAAAGAATGGGCTTATAAATTGCCCAGGGTTTTGCTAGTGGTGGCACCAGGAATGTGAGAGATTTTTGATAATTTTGAAAGATACATGCTATTAAGAATCCCCAGTTCCCAAACATTACTAATTGAAATGTTGATGCTAGGTAGTTTGCAAGGCCATGCATAGGCTAAATGACTAGCCTCCACATTGAACTTCACACCTGTAATATACTAGGTATTTTTAATAATAGTAGCCGTTAACATTTATTGAGTACTTAGTTTGTGCTAACATCTACTCTAAACAATTTTACTCATATTAACTTATTTACTACTTACAACTATTCTATGAGGTGGATGAGGAAATAAGCTCAGAGAGGTTGAGTAAGGCAGAGATCACAGCTAGGAAAAGGAACTGGGATTAGAACCTAGGGAGTATGGCTCTAGAGTCCTTGCTCTTAACTGCTATGTTATATCAGAACCATTCTGCTACATCAGAATAACAATGTGAAATAGGCATTATCTCATCCCTTTTACAAATAACTTAAAAAATTTTTTTTATTGTGGTTCAGGTGAAAGTTTACCAAGCAAATTAATTTCCCATTTGGTAGTTTGTACATAGAGTGTTTCATGATCTTGGTTTCATTCCCCACAATGTGTCAGCACTCCCCCCATTTCCACCTGTGTTTCCCCATTTTCTTTCGTCCTGATTTTCTACCCCTTCCTGCCTTCTCATCTTTGTTTTTGGGCAGATAATGCTCTTTTGATCTCCTATAATTGATTATTCTAGGGATACGTTCCTCTCGGGTGTTATTGTTTATCTTATGTGCTTGTCTGTCATTTGGCTGGGAAGTAATCTCTGGGACTGGCTTCCTTTCCTGGTCAGAACGGTGTCTTAGGGCCATAGTCTTGGGGATTCCTGCAGTCTCTGTTAGGCCAGCAAGGCTGGTCTATTTTGTGAATTTGATTTTTTGTTCTATGGTTTTCTTCTGCTCTGTCCGGGACCGTCTGTTGTGATCTCAGTCAGAGCAGTTGGTAGTGGTAGCCAGGCATTGTCTAGTTCTTCTAGCCTTGGGGTTGTGTAGGCTGTGGTTCATTAGTCCTTTGGACTAATTGCTCCCTTGAGTCTTTGATCTCCTTCACCCTCCCTTGCTCGGGACCAAGAGTTGTATCTTAAATGGCTGCTCCCTTGCTCCGGACCAATAGTTGTATCTTAGATGGCCGCTTGCAAGCTTTTAAGACGCCATATGCTCTTCAACAAAGTAGTATGCAGAACATTGTTTTTATGTACTATGTTGTGCCAAATGATGTAGATGTCCTCAAGTCTATTGTCCTTTGTCTGCTAGCCTAGGAACTTCATCCCTCGAGGTGTTTGGTTATGTCTAAGAGGTTTCCCTGACTATACCCTTTGTGTGCTTTATATGAGCCTCACCTATAGTCATGTATGTAGAAATATCCACCACCAAACCTATATTTGCCTGTGAGTGTGTTCCCTTACATCCTCCTGTACCTCTTGGTGTCCATTTGTAAATTATTGTTTGTTAATACTGTTGCTGCAGGATTGCCTAAGCTATAGTGGTTACTGTAAAACCCAGTGCCGTCAAGTCGATTCCGACTCATACTGTAGTTACCCCTTATTCTTGTGTTCCTCTCAGTGTCCTCTCTTGCCTTGGTCATGTTGTATTGACTTCTCCCATATTATGTACTGTCTTTCCCGTCATCAGTATTAACTCTTGCCTTCTGTCTAATTGGTAATTTTCCCTCCCTGCCCCTTCCATCCCTGGTAACCGTCAAAGAAAGTTTTTTTCTTTTTTTACTGTGTGTAAACCTTTTGTTGTTACTTTATAATAGTGGTCTTATACAATATTTGTCCTTTTGTGATTGACTTATTTCGCTCAGTATAATGTCCTCAAAATTCATCCATATTGTGAGATGTTTCACGGATTCATCATTATTCCTTATCATTGCTTAGTATTCCATTGTGTGTATGCACCACAGTTTGTTAATTCATTCATCTATTGATGGGCACTTAGGTTGTTTCCATCTTTTTGCTATTGAGAATAATACTTCAGTGAACATAGATGTGCATATGTCTATCCATGTCATGGCTCTTATTTCTTTAGGGTATATACCTAGGAGTGAGATTGCTGGATCATATGATATTTCTATTTCTAGCTTTTTTGAGAAGCACCATACTGTTTTCCAAAGTGATTGTACCATTTTAGATTCCCACCAACAGTGTATTAGCATTCCAATCTCCCCACAACTGTGCTGACATTTGTTATTTTCTGTTTTTATGATTAGTGCCAGTAATTTCGGGGTGAGACGGCATCTCATTGTAGTTTCGATTTGCATGACTCTAAAAAAAAAATTTTTTTTTAATAGCTGATGGGAACCCGGTGGCATAATGGCTAAATGCTACAGCTGCTAACCAAAAGGTTGGCAGTTCAGATCCACCAGGCGCTCCATGGAAACTCTATGGGGCAGTTGTACCCTATCCTGTAGGGTTGCTATGAGTCAGAATTGGCTCACTGGCAACAGATTTTTTTTTTTTTTTAAATAGCTAATGATTGTGAGCATTTCTTCGTATGTTTGTTAGCTCCTTGAATGTCTTTGGTGAGGTGTCTGTTCATATCCTTTGCCCATTTTTTAATTCGATTCTTTGCCTTTTATTATTGAGATGTTGAAGTTTTCTATAAATTTTAGAGATTAGTCCCTTGTTGGATATGTTGTAGCCAGATTTTTTTTCCCAGTCTGTAGGTTCTCTTTTGATTCCTTTGGAGAAGCCTTTTGTTGAGCATAAGTGTTTAATTTTTAGGAGGTCCCATTTACCTGGTTCATCTTGTGTTGTATGTGCATTTTTAATTACGTTTGGTATTCTATTTATGCCATATATTAGGGCACCTAGCGTTGTTCCTGCTTTTCCCTTCATGGTCTTTATAGTTTTAGCTTTTATATTTAGGTCTTTGATCCAATTTTAGTTAGTTATTGTGTATGGCGTGAAGTGTGGATCTTGTTTCATTTTTTTTTTTTTTTACAGATCGACATCCAGTTTTGCCAGCAACATTTATGGAAGACACTGTCTCTTCCCCATTTAATGATCTTTGGCCCTTTGTCGAAGATCAGCTGACCATAGGTGGATGGATTTACGTCTTGGTTCTCAATTCTGTTCCATTGGTCTGTGTGTCTGTCATCGTACCAGTACCAGGCTGTTTTGACTACTGTGGCTGTGTAGTATGTTCTGAGATCAGGTAATGTGAGGCATCCTACTTTGTTCTTCTTCTTCAGTATTGCTTTACTTCTCTGGGGCCTCTTTCCTTTGCATATAAAGTTAGTGATTAGTTTTTCCATCTCAGTAAAGAATGTTGCTGGAATTTGGATTGGGCTTGCATTATATCTATAGATTGCTTTAGGCAGTATTGACGTTTTTACAATGTTGAGCCATCCTATCCATGACCATGATATGTTTTCCCATGTATGTAGGTCTCTTTTGGTTTTTTGCAGTACTGTTTTGTAATTTTCTTTGTATAGGTCTTTTATGTCCCTGGTTAGATTTATTCGTAAGTATTTTATCTTAATGGGTGCTATTGTAAATGGTATTGTTTTCCTGATTTCCTTTTCGAAGTTCTCTTTGTTGTTGTGTAGGAGTCCAACTGATTTTTGTATCTTGATCATGTATTCTGCTACTTTGCTGAACCCTTCTATTAGTTCCGGTAGCTTTCTTGTAAAAGAGTCCTTGAGATTTTCTATTGTAAAATCATATCATCTGTGAATAGGAATAGTGTTATTTCTTCCTTGCCAGTTTGTATGCCCTTTATTTCCTTTTCTTGCCTTATTGCTCTTACCTAGGCCTTCCAGTAAAATGTTGAATAAGAATGGTGATGACGGACATCCTTGTCTGGTTTCCATTCCTAAGAGGAATGCTTTCAGTCTCTCTCTATTGAGAATAATGTTGGTTGTTGGTTTTGTATAAATGCCCTTTATTATGCTGAGGATTTTCCCTTCTATTCCTGTTTTGCTGAAGGGTTTTAACAGGAATGAGTGTTGAATTTCATCAGATGCCTTTTCTGTCTCGATTGAGATGATCATGTGATTCTTTTTTATTTATGTGGTAGATTACATGAATGGATTTTCTTATGTTGAACCATGCTAGCATAAACAAAAAAACAAACACACTGTCGTTGAGTCGATTCCGACTCATAGTGACCCTATAGGACAGAGTAGAACTGCCCCATAGAGTTTCCAAGGAGCAGCTGGCAGATTCAAACTGCCGACCTCTTGGCTAGCAGCTGTAGCACTTAACCACTATGCCACCAGGGTTTCCCATTCTGGCATACCTGGTATGAATCCCACTTGGTCATGATGTATTATTTTTTTGATATGCTGTTGAATTCTATTGGCTAGAATTTTGTTGAGAATTTTTACGTCTATATTCGTGAGGGATATTGGTCTATACTTTTTTTGTGGAGTCTTTGGCTGGCTCTGGTTTCAGGGTTATACTGGCTTCACAGAATGAATTTGAGAGTATTCCTTCCTTTTCTGTGCTCTGAAATAGTTTGAGTAGTATTGCTTTGAGCTCTTCTCTGAATGTTTTTAGAATTCTCCAGTGAAGCGGTCCAGGACGGGTCTTTTTTTGGTTGGTTGTTAATTTATTATTACCTCTGCAATCTCTTCTTTTGTTATGGGTCTGTTCAGACTTTCTATTTCAGTTTTGTTAGTTTAGGTAAGTAGTGTGTTTCTAGAAATTTGTCCATTTCCTCTAGGTTTTCAAATCTGTTGGAGTAAAATTTTCGTATTATTCTGTTATGATCCTTTCTGTTTCAGTTGAGCAGATACCTTTGAGATCATGCTTCAGTAGTAAAAATGTGAATACCAAGGCATTAAAAAAAATCTTTTAGTTGTCTCTCTTATCTAGCTCAGATGGCTTGATAAGTCTTTCTTTTAGTCTATTGAATTTGCAGTGTGTGAATTACAATCTTAAACTTTAACACAATCTCTTATGGATTATAAAGCAAAGACAACAAAAACAATAACAAAAAAAATCTCTGTAGAGGTTGAGCCATAGGCTTTTGAGATGAATTCACAACCAGTACTAGTTGAGAGAATCACTTCCTAAAAGCATGTAATATGTTTAAGGTTGTCAGGTGATTCTTCTGACTTATAGTTCACTGGGAAACCCTGGTGGCGTAGTGATTAAGTGCTACGACCTCTAACCAAGAGGTCAGCAGTTTGAATCTGCCAGGCGCTCCTTGGAAACTCTATGGGGCAGTTCTACTCTGCCCTATATGGTCGCTATGAGTCGGATTCGACTTGATGGCATTGGGTTTGGTTTGGTTTTGGGATAGTTCATTGTGAAATTTATGACCAGATTGCTTCCCTAGTTCCTGTAGCTGATTTCTCTAAATTCCTTTTGTTTATAAATCATACCCATTGACCCATCGCTGTTGAGTTGATTCTGACTCATAGCAACCCTATAGGATGAAGTAGAACTGCCTCCATAGGGTTTCCAAGGCTGTAATCTTTACGGGTGCAGACTGACACATCTTTTTCCCACAGAGCCGCTGTTGGGTTTGAACTGCCTACCTTTTGGTTAGCAGCTGAGGGCTTAACCCCTCCTGTGTCACCAGGGCTGCTTTATAAACGATTCAACTTAGCATTTAAATAAAGACTTAACCCAATATTGATGTCATCCTCAGTACTCACTGCCGTTGCCCTAATTTAGGTCCTTATTTTTCACTTGGACAATAGTTTCCTTACTGGTATCTCTCTGCTTCATTTTCACTTTTCTCAACAAATGTATACTTAACAAGGTCTGCTATGTGTGAGATGCTGTGCTCAGCACTGAGTATGTCAGCAGCAAACAAGACAGATATGTTGCTTGCCCTAGTGGAGTGTATGATCTGCTGGTTAGTCCGTTTTCTATATGATTGCCCTAAACTTTTCCTAAAACCCAGATTAAATCTTTGTTTGTTTTCTTTTGCTTATTGTAAGCTCTTCACAGTGAAGCTGTGGCATAGCTTAACAGTTGCAGTGACTTCTCCAGTGAAGTATCCGTCATTTCTTCTTAGAAGCAGAAACAATTGTTTTTTTTTATCCTGGTTCCAGTAGTACTTTATAAAAAATCTTTAGTATAGCATTTATTAGATTGTATTATAGTCGTTTACATCAGTCTCCACTGCTAATTTGTGAGTTTCTTGAAAGCAGGTATAGTATTTTATTTGTTTTATCCTTGTTATCGAATATAATATCTGGAATGTAAGTGCTCAATAAATGTTTGAATTATAGTTTTAGTACTTGCTGTCTTTTCTTATGTATGTCTTGTTTCTCTAATTACAAGGCCATATAATTCCTTTTTAACCTTATGGTATCCAAATTGGTGCAGAGAACATAGTATATCCTTAAAAAAATATTCAGTCATTATTATTTCTTTTAGTATCTTCTGTGTACTAGCTTTTTTGTTTAGAAAAGTGTTTCTTTGTCCTCTGTTTTACAGAATGTCTTGCTTTATTTAAAAAAAAAAAAAAAAAATCCAGACCTTTTATTTAAAGGAACCTAATTTTATTTCTTGCCTATTTGAAAAAACTGTTTATTTTGCTGATTCTAGGTTTTTTTATGATTGATAAAATGGATCTTACTTCCTTCTTCTGTTTGGCTACTAGAGCACTAAGTGCTAAATTTGTGGCTCACCTTGAAAAAACATGATTCCCTGATACTCATTTTGTATATCTTCTTCAATTCTGTCTTAGGTTGCTACCCTTTGTACAGATTCCGCTCCTATTTTAATTTTATTTAATATTATATTGTTTGTATCTTTATAAAACCCATTGCTATAGAGCTGATTCCAACTCATGGCGACCCCATATGACCCTGAGTGGCACAAATGGTTTGCTCTCGGCTGCTAACCTAACACAACCCACCCAGCAGCACTGAGGAAGAAAAGCCCGGTGATCTGCTTCTGTAAAGATTGTAGCCAAGAAAACCCTGTGAGGTAGCCAGGTAGCTTTATGAACCAAAAAACCCTGAACCCATTGCTGTTGAGTCAGTTCTGACTCGTGGCGACTGCATGTGTCATAGAGTAGAACTGCTCCACAGGTTTTATTGGTTGTAATCTTTGCAGAAACAAATTGCTGGGCCTTTCTTTTGCGGTGCCACTGGACGGGTTCTAACTGCCAACCATTAAGTTAGTAGTTGAGCTCAAACTGTACTACCTAAGGACCTTGTATTTTTATAAGCCACTTGAAATCCTTAAACAAAAAGCACCGAGAAACCAATGGTACTTTCATACATCCTACAGTACTTATTAAACCTCTTCTTAAGGCATAATACTAATACATAGAAAAATCATACATGATATTTTTCCTAAGGAGGTTGGACTTGTTAATAAACACTTGATATAAGAAAGGTTAGACTAGAGTATTTTGGGAGCTGATAAGAGGCAGAGGTCTTGAGACTCAGAGAGTGCTTTGGGAGAATGTGGCATTTGAATTGAGGCTTGAAGAGATGGCCAGGGTCTGGATTTGTAGAGAAAGGAAAGGTGGACATTCCAATAGAAGGGAACAACAAGTGGTCAGGAAAATAAAGACTTTGAGGTATTCATTAGGATTACGCACCAGTTTTCTGTTTCTCCTCTCAGGCACATGTTGTGATTGCGAGTTCTTTCCCCTTGAAAGTTAGGTATGGCCGTGAGTTGTTTTGGCCAGTGATGTGTGAGCTGGAGTGAAATGACTCATTTCCAATAGAAGTTTTAAGAGTCTGTGCATTCATTAGGCTTTCTTTTCCTCTGCCTTAGTGACCTGCCGTGCTCAGATTGCCACACTATGGCACGCAGGCCAAATATGGTATGCGGCCTCTTTTTGCAAATAAAGCTTTATTGGAACAAAGCCATACTCATTTGTTTATGCATTGTCTGTGGCTGCTTATGTACTGCAGTGGCAGAGTTGAATAGTTGGGAGACATACCATATTTCCCCTAAAGCCGAAAATATTTACCGTCTGGTCATTTACAGAAAAAGTTCGCTGACTCCAGCTCTAGAATTAGCTGCTTCTCAGCTTGAGGACAGTGTAGATCAGAGCCTCTTGCTGACCTACAGTGGACATATACCATCAGAGGGAGAAAATCTTTGTTGTTTTAAGCAACTGCAATTTTGGTATCGTTTGTTGCCGCAGCATAATCTAGGCTATCCTGACAATCAAGCTGTTTTATAAGATGAAGAAAGTAACTCACTTTGGTTTGGCTGGAGAGGAGGAAACTTTGTGGAGAGAAGTAGTGCGAGGAAAAAATGGATAGGAATGTTAGGGCAATATTGCGAAAGTGCTAGACTGTCAAGCTCATGTGTTTTACATTTTATTTAGGACGCAAAATATGGGTTCAGTACTTGGGATTTTGTTTTTCAAGAGGCAGACTAGCGTGGCAGGAGGTACACAGTAAGCTTCATCAGCCAACAGTCATAGCTTCTGCCTTGTGTGATGCTTAGTAGAAACGTCAGATTTTGTGTAATTTGAGCTGTTACACAGGCGAGGAAACATTGTAAAGGGGGGTTGTGATAGCTAAGGACCAGTTCTCTCCTTTCCTCCCAGTTTGACATCCACATCTTTAGATAAAGTAAACATATTAAATGCTGCCATAAACTTGATATAATTTGGTGTCAGATAGCCTAAGAGCAGTTTAAAGTGAAGAACAGTCACTTTGGAATTAGGTGTTACTCTGTCTGCTGTTACTTCATTTGGTAGACATCTGCTGAAGGAATCCTTTATCAGCTTGCCAAGTTACACGAATGGAAGTAAGATCATGTAGCAACTCTTCAAGGTTAAGATATAACATTTTAGGAGACAGAATCTTTCAGGTTTCCTAAAGCAGCTGCTTCCTACCTATGTGTGCTCTTTTGAAAATAAATAGAAGAAAACAAAACAAAGCACAATAAGGACAACAAAAAAATGCTGCAGAAAATCCCTTTATAGTTAGGTTATTTTAGCAAAGTAGCAGAAGAATTTGTTTGTCTAACCCTGTTTTGCTGTAGTGAAAGGTGATTTTTTACTTGTATTGAGTATATTGACATGCAGGCATTTGGAACATTGGAAAATTCATTGTATTGCAGGCATGTTTTTATTGTTTATTAAGCAATTATTCCTTTTATCTTGGAGTTTGTTTTAATACAACATGTTATGTACAAACTATTTTTCAAAAGGGAATAAAAAGTGTAGAAATATTTTTTGCCTTTTTTTTCTGATTATGAAGACAATACATGTTTATTGACACTCTTTGGTGACAGTTGACAGAAGCTCAACTTGAATTAACTTAAGCAAAAAAGTTCAATTTATTAGCTTACTATGACTAAGCATCTGAAAGCATAGGGTAGAGTTGGTGTTAGGTAAGATAAAAAAAAAAAATTTTTTTTTTTTTTTGTAAGATAGCAACAAAGAATTCTCATATTGACCAGAAGAACTTCCATCTTTTCTTTCCCAGACTTCCCTCTCTCATCCCATCTCTTGTGTCTTCTCTCCCTGTGTTGTCTTCATCCTCTCCTAAAACGGACAGACTTTCTCTACGTAGCAGGTGACATAACACTGGCAACTCTAGGCTTCCTTTATAATGTCTCTGAGTCCAAAGAGGAAAAGAGCTCTTTTCTGTGAGTTTCAGTTATTAAAATCTTGGGAAAAGGATTCTATTTCCCACCTTTTAGACAAGAGTCTAGTTCTTATGCCCCCGTGGAGATGGGATACTGTACTTGACCCAAACTTGGTTCCATTTTTACTTTTGTGGCTGGGGTGTATGGTCTTTTGCCAGAAGATAGTTGGTATTGAGGAAGGAGCATCTGACCAAAATAGTCGCCACTATAATGCTTATTGATTTAAAATCTGAAAATACTTAGAAAAACTTAACATAGTGGAACAAAGCTCCATCCATAATCTATCTCATTGTAGTCACTATTACATTTGACATATTTGCTTGGCTGTGTTTTTACATTTTTAATGTATGTTTTCTATGTCGTTGATATACACATGCATATATATAATTTTGTGTATATATGTATTTATAATATACATTATGTAATGCATATGTATATATTTTAAATAGATGTCAGATAGAGAAAAGAATCAGTGTGTGTTCCTGGTGAATATTATAAACCAATAACCCAGCCCGTTGCCGTCAAGTCGATTCTGACTCATGGTAGTTCCATATATGACAGAATAGAACTGCTCCATACGGTTTTCTTGGCTATAGCCTTTACAGAAACAGGTCACCAGACCTTTCTTCCACAGTGTTGCTGGGTGGGTTTGAATTACCAACCTTTGTGTTAGTCACTGAGTACAAACCATTTGCACCACTCGGGGACAGTGTACTTATATCTTAATCATGGCTCTACTTCCTAGCTCTGTGACTTGGGTAAGCAGTTTATCTTATCTGTGACTCAGTATGTTTTTCTGTAAAATGAAGATAATACTGTCATCCTAAACTATGAGGTGGTTTTGAGATTAAGCAAGATCATACATAAAAACTGTTTAGAATAATCCCTTGAAAGTAGTACACGGTTGTCCCTGAGTGGCACAAATGAGTACGTGCTCAACTTCTAATCGAAAGGTTGGAAGTTCAGACCCACCCAGAAGCTCCCTGGAAGACAAGGTCACACAGCCTTGAAAACCATATGGAGCACAGTTCTACATCGACACATGGAGTCACCATGAGTTGGAATTGACAGCAACTGTTTTGATTTTATCATTATTTTAAGTACTGTAATGTTTATATTATTTATGTACATATACACTGTATATGTTTATATTGCACTACCACAGACAGGCAAACACGTTTCATATCCTGCTTTTTTCACTAATCTGTTTATCTGCTGTATTATATTTTTGAACTTTAACAGTGTTTTTTGAAAACTAATGAACCTAAGGAAGATCAATTTTGGAGCTCATTCGTGATCTTAACTTTCCTCTGAAACATAGAATTTTGGGAAAACGTCACTTCAGTATGATATCTTTTAACCCAAAGGTGAGATGTGTTCAGAAGGAACGAGAGATGACTAATGACAAATCTTTGTCATCATTTACAGTTCTTAGCTTGAATGTGTTGGTTAGTGAGGTCAGGATATCCCTTTCTTGAATTGAAAGCTTGTGTTTGGTTGGCCTAAAGAGGTTAAAGATCAGTCACTGTCTCTTATCCAGTCTATAAAATGACAGTTTCCTCATAACCACGTTAGCTATATTACTTTAAAACAAAAAAAAGCTGTTACTGTTAATTCCCACTCACAGCGACCCTCCTTCCTGTTAAGTCACTAAAGAGTTGATTCTGTTTCTGTTGTAGATAGTACATTATTCTAGAAGGAGCGGTCTGCAGACTAGGGTGTTAGTGCTACTTTTCTGAACCTCTAAAATAGAGATGATGATGAAACTACTATTGTGCTGTTTATTTCTCATAGAGTTGCTTTGAGGAATACATGGGAAAATATGAGAACATTCTTAGGTTTAGTTTTTTGGTGCATATAGATTTCAAGAGGTGGTGTGTCTTTGGGGTTAATTTTCTTATTTCAAGAAGTTGTGCTTTTGCTACTTTTCCCCCATTTACATTTTCAAAGAGGCTTTTGTGTCAGTTGAGGCTTTTTGTTTAAATATCTGGCAGTTATTCAGTTTTGATTGCCTTTTACAGATTTTGAGAAAGTCCTGGAGACCAAGTTGCTAGCTAACAGTGCCTTTAATATATTGCTGATACACATGCCTGGTCTGGAAATGACTCGAATTCCTCATTATCCCTTTATCCTTGATTTTTGATATATCTGTTTTAATTCTCATGGAAAGGACAATTTGAAAAAAAAATTAACTATGTGAAAAAACATTTTTGTCTGTTTGGCAATACTTGTTTTTCTTAATATGCTCTGTATTTTGCCTGTGAAGCAGTTTTATTGAACTGTTTATTTTGCTTTAGTGTCATGGTGATTAATTGTTGTAGCTTTATTCTGTGTATATATATATATATATATATATATACACACACATACACACCCACACACATACACATATATGTGTACATATAAAACAACAACAAAACAATCCACTGTCATTGAGTCGATTCTGACTCATAGCAACCCTATAGGACAGAGTAGAACTGCCCCATAGGGTTTTGAAGGCTCTAAATCTTTATGGAAGCAGACTGCCACATCTTTCTCCCGTGGAGGGGCTGGTGGGTTCAAACTGCCGATGTTTCAGTTAGTAGCTGTGTGCTTAGCCACTGTGCCACCAGGCCTTGCCTTCTTTTATACATACATATATATATATGCACCCTACTCCTTACTTATCAACTAACTCCTTATCTGACATTTCGCATTTATGGCAATAGTGAAAAATCTACTGTCTGACTGTTTTGTGCATTAATGACATATGTCTGGCAGTAACGAACAACGAGGTGCAATGCAGGAGTAATGCTTTCTGTGATGGCTAAGGCTATCTGTCAGCTTGGCTGGGCCATGATTCTCAGTGATTTGGCAGTGCTACAATGATGTAGCTTGGCAGTTATGCAATGATGTCGTTTGGCAGTTATGTAATGATACAGTCTGGCAGTTATGTAATGATACAGTCTGGCAGTTATGTAATGATGTAGTTTGGCAGTTATGCAGTGATGTTTGGCAGTTATGTAATGATACAGTCTGGCAGTTATGTAGTGATGTAGTCAGCCTATATTTTGTGATCCAATGTAGTCATCCTCCATTTCCACATGACGCTGTTTTTTGCATAATAACCTGGTCTTTGGAACCAAACCATGTTGATAAGTGAGGAGTAACCCATTGCCGTTGAGTTGATTCCAACTCATAATGACTCTATAGTGACACTGTAGGACGGAGTAGAACAGTCCCATAGAGTTTCCAAGGAGCGGCTGGTGGATTTGAACTGCTGACCTTTTTGTTAGCAGCCATAGCCCTTAACCACCAGGGCTCCAAGTGAGGAGTGGGTGTATATATTTATAGCATCTCATTCGTTTTTAAAATTGAGATATAATTTACTATATAATTCACCCTTTTAAAGTACACACTTCAGTGGTTTTTAATATATTCACAAGGTTGTGCAACCATCACATCTATCTAATTCCTAGAACACTGTCATCACCTCGTACCCATTAGCAGTTACTCCTCATATCTCCCTCCTCTCATCCACTGGCAACTACTTACTTATCCACTTTTTGTCTCTATAGATTTACCTATTCTGGATGTTTATATAATTGAATCATCAGTATGTGACCTTTTGTGTCTGGCTTCTTTTACTTAGCATACAGTTTTTAAGGTTCATCCATGTAGTAGCATGTCAATACTTCATTCCTTTTTATGGAATGAATAATGAATGGTGAATAATATTCCACTGCATAGATAAATGACATTTCGTTTATCCAAATTCATCAGTCTATCAGTTGATGGACATTTGAGTTGTTTCTACCTTTTGGCTATTTATGAGCAATGGTGTTATGAACATTCATGTATGAGTTTTATGTGGGCATATGTTTTCAACTCTCTTGTGTTTATACCTAGGAGTAGAATTGCTGGATCATACGGTAATTCTGTGTTTACCTTTTTTTTTTCTTTTTAAATAGACTTGATTTTTTAGAGCAGTTTTAGGTTTACAGAACATTTGTTCAGAATGTATAATAGAATCCCTATATGCCTCTTCCCCCGTTCACTGTTTCTCCTGTTATTAACATCTTGAATTTCTTGCATTAACAATTGCACTTCTCCTATTATTAACATCTTGTACAGTTATTACAATTGATGAACCAATATTCATACATTATTATTAAATAATAGTTTACATTAGAGTTCACTTTTTATGTAGTATATATGTATGGGTTTTGACAAATATATGATGTCATGTGTCCACTATTATAGTATCATACAGAATAGTTTCACTGCTCTGACAATGCTCTGTGTTCCACCTATTCATCCCTCTCCCCTTCTTCCTGAACCCCTGGCAACCACTGATCTTTTCATTGTCTCTGTAGTTTTACCTTTTCCAGAATATCATATAGTTAGAATTGTATAGTATGTACCCTTTTCAGACCAACTTCTTTCACTCAGCAATATTCACTTAAAGTTCCTCCAGGTCTTTTCACAGCTTGAGAGCTCATTTCTTAAAAAAAAAAAAAAAATTTAGTGCTGAATAATTCTCCATTGTATGGATGTACCACAGTTTGTTTATCCATTCACCTCTTGGATCTGGGATGAAAGCAAAGAATACCAGAAAGATGTTTACTTGTGTTCTATTGACTATGCAAAGGTATTGGACTGTGTGGATCATAACAAATTATGGATAACATTGTGAAGAATGGAAATTCCAGAACACTTAATTGTGCTCATGAGTAAGCTGTACATAGACAAAGAGGTTGTTGTTGGAACAGAACAAGGGGATGCTGAGTGGTTTAAAATCAGGAAATGTATGTGTCAGGGTTATATCCTTTCACCGTACTTATTCAGTCTGTATGCTGAGCAGATAATCCGAGAAGCTGGACTATATGAAGAAGAACACAGCATCAGGACTGATAAAAGACGAACTGCCTTATGCAGATGATATAGCCTTGCTTGCTGAAAGTGAAGAAGACTTGAAGCACTTACTGACGAAGATCAAAGACCACAGCGTTCAGCATGGATTACACCTCAACATAAAACAGAAATCCTCACAACAGGACCGATAAGCAACATCATGATAAATGGAGAAAAGATTGAAGTTGTCAAGGATTTCATTTTACTTAGATCTACAATCAACACCCGTGGAAGCAGCGTTTAGGAAATCAAACGACATATTGCATTGGGCAAATCTGCTGCAAAAGACTTCTTTGAAGTGTTGAAAAGCAAAAATGTCACTTTGAGGACTAAGGTGTGCCTGACCCAAACTATGATATTTTTGATTTTTTCATGTGCATGAGGTAGAGAGTGAATAGGGAAGACCAAAGAAGAATTGGTGCCTTTGAATTATCGTGTTAACAAAGAATATTGAATATACCACGGGCTGCCAGAAGAATGAACAAATCTGTTGTAGAAGGAGTACAGCCTGAATGCTCCTTAGAAGTGAGGATGGCGAGACTGCCTCACATGCTTCGGACATGTTATGAGGAGGGACGAGTCCCTGGAGAAGGACATCATGCTTGGTAAAGTAGAGGGTCAGCAAAAAAGAGGAAAGCACTCAACGACATGGACTGATACGGTGGCTGTAACAATGGACTCAAGTGTAGCAACGATTGTGAAGATGGCTCAGGACCAGGCAGTGTTTCATTCCGTTCTGCATAGGATTGCTATGAGTCAGAAATGACTCAATGGCACCTAACAGCAGTAACATTAAAGGACATCTTGGTTACTTCCAGTTTTAGGCAATTTGAATAGAACTTCTGTAAACATTTGTGTGAAGGTTTTTAAGAGAATATATATATATAAAGTATATTTTAAGGGAATATATACATATATATGTATCTTATTTAGGTAAATATGTAGGAGCACAATTGATGGATCATGTGGTAAACCTCCTTAGCTTTGTAAGTACCTGTCAGACTGTCTTCCAAAGTGGCTGTACCATTTTGTAGTTCAGTCACCAATAAATGAGAATTTCTGTCGTTTACATCTTTGTCAGCGTTTGGTGGTGTTAGTGTTTTGGATTTTAGCCATTCCAATAGGTGTCTCGAGGGCGCTGGGTTTGAATAGGTGTGTAGGGAAACCCTGGTGGTGTAGTGGTTAAATGCTACAGTTGCTAACCAAGAGGTTGGCGGTTCAAATCCACCAGGCACTCCTTGGAAACTCTATGGGGCAGTTCTTCTCTGTCCTATAGGGTCGCTATGAGTTGGAATCGATTCGATGGCAGTGGGTTTGTTTTGGTTTGGTTAATAGTTGTGTAGTGACATCTCGTTTTTTAAGTTTGTAATTCCCTAATTACACATGATGTTGAGCATCTTTTCATATGCTTGTTTTCCATTTGTGTATCTTCTTTAGGAGCCCTGGTGGCACAGTAGTTGAAGTGCTCTGCTGCTAACTGAAAGGCCAGTGGTTCAAATCCACTAACTGCTCTGCAGGAGAAAGATGTGGCAGTCTGCATCTTTAAAGATTTATGGCCTTGGAAATCCTATGGAGCTGTTTTCCTCAGTCCTGTAGGGTCGCTATGAGTTGGAATTGACTTGATGGCGTTGGGTTTGATTCTTTTTTTGGTTATTTCTTCTTTGATGAGGTGTCTGTTCAGCTATTTTGCCCATTTTTAATTGAATTGTTTGTTTTCTTATTGTTGAGTTTTAAGAGTTCTTTGTATATTTCAGATACAAGTCCCTTATCAGGTAGGTGTTTTGCAAATATTTTCTCCCAGTCTATTGCTTGTCCTTTTTTCTCTTGTGTCTTTCTCAGAGCAGAAGTTTTTAATTTTAGCAAACCCTGACTTACCTGTTTTTTCTTTTATGAACGGTTTTGGTGTTGTATTGAAAAATGTTTAACTTTTGGAGGAACCACCAAATTGTTTTGTGCAGTGGCTGCATTATTCTACATCCCCATCAGTAATGTATGAGGGTTCCGCTTTCTCTATATCCTTGTCAACACTTGTTACTTTCAGTTTTTTTGATTATAGTCATCCTATGTTGTTGCGGTTTTGATTTGCATTTACTTAATGGTAATAATGTTAAATGATTTTCCATATGATTATTGACCGTTTGTATAGATGGTCTTTGGAGACATGTCTGTTCAAATCCTTTGCCCATGTTAAAATAAGATTATGTATCATTTTATCGTTGAGTTGTAAGAGTTCTTTATATATTCTGGGTGTGAGACCCTTACTAGGTATAAGATATAAGTGGTGTGTTTCCACTTTTTTAATAGTGTCCGTTGAAGTACAAAAGTTTTTAGTTCTGATGAAGCCCAATTTATGTGTTTTTTTTCCTCTGGCTGCTTATGCTTTAAATGTTATAGCTAAGAAACCATTGCTTCACCCAAGGTCACAAAGAATTACACCTATGTTTTCCTCTAAGAGTTTTTTTTTTTTTAAATAGTTTTAGCTCTTAAATTTAGGTCTCTGATAAATTTTTGTATATGGTATGAGGTGGATTCTAGCTTCTTTTTGCATGTGGATATCCAGTTGCCCTAGCATGATTTGTTGAAAAGACTGTTTTTTCTCCATTGAGTTATCTTGCCACTCCTACTGAAAATCAATTGACCATAAACATATAGGTATTTCTGGATGCTCAGTTCTCTTCTGTTAGTCTATATGTCTGTCCTTGTGCTAGTATCACACTGTCTTGATAACTGTAGCTTTGTAGTAAGTTTCAAAATTGGAAAGAATGTATCCTCCAACTTGTTTCTTTTTTTCTGATTATTTTGGCTGTTCTTGGCCCCTTGCATTTCTATATGAAATTTTAAGATCAGTTTGTCAATTTCTGCAAAAAGACAGCTGGGATTTTAGTGGTAATTATAGTGAATCTGTAGATCAATTTGAGGAGTGTACTTGGTTGAGTAGTGCTCACTGTCCCCCAAGCGGGTATCTGTCCAGAACCTGTGATTGTGACCTCATTTAGAAATAGGGTCTTTGCAGATTAATGAAGTTATGATTACATTATACTGGATTAAAACCCAAAAAAGCCAAACCTGTTGCCATCAAGTCAGTCTGACTCTTAGTGACCCTATAGGACAGAATAGAACTGCCCCATATGGTTTCCAAGGAGCACCTGGTGGATTTGGACTGCCAACCTTTTGGCAGCAGCCGAGCTCTTAACCACTATGCCACCAGAGTTTCTGGTGGGCCCTAAATCCAGTGTGAGTGGTATCCTTATAAGAAGAGGGAAACTTGTACACAGAGTCCCGGGGAGAATGCAATGTGATGATGGAGGTAGAGGTTGGAGTTTTGTTGCCACAAGTCAAGGAATGCTAAGAATTGTTAGGAAACACCAGAAACTTGAAGAGGGGCATAGAATAGACTCTCCCTCTGAGCCCCCAAGAGGAGCCAGCCCTGTCAACACCTTGATTTTGGACCTCAGGCCTTCGGAACTGTGAGAGAATAAATTTCTGTTGTTTTGAGCCACCCAGTATTTATTTTTTTATGGTAACCTTAGGAAACTAATACAGGTTCCAAGGAAGTCCAAAACCTAGTAGGCAAATTCCATTAGGATGGAAGTCCTGAGAATAATCCTCTGTGGTTCAGTGCTCTGTCCTCTTGTGTATGGGTTGTACTTTCTTCTTTCTTTGCATGCCTCATTTTTTTGTTGTTGAAAACCAGACATTTTGAATATCATAATGTGGTAACTCTGGAAATTAGATTCTCCTCCCTCTGTAGGGTTTGTTGTTGATGATGTTATAGTTGTTACTTATTTAGTGACTTTTCTGGACTAATTTTGTGTAGTCTGTCTGTTATTCGTTGTGTGTGCCCATTGAAATCTCTGTTCCATTAATTTAGTGGTCAGCTGGTGCTTTGACAGAGACTTCCTTAAATACTGAGATTCAGCTATTTTTTCTTGATTAATCATTCCTTGGTCACTGCAAGCTTTTGATTATTATGAAGAGTTCTGAGGAAATGTATTCTTTTTTTTTTTTTGCCAGTTCATTGCTTTTATGGAGAGATGGACTTTTGGAGTTCTCTATTCTGTTATTTTCTTTCCTGACTTTTGAGGAACCATGTTCATTCATTCATTGAATAAATATTTATTGAGCTCCTGCTATGTTTCAGACACTGCTGGGCTTGCAGATTCACAATATTCAAAATACTGGACTTCCTTGCAAAGCATGAAGGGAGGTGGTGGTGGTGGAAGCTAGCATTTGTTGATGCCTGAGTACTATAATACAGTATCTGATTTTTGTTTTTATTCACAATTCTGTAATGACAAGAGGAGTTGAGCATCTTGGCTTACGTATGTTGACCAAAGTAATTTCCCCTGGAAACTCGTAAACTTAGTTCATTTTCTGTTGGGTTGCTTTTTTTTTTCTCTTACTGACTTGTAGGAATCTTTGTGTATTATGATACTAATCTTCTATGTATGCTTTACAAATATATTTCCCCATTTTTTCTTTTGCTTTTTGACCTAATTCGTTGTATCCATTTTTATATAGAAGTTTAATATTTTTTTATGTAGTCACATCTGTCAGTCTTTTCCTACGGCTGCTGGCTTTTATGTGTTGCTTAGAGAAGCCTTCCCTCAGGGTAACATTCTGTAAAACTGTAGTACAGTGTCACAACCAGCATATTGACACCGATAGAATCCACCAACCTACCAATTCAAATTCTTCCGGTTTTACTTGTACTCATTTGTGTTTGTGTTTAGTTCTATACAGTTTGTGCTCGTGAAGTTTGTGTATTCATCACCACAGCCCAGTTACTGAGCAGTTCCATCCTCATAACGATCACTTGGGTTGCCTTTTTTATAACCACATCTACCTCTCTGCTGACCCCCCCCACCCCCTGTAACCACCAATCTGTCTCCGTTTCTAAAAGTCGATCATTTCAAAATTGTTATGTACGTGGAATCATGCAGCACTTAACCTCTGGGGATTGGATTTTTTTTTCACTCAACTTAATTTCCTGAAGATTGATCAAAGTTGTTTGTATATCAGTAGTTTATTCCTTCTCATTACTGGGTTGGATTCCATGGTGTGAATGTACTGCAGTTTAACCACTCACCTGTTGCAGGACATCTGGGCTGTTTTCCAGTTTTGGGCTACTATGATTAAAGCCGCTATGAACATTTGTGTATTTGCTTTTGTATGAACATAAGTTGTCATTTCTCTGGGATAAATGCCCAGAAGTGCAATTGCTGAATTGTATGATAAGTGTATGTTTAGTTTTTTAAGAAATTGCCAAAATATTTTCCAGAGTGGCTGTACCATTTTACATTCCCACAGTAATATGTGAGTTATCCAGTTCCTCTGCATCGTCACCAGCATTTGGTGGTGTCACTCTTTTATTTTAGTCATTCTGCTCTATAGTGATATTCTAGTATTGTTTATTATGATTAGGTTTTAAGTTGATCTTTATTATTGTGTTCTATGGAATGACTGATTTATTATTTGCCCTACTTATTGAATTTACTGTTGTTGCCTTTTTATGTACATATTGTGGACTGTTGCCCTCCTAAAGATTCCCAGTACTAGTAATTTTCTTAGGAGGCTGCTGATTATATTAATGAATGTGCTTTTTGATATTATATAATGAAATATATCAACATTTGGAAGACCTGTACAAGGCAGTGTACCAGTGTTTTTCAGATGACTGATACCTTTTGTTACGAAATCATGCATAGGTAAAAGATTTGTTTGAAGTGTAAGATAGACTTTTAATTTGACACAGTACTAACTTTTCATTGATATGGTGTCAGATTCTACATTGCAGCTTACCTTTAAGAAACTACCACTTGCCAAGTTTTGAGGTATTAAAGATGAATCTCTATAATTATCTGAGAAGGCTTTTTACAATACTCCCTACTTTTCCAACTGCATATTTCTGTGAGACTGAATTTTCTTCATGTATTTTAACTAAACCCAAACATTGCAATACATTGAATGCAGAAGCAGTTATTGAATCCAGAGAATCCAAATGCCTTCTCTTAAGCCGGACATTAAAGAAATTTGCAAAAATGTATAACAGTGCCACTCTTCCAGTTAATCTATTTGTTTTGGAATATGTAACTATTAAAAAATATCTTCTTCAACATGTAATGGGATTATTGCTATTTTTAAATGAATTAATTTTTTAAATTTCTAAGCTTTAATTTCTAATACAGTAAATACTGATACATATAAAAGTTGATATATATAAAACTTTTGTTTATAAAAGTTCTTTAGAGCCCTCTGTAATTTTTATTACTGTAAAGGGTCTTGTGTCCAAAAAGTTTGAGAACAGATTAAAGGAGACTAAAGAGATGTGATAATTAAATGGAATACATAATACATAATCCTAGACTGGTTACTCTTTAGGAGGAACTGAAAATGCTCTAAAGAAAATTATTGGGACAATTAAAAAAGTCTGAATATGAAGTATGGATTAGGTTTGTATTATATCATTGTTAAATTTCTTAGACTTGATTACTGTACTGTAGTTAAGTAAGAGAAGTACACACTACAGTATTAAGGGCATGATGTATGCAACCTACTTTCAAATAGTTTAGAAAAATAAACATATTATCTGTGTAAAAAGAGAGAAAAATGAATGGCAAAAATGTTACAAAATGATGAATTTTGGGTAAAATTTTGGAGCCCTGGTGGCGCAGTGGTTAAGAGCTCAGCTACTAACCAGAAGGTTGGTAGTTTGAATCCACCAGGTGCTCCTTGGAAACGCTATGGGGTGGTTCTACTATGTCCTATAGTTTTGCTATAGGGTCGCTATGAGTTGGAATTGACTCCACAGCAATGGTTTTTTTTTTTGGTGGGGGGAGGGAGTATTTGTGTAGATTTTTTGTATAAATTTGAAATTATTTCAAAATAAAAATTAAAAATAAAGTAATGGAATTGAAAAATTTGTACAGATTAGTTGCTGTTTTGTTGTGCTTTTGAATGACTGAAATGATTTGGGCAGTTGTAGACACTATGTAAGTACTTAGGGGTTTTCACCGCTTTTTAGAGGACACTCTTTGGGCTCTACTGCCCCCTAGTGACTGTTATGTTCACTAGCAACTCCTTGTGTAAGCACAGTAACAGGAATTTAGAGCACTATAAAACCCAAAACCAGACCCACTGCCCTCTAGTTGACTCTGGCTCATAGCAACCCTATAGGACAGAGTAAAACTGCCCCATAGGGTTTCTGAGGAGCAGTTGGTGGATTCAAACTACTTTGGGTTAGTAGCTGAGCTCTTAACCACTATGCCACCAGGGCTCTTGAAAGCATAAAAAAAAAAAAAATTAATATCACGTCAAAGAATTATGTTCTTTGGGGGGAGGGATATTATTAGGAAGCTATATCTTATGACCTCTTTTTTCTTTGAATTAAAAAATTATATTTTTCTAGTTTTTGCTTTATATTATATCGTCAGTCCCCTCTTTTTTTTTTTTTAAAGGTAGTATCTATTGGTTCCTCACTCTAGAGCAACAATAAAACTTACTTATATACTCTTTCTTCCATTATCATTCAATATTTAGTCAAATTCTTTTATGCATAACGTCACCATAAGTTGGAGCCAACTCCATGGCAACTGACGCCGCCACCACTGTTATCTCGTTTTACGTCGTACTCTTAAATATGCTTAGAGTTCTCTCGACCTGTAATTTCTCACTGGAAATCCCAAACTCCCAAAAGCTCTGAAATCCATTTGTTGCTAAAACCTGACTAAATGTCCTGAATTCATTTGGCAACAAAACCTGATCTGAGTTGACCTGAGATGTCCATAGTCTTTATATTTACCACTTGTGTGACTATTCTTAACACTTTGCTGCAGAAATACCAATGTTTTTGATTATGGAATACTTCTTAAGACCTCATTAGGGATGTTCCATAATGTGTGACATATGCAGTGTAAAAAAAACAACAAAAAAAACTGCCGGCCCTTTGGTTAGCAGTATATTTCTTATGATGTGTAATATTCTGAGTTACGATACATTCCTGCCCAAAGATTTTAGATGAGGGATTGTAGAGTTGTACTTGATTGACTTTGACTCCCCGCTATCACATACGAGGCAATCGGCTGCCTTACTCTACTTTCTATCTTTGCTCTCCTTTTTTTTTGTTGTATGGTTTTTAACACCTACTGCTTTTATATACCATTTTTTGTCTCTCTTATTCCGGCCTAGTTTTTGCCTTAGAGTTGCAGTTAAATATCCTTATTCAGCTTTTCACCACCAGCCTTTTTTGCTAAAGTTTCCCCTGTCATCTAGTTGGAGTGTAGCTCCTCCTGCAGTAATTACTTAAGGAGGATCTATGTGAACAGTTGTGCCACATCAGCAAATGAAGGTCCTGAAAGCTTTACTCCATCCACGTGATTAAGGTTGACTCCACTTTGAGAAGGCAGCTCTTCCCCAGTCATCTTTTGAGTGCTGTCCAACCTGGGGTCTCATCTTCCAGCACTATATCAGATCATGGTCCGTTGCTATTCATAAGGTTTTCACTGGCTAATGCTTTTCAGAAGTAGACTGCCGGGTCCTTCTTCCTAGTCTGTCTTAGTCTGGAAGCTCAGCTGAAACCTGTCCTCCATGGGTGGCTCTGCTGGTATCTGAATACCAGTGTCATAGCTTCAAGCTTGACAGCAACACACAAGTCCCCACAGTACGACAAACTGACAGACATGGTTTAAAATCAGGAAAGGTGTGTGTCAGGGTTGTATTCTTTCACCATACCTATTTAATCTGTATGCTGAGCAAATAATATGAGAAGCTGGACTATATGAAGAAGAATGGGGCATCAGGATTGGAGGAAGACTCATTAACAACCTGCGTTATGCAGATGACACAACCTTGCTTGTTGAAAGTGAAGAGAACTTGAAGCACTAACTAATGAAGATCAGAGACCACAGCCTTCAGTATGGATTACACCTCAACATAAAGAAAACAAAAATCCTCACAACTGGACCAATGAGCGACATCATGATAAACGGAGAAAAGATTGAAGTTGTCAAGGATTTCATTTTACGTGGATCCGCAATCAACAGCCATGGAAGCAGCAGTCAAGAAATCAAGAGATACATTGCATTGGGCAAATGTGCTGCAAAGGACCTCTTCAAAGTGTTGAAGAGCAAAGATGTCACCTTGAAGACTAAGGTGCGGCCGACCCAAGCCATGGTATTTTCAATCACATTGTATGCATGTGAAAGCTGGACAGTGAATAAGGAAGACCGAGGAAGAGTTGATGCCTTTGAATTGTGGTGTTGGTGAAGAATATTGAATATACCATGGACTGCCGAAAGAACGAACAAATTTGTCTTGGAAGAAGTGCAGCCAGAATGCTCCTTAGAAGGAAGGATGGTGAGACTGCGTCTTACGCACTTTGGACATGTTGTCAGGAGTAATCAGTCCCTGGAAAAGGACATCATGCTTGGCAGAGTTACGGGGTCAGCGGAAAAGAGGAAGACCCTCAACGAGGTGGATTGACACAGTGGCTGCAACAATGAGCTCAAGCATAACAACGATTGTAAGGATGGCGCAGGACAGGGCAGGGTTTCTTTCTGTTGTGCATAGGGTCACTATGAGTTGGAACCGACTTGACGGCACCTAACAACAACAACAACAACAACAACAACAACAACAACAACAACATGTGAATAGTATTTTTTGAATTATTGTATGTTCAAGCTAACCAAGGATAGCTTGGTTGAAATTAAGATTCTTGGCTTATATTTTATTCCTTGAGTGTCTTTTCTTGTGTTTAATGCTATGGTTAAAGTCTGTTGCCAGCTGGATTTTTTTTTCCCTGATAATACTTTTTAAAATTATGAAAGTATCCTTTGACCAAAAAAATTGAGAATTGCTGGGTTAGGCCTTCTATGTCTAATATATTTTATATTTCCTATATTCTCCATCATTTTTTTCTTCTCTATGCGTCAGTCTGGATATTTGAAGAGCTAGGCTGCTAACCAAAAGGTTGGCAGTTCTAATCCACCAGCTGCTTCTTGGAAACCCTATAGGGCAATTCTACTCTGTCCCGTAGGGTCGCTGTGAGTTGGAATCAACTCGACAGCAGTGGGTCCTGGTCCTGCCTTCACTAGTTCTCTGTTGCTGATAAACCCACTTATGGAGTTTTTAATTTTGAAAATTGTATTTTTCAGCTCTGAAATTTCCACTCAAAAAGAATATATAGATTCCCAAGTGTCTGGTGAATTATCCATTTTCCCATCTGTTTTCTTCATCTTTTCCTTTTTATTTGTATTATTCATAGCCATATTAAAGTCTTAGGCAAATTCAGTATCTGGATCATCTGTAGATCTTGATTTTCAGTCATGTGATCTTCTGTCTTGTCATACCTGGTAACTTGGACAGAATGGGGATAAAAATTTGTGACATTATCTTCCATAAGAGAGGATTTATTCTTTTCTTTGTTAGACAAATAGAATGTTGATGATACCCTTAATTTAGCTAATCTCTGAGCTGGACAAATCCAGGGTTGGGCTTTGGCAAGGCTATGGCTGCTTTTTTTTGGAGCCCTACCACTAAAAAAAAAAATTTTTTTTCTTTTAGTGGTGCAGCGGCTAAGAGCTTGGATGCCAACCAAAAGGCCGGCAGTTCGAATCCACCAGCTATTCCTTAGAAACCTTGTAGGCAGTTCTGCTCTGTCCTACAGGGTCACTATGAATTAGAATTGACCTGACGGCAGTGGGTATGGCTGCTTTTAGAGGAGCCCTAGTTGCTCAATGGTTAAAATGCTTGGCTGGTAACTGAAAGGCCAGTGGTTCAAACACATCAGCAGCTCTGTGGGAGAAAAAACCTAGCGATCTGCCTCTTTAAAGATTATAGCCTAGGAATACCTATGGGGCAGTTTTACTCTGTCCTGTAGGGTCACTAGGAGTCAGAATCAACTTGATGGTAATGAGTTTGTTTTTTGTGGGTTACAGCTGCTTTTTGTTCATTACTTCCTTAGAATTCACCTTTCACGTATTCCAGAGAGCCTGGAGTAATGATTAGGGCCTCTTCCCTCAGATGGATACGAATTCTAATCTTTATTTTCTCCACACTTTAAAACTACCCAAAACTCCGTTCTGCTTCTCAGAGGTTTTTTGCTTTTCTTCTTAGTCTCCTGCCTTGCATGGCTTAAAAATTCAGCAAATGTTCTGAGGGGAAAACAGAAAAGTTTGTTTTCTTCCCATTTTTCCTCTCCAGAATCTTTACTTCTTAAGTCTCTAATTTGTATTTCTTCAGCCCTACAAAATTATCGAAAGTTGGTTTCTCTACCTCTTAGTCATTATTTTCTGCCCAGTCTTTTTACAGGAAACTTTTTGGCAGATACCCTGAGGGGAAAAATTGTGACTGAGTAATGTTAGCTAATTCCTTTGTATGATTCCCCCTTCTTCTGCATTTTGTTCCCTTAATTCCTAGTTACCTCAGCAGGTCTGTAAGTCAGCCAAGAAAGAGCATCACAAACAAGCTATGTAAATGACTTGGAGAGGTATCAGTTCAAAATTGGAGCAGGATGAAGGAGAGCTCCAGGAGAGAGATTTCCAGGAAAAAAGGGGGATTCAAACAAGAAAGGAAAGGTAAAGTTAGCATACAACCTGGCTTAAAGATGGAGAATATTGATATCGTCAAAATAGTACAAATGTTCATTGGTTATCAAAGACAAAATATGGGCAAACCATGAAAGATAATTATGATTACAGCACAGAAAGATATATTGTGAATCATATCAAGATAAAATTGATTTAAGTAATTGGGAGAAGGTAAGGAAGAGAGATAAAGAGAAAATAACAGGAGCTAATGCTATACTTTGCATAGTTGGGAGTCAAGATAATCTGCAATTAATGATATGAGAAATAAAAGCATATTATTTAAATCATAAAAATAATCTTTAGAAAACCTAAAAATAGTGCTATAAGTATATTGAGATGGAGGAGAGGAATGGGATAGTATGATGCAGTAACGAAGCCGTCAACTAATAGGTTTTTGTTAAGCAGACTAGAGAATTGAAGTCAGTCAGATGTAGATTTAGAAGAACAGAAAGGTTTATTCACAGTTTGTAAACTGGGAGACAGGCAGGGACTTGTGACCTAAGGCCGCCAGCTCTCTGAACCAGGGCAGATTTGCTCTTTTTATACGGGTGACATACATATTCATGAGCAGCAAGGGGAGAATCTTCAGTCCTGTGATAGGAAGATGCGCGCACAGTCCGCAAGTGGTGTATACCTAATTTTTGGTTAATGGGTCTTTGTGTACATTCCTAAAATGGAGTCGAACTGCCCCATAAGGTTTTTTAGGCTTTAATCTTCATGGGAGCAGATCACCAGGTCTTTTTCCCACAGAGCTACTGGCTGGGTTTGAGCTACCGTCCTTTCAGTTAGCCGCAAAGTACTTAACTAAAGTGCTTGACTATTGTGCCACCAGGGCTCCTTAGACAATATTGAAAACTGATAAAATGAAAACAGCAATATTATCGTATTATCCAAAGATATAGACATACCTCTAGAAAATTAAAAACAGAACTATATAGAAAAGTTCAAAGTAATTTTTTCTGGAAAATTAGAATGATGATTCAAGAAGCTCAAAGTTCCTCAACCGGGATAAACACAAGCAACAGTACTATACCAAGGCACTATACAAAGGAACGACAATAGATGAAAAGATAAATGGATGAGAAATGGAAGCATACTCAGTAAAAAGAAAGGAAAAGAGGAAACCATTTATATTATAATTACTTATATGGCTAGGTTTAAATCTGCTCTCTTTCTATTTGTTGTTTATGTTTTCCATTTTTTTCTCTTTTCTTCCTTTCTGTAATTGAATTGAACCAATTGAATATTTTTTAGGATTCTGTTTTACTCCACTATTGGGCTATTAGCTATACCTCTTTGTTTTATTCTTTAGTAGTTTTTCTAGGGTTTACAGTGTGCATCTTTAACTTATCAAAGTCTACCTCCAAATGATAACACTCCATGTAAAATGTAAGACCGTTACAAAAGTAAACAGGTAGTCCCCAGCCTGCGGCAGGGTTCCATTCTGATGACTCTGTCATAAATTGGTTCTGATGTAAATTGAATACCACTTTTTTTTTTTTTTAAGTTTTCATTATTGCCTTTTATTATCAGTATCTTTATAAATCTGACCTTTATTTGTCTTTGGAGATGGGAAACATTACATATAAACATTTGCGAGTGAACATCTGAGAACGATAACATTAGCAAATTACGTGCTGTAACATTCTATATAGTATGTATACTAATGATAAGGTGTACAAAAACAACAACAACAAAACCAAACACAGATGATCTTCAGTGTGGTTTGTTGTAACTTGAATACATCATAAGTCAGGCACTACCTGCACATACATTTCCCCCACTGACCTTTGGGTAACATATACATTTTACTTCCATATATGTTATGAATTTCAGAGCTCATTGTTAATAGTTTTGCTTTAAGCCATCACTTTTAAGGAAATTAAAAAAAAACAAAAGTTATTTTATATTTACCCACAAATGTGTCATTTCTTACAGTCTTTATTCCTTTGTTCAGACCCACATTTTGACCTGATTTAATTTTCTTTTTTTTTTTTTTTTGTCTAACGAATTTCTTAAACTTTTCTTGTGACGAAGGTCTGCTGGTGACAATTTTTCTAAGATTTTGTATGTCTGCAAAAATCATTTTTCTTTAGTTTTTGAAAGATATATTTGCTGAATATAGAATACTAAGTTTACAATTTTTCTTCAGCATTCTAAAGATGTTTTTCCATTGTCTTCTTGCTTACATAATTTGGATGAGAAGTCTGCGGTCATTTTTTGTTTCTTTGCGTGTAATGTGTTTTCTCATCTGTTTGCTTTTAAGATTTTTTTTCTATGTTACTGGTTTTCAGCAACTCCAGGAAGCATTTTTTGACTAATCCAGTTCCACACTGACCATTCCTTTTTGTACATTGCTTTTAAAGTATACGGACCCAATTATGTTAATTTGTGTCCAGGTATAAAATAAACTTTGTGATTTAGTTGTGTCCTTTCTTACTTATTATTATTTTTTTTTCTTACTTATTATAGTATGAACTCCCTCGAAGGGAAACATTCTTGTCTTTTTATTTGTTAGTAAATTCTCAGTAAATACTTACTAAATGAGCTTATGTTGGTAAAAATCCAAACCACCTAGTATAGGCAGTATTCTCGAGTTTCTGAGAAAACAGTTTCTATTTAACTTGCTGTGGTCACTTAGACAATTATCTCCTGCCTTTTAGAAGTTTATTTTTCCTAGCTTGGTACATCTTGAATGTTAAAAAGAATGTTTCCACTTTTCTCATTAAGTAAATAATCAAGTTACTCCCTAAAAAAAAAAAGTTACTCCCTAGATTGGAGAAATAGGTGTAGTAGAGATATTTCATAGCATTGGGAGGGTGACCTAAATATAACCCTTTGGAGACGTAATTTACTGGTAAGCAATCTTTGTTTCTTCAGTGATGATTGGGACCATATTAGATCATCACTTTGTTAACTTTTGAGTTGACCGGTACAGGGTACCAGATTCTCCAAATAAATTATATGACCTAGACCATATTGACCTACAGATAGTAAATGAGTAATGAAAATAGGCACTAGACCTCAGGTAGATACCTAACAAATTATAATCATAGACAATTTCTGAAAGGAAGACAATTTTGACCCAAGTTTTGACCGTAGCTGCCCGTTGTAATTCTTTAATTTCTTTATATTGAACCGATTGTGCAACCTTGGTACCCACTCTTTCTGAAAAGATGTCTCCTAATATGTTAAGCTTTATCATAAAAAAATTTACATTATTGAAATAGTCCTTCACCAACCTTTATTTTACGGTTTAGTTTTGGTGTACCTTACTCTGTTAAATTTTATTTTGATTGTTTTAGAACCATTTTCCCAAACGAATGTATGTAGATCAAGGTTGTTTCACATTTTACTTTTACATTTCAGAATATTAAAAATAAAACCTAGTTAGTATCATTTTATGTAACTGAATATGTATTTCATTTCATGGTCCAGGTAAAAAGAAAAATCATTGAATAGAATGGACACTAAAACGACTCCATGTAAAGATAGTTAATGGCAAAGGTGAGGTCTTAAATTAACACTGTGACTATCACTAAATTAATGTTACTGTTGCACACAAATGGCTGTACAGCAAGACTGACTCTGATATGCCAGGGCAGTGCTTTGGCAGCATGACCCAGATCATTGGTTCTGGATGCTTCATTTGAAAATGATTTCTTGGTGAGACATATGTGATCTTGGACTTATGAATTGTCTTGAAATTTTTCTTCAAGGGGAGTAGCATATGAGAGGGAGGATGTCTTAGTCATCTAGTGCTGCTATAACAGAAATACTACAAGTAGACGGCTTTAACAAAGAAAAGTTTATTCTCTCACAGTCTGGTAGGCTAGAAGTGTGAATTCAGGGCACCAGCTCCAGGGGAAGGCTTTCTCTCTCTGTTGGCTCTGGAGGAAGGTCGTTGTCATCAGTCTTCCCTTGGCCTGGGAGCATCTCAGTGCAGGAACTTCAGGTCCAAAGGACACGCTCTGCTCCCAGCACTGCTTTCTTGGTGGTATGAGATCCCCTTGTCTCTCTGCTCACTTCTGTCTTTTCTATCTCAAAAGAGACTGGTTTAAGATACTATCTAGTAGATCTCATCAATATACATGTTAATCCATCTCAGTGCATCATAGTAATAGGATTTACAACACATAAGGAAATAACATCAGATGACAGAATGGTAGACAGTCATACAATTCTGGGAATCATGCCTTAGCCAAATTGACAGATATGTTTGGGGGACACAATTCAAGCCACGACAGAGCATAAACAAAATATTTTGGTTATAATTTGCTGTAAAGATGATTTATTACAGTTTAATAGTAAACAGCTCTGTGGCCTGAATTTATCTCACTTTAAAAAAGAAAAATTTTTTTTTTTTTAGTTCTAACTGGTGCTTCTCTCTGACACATGGTGTGAATCAACTGTCCTTCCAACTTGAAAGAACAGAGAGCTCGTTGACGCAACTCCTTTGTTTTTGGGAATTGTCTCCATTGTGCCTTCTAAGGGGAGGGCTATTAAAAGCTTTGGCTCATTGCAAGTTCTCTCCAAGTTGGACCTGTTGGATGCTTTTGTGGGGCTGAATGTTGGTTAAAAGAAGTGGGGTTGGTGATTTCTATTTCCTGGACTTTTTTTTTTTTTTAAGGCTGAACATTAACTTTTTAAAGCTCTCTTCTTGATTTTATGTGATTAAATGTATCTCTTTCTTCTTTAAAAATGGAAACCAGAAATCTCACCATTTTATATGTTGGTGTTTTCCAAGGCTCTCCTTTCCTCGAACCTAGAGTTGCTTGGGCTGCTGCCCTTCCCCGTAGTAGTTTTCAGTTGTAAAAATCTTTGTGCCCCTACTAACAAAGGGAACAATGACAAAATTACTGTCTCAAAAGATCTCAAAAGATTGGAAAAATGGACTATAATTATGATAGGTAGTAAATTGTAGATTCAGAATACCAATCTAATTAGCATAAAAAAGAAAAAAGCGTGTTACCATTGAGTCTGTCCCAACTCATGGAGACCCCATATAAAAACAAAAGATTTTATGTGACCCTAAGCTCAATTTGAGCCAAGGGCATGATACGATTGCCCAAACTGCTGAAGGGGTATCGTTAGGCTGTTTTAATAGAAGCTAACTAATCGGATGAAAAGAAATGGGCCTTCTTCTCTTACTTGGCCTTGCTTGCCTTTTAAATTGCTAATATTTATAGCATACTTTCTGTGTGCCAGGCACTGTTCTGAATGCTTTACTTATATTATCATATTTAATTTTCTCACAACAAGTATATAAAGTGATTGCTGTTATTGTTTGCATTTTACAGATGTGAAAACTGAAATATAATGAAGCTTAATAACTTTCTCAAGTCACACAACTCCTAAGTAGCAGAACCAAGACTTGAATTCAGGAATTCTGACTTTGAAGCCTGTGTTCTTGACCACTGTACCATACTGCCCATTTTGTTGTACTTTAAGAAGAATCTTGACTACTGGGACATGTCCAAAGGTTAAAAACTTGAAAAGGCTGTTTTTATGTGAAATAGCTGAATAACTTGAGGGTGTTTAGCCTGGAGAAGGGAAGGATCAAGGATTTGTTCTCTGTTGTCCTTTGAGAGTAAAAATAAGACAAATGGCGAAAATTATAGGAAGGTGAATTTTAGTTCTCCATGAGAACTTTGCAACAGGTGTTGCAAAGGGATTGGTTGCCTTGTAGTAAACTTCCTGTTACTTGGGATGTTTAAGCAGAAGCTGGACAAGTATTTGATAGAGAGATCTATAAAGAATTCAAATAATCTGTGAGTTTGGGCTAGATCGTCTTTGAGGCTCAACAAAACAAAACACATTTTTATGTTAAAGACAGATGGTTAAAATCGATTAGTGTATACTGCCCTTTAACAAATGCTTCAATTAAAAACAAAAAAACAAAACAATGTAATATTGATTCTTAATGGCAACATGGCATCCGTGATGTGAAGGGACAGTCCTGATTTATTTTTGTCAAAAATGTGAATGTTTATGTTGTTTTATGCTTTATGTTTTTGGTAGAGAGCTCTTTGTGTATCACTAAAGTAGAATAGGAAACAACAGAAAGTGGCCTATTCCTCCAGTTCTTGATCAGGTTTCTTAGTAATAGATCAGAGGTTTCATCATAATAGCCATTGAGGCTCTGCCCCTCTCCCCTTCCCAATTGAGGAATAATAACCAAACCAAAAACCCAAACCTGTTGCCTTCGAGTCGATTCTGACTCATAGCGACTCTACAGGACGGAGTAGAGCTGCCCCATAGGGTTTCCAAGGAGCTGCTGGTGGATTCTAACTGCCAAGGTTGAGCTTCATAGCTACAATGGAAAGGATCTACGAAACGGGGACATCAGTTTTCAAATAAAAAATTTCAGTGTACCAATCACATGTATGTTTTAAATGCATTTTAGGAGTATGATCAATAACAAGAAAGGTTACAATATAGAAAAGATACTGAGTTATTAAGTTCCGAACAGTGGTGATTGTTTCTTGGGTTTTGGGGGGATAGGTTCTAAGAAATTTTCATTTTATTTTATTTTTTACATTTATTTGACTTTTGGATTATTATTAAAAATTAGATCTCAAGTTACCCAGGCGTATTTGTTCTTATTTGATTTTACTTCAGTTAAATATTGCGCACCTGTTATGAACCAGGTACTATTATAGACACTTAAATACATTCCTTTTCCATTATAGACTCTCAAGTACATTCCTTTTTTCAATTATAAAAGCAATACATGTTTATTTAAATAAAATATAAAGTTATAGGATAATATAAAGAAAAAGTACAATTGCACTATCTGAACATTGCCACTTGTATTATTTTGGTGTTTTTCTCTCTATTCTTCATTTTTTCCCCTAGAGATGTGGATTAAAATATTTGGGCATATTTACCTTCATACTGGATGTGTATATGGTTTTATATCTTTTTTTCTTTATTTATTGTGTTTTAAGTGAAAGTTTACAGTTCAAACCAGTCTGTCATACAAAAACTTATATACACCTTGCTATGTAACCCTAGCTGCTCTCCCCGTAATGTAACAGCATACTCCTTCCTCCTCTCCACCCTGTATTCCCCATGTCCATTCAACCAGCTCCTGTCCCCCTCTGCCTTCTCATCTTGCCTCCAGACAGGAGCTGCCCACATAGTCTCATGTGTCTACTTGAGCTAAGAAGCTCACTCCTCATCAGTATCATTTTCTGTCTTATAGTCCAGTCCAATCCCTGTCTGAAGAGTTGGCTTTGAGAATGGTTCCAGTCTTGGGCTAACAGGGCCGGGGGACCATGACCTCTGGGGTCCCTCTAGTCTCAGTCAGACCATTATGTCGTCTTTTTACGAGAATTTGAGGTCTGCATCCCACTGTTGTCCTGCTCCATTAGGAATTCTCTGTTGTGTTCCCTGTCAGGGCAGTCACCGATGGTAGCCGGGCACCATCTAGTTCTTCCGGTCTCAGGCTGATGTAGTCTCTGGTTTATGTGGCCCTCTCTGTCTCTTGGGCTCATATTTACCTTGTGTCTTTAGTGTTCTTCATTCTCCTTTGCTCTAGGTGGGTTGAGACCAATTGATGCATCTTAGATGGCCTCTTGCCAGCGTTTAAGACCTCAGACACCACTCACCAAAGTGGGATGCAGGATGTTTTCTTAATACATTTTGTTATGCCAGTTGACCATGATGTCCCCTGAAACCATGGTCCCAGACCCCCGTCCCTGCTACTCTGGCTTTTGAAGCATTTGCTTATATTCAGGAAACTTCTTAGCTGTTGGTTTAGTCTAGTTGTGTTGACCTTCCCTGTATTGTGTGTTGTCTTTCCTTTCACCTACAATATTTTTTGTCTACTATTTTTTTTTTATTTAGTGAATATCCCTCTCCCTCCCTGCTCACCCTCGTAACCATCAAAGAATATTTTCTTCTGTGTTTAAACTATTCTTGAGTTCTTATAATAGTGTTCTCATACAACATCTGTCCATTTGCAGCTGACTAATTTCACTCAACATAATGCCTTCCAGATTCCTCCATGTTATGAGATGCTTCATGAATTCATCGTTTTTCTTAATCATTATGTAGAATTCCATTATGTGAATATACCTTAATTTATCCATTTGTCAGTTGATGGGCACCTTGGTTGCTTCCATCTTTTTGCAATTGTAGACAGTGCTGTGGTGAACATGGGTGTGCATATATCTGTTTGTGTGAGGGCTCTTATTTCTCTAGGTTATATCCCAAAGAGTGGGATTGCTGGATCGTATGGTAGTTCTATTTCTAGCTTTTTAGAGCACCAAATTGATTTCCAAAGTGATTGTACCATTTTACATTCCCATCATCAGTGTATAAGTGTTCCAGTCTCTCCACAACCACTCCAACATCAATTTTTTGTGTTTTTTGGATTAATGCTGTCCTTGTTGGGGTGAGATGGTATCTCATTGTAGTTTTGATTTGTATTTCCCTAATGGCTAATGATCCTGAGCATTTCCTTGTGTCTCTGTTAGCCGCCTGAATGTCTTCTTTGGTGAAGTGCCTGTTCATATCCTTTGCCCATTTTTTAAATGGGTTGTTTGTCTTTTTGTTGTTGAGTTTTTGCAGTATCGTGTTGATTTCAGAGATCAGGCACTGATTGGATTTGTCATAGCCAGAAACTTTTTCTCAGTCTGTAGGTGGTCTTTTTACTCTTTTGGTGAAGTCTTTGGATGAGCCTAAGTGTTTGATTTTTAGGAGTTATGTAGTTTCTCTTCTGGTGTTTGTACACTGTTAGTAATGTTTTGTATACTGTTTATGTCATGTGTTAGGGCTCCTAGCTCCCTATTTTTTCTTCCATGATCTTTATCATTTTAGATTTTATATTTAGGTCTTTGATCCATCTTGAGGTATGGGTCTTGTTTCATTGTCTTGCAGATGGATATCCAGTTATGCCAGCACCATTTGTTAAAGAGACTGTCTTTGCCCATTTAACAGACTTTGGGGCTTTGTCAAATATCAGCTGCTCATATGTGAATGGATTTATATCTGGATTCTCAATTCTGTTCCATTGGTATCTGTTTTTTACCAGTACCAGGCTGTTTTGACTACCATGGCGGTATAATAGGTTATAAAATCGGGTAATGTGAAGCCTCCCACTTTGTTCTTCTGTTTCAGTAATGCTTTACTTATCTGAGGCCTCTCTCCCTTCCCTATGAAGTTGGTGATTTGTTTCTCCATCTCATTAAAAAATGTTATTAGAATTTGGATTGGAATTGCATTGTATCTGTAGATCGCTTTGGGTAGAATAGACATTTTCACAATGTTAAGTCTTCCTGTCTATGAGAAAGGTATGTTTTTCCACTTACGTAGGTCTCTTTTAGTTTCTTGTAGTAGTGTCTTGTCGTTTTCTTTGTATAGGTCTTTTACGTCTCTGGTTAGATTTATTCCTAAGTATTTTATCTTCTTGAGGGTATTGTAAATGGTATTGATTTGGTGATTTCCTCTTCAACGTTAGCTTTGTTAATCTAGAGGAATCCAACTGATTTTTGTATGTTTATCTTGTATCCTGATACTCTGCTGAACTCTTCAATTAGTTTCAGTAGTTTTCTTGTGGATTCTTTAGGGTTTTCTGCGTATAAGATCACGTCATCTGCAAATAGAGATACTTTGACATCTTCCTTAGCAATTTGAATGCCCTTTATTTCTTTATCTAGCCTAATTGCTCTGGCTAGGACCTCCAACACAATGTTGAATAAGAGTGGTGATAAAAGGCATCCTTTTCTGGTTGCTGTTGTCAAAGGGAATGCTTTCAGACTCTTTCTGTTTAGGATGATGTTGGCTGTTGGCTTTGTATAAATGCCCTTTATTATGTTAAGGAATTTCTCTTCTGTTCCTATATTGCTGAGAGTTTTTATCATGAATGGGTGTTGGACTTTGTCAAATGCCTTTTCTGTATCAGTTGATAAGATCATGTGGTTCTTTTATTTTTATGATGTATTATATTGAGTGTTTTTCTTATGTTAAACCATCCCTGCATACCTGGTATGAATCTCTTGGTCACGGTGAATTATTTTTTTTGATATGTTGTTGGATTATATTGGCTTGGATTTTGTTGAGGAATTTTGTGTCTAAGTTCATGAGGGGTATAGGTCTGTAATTTTCTTTTTTGTAGTGTCTTTACCTGGTTTTGGTATCAAGGATATGCTGGCTTCATAGAATGAGTTTGAGAGTATTCCATCCTTTTCTATGCTCTGATTCCATTAGTAGTAGTGGTGGTAACTCTTCTCTGAAAGTTTGGTAGAATTCTCTAGTGAAGCCATCAGGGCCAGGGCTTTTTTTTTTTGTTGTTGTTGGAAGCTTTTATATTACCTTTTCAGTCTCTTCTTTTGTTATGGGTTTATTTAGTTGTTCTACCTCTGTTTGTGTTTAGGTAGGTAGTGTGTTTCCAGAAATTTCTGCATTTCCTCCAGGTTTTCAAATTTGTTAGAGTATAATTTTTCATGGTAATCTGATACGATTCTTTTAATTTCAGTTGGGTCTGTTGTGATATCACCTGTCTCATTTCTTATCTGGGTTATTTGCCTCCTCTCCTGTTTTTCTTTTGTCTGTTTGGCCAGTGGCTTATCGATTTTGTTAATCTTTTCAAAGAACCAGGTTTTGGTCTTGTTAATTCTTTCAGTTGTTTCCCTGTTCTCTATTTCATTTAATTCTGCTCTAATTTTTATTATTTGCTTTCTTCTATTTCTCTTGTTGCTCTCTTTCTATTTTTTCAAGTTGTAGGGTTAATTCTTTGATTTTGGCCCTTTCTTCTTCTTGGATATGTGCCTGTTTCCTATAAATTTACCTCTGAGCACTGCTTCAGCTGTGTCCCAAAGGTTCTGATAGGGAGTGTTTTCATTCCCATTGAATTCTATGGCTTTCTTTATTCTGTCCTTAATTTCTTCTATAACCCAGTAGTTTCTGAGCAAAGTGCTTTTTCTGTTATTGATTTCTGCTTTTATCACTTTATGGTCAGAGAAGATGCTTTGTAATGTACTGATGTTTTGGATTCTCTTAAGCTGTGCTTTATGACCTAATATGTGGTGTATTCTGGAGAATGTTCCATGTGTGTTGGACAAGGTGGTATACTTGTCTGCTGTTGGGTGGAATGTTCTGTATATGTCTGTGATGTCAGATTGGTTGATTGTGGCATTTAGTGTCTTCATTCAGGTTTTTTTTCAGGATGTTCTGTCCTTCACTGAAAGTGGTGTGTTGAAGTCTTCCACTATTATTGTGGAGCTGTCTATCTCACTTTTCAGTGCTGTTAGAGTTTGTTTTATGTATCTCGTATGTAAATATTTATTATCGTTTTATCCTACTGGTATATTGACCCTTTAATCATTATATAGTGTCCTTCTTTATCCTTTGTGGTGGATTTAACTTTAAAGTTTATTTTGTCTGAAATTAGTATTGCCACTCTTGCTCTTTTTGATTGTTGTTTCCTTGATATATTTTTTCCATCCTATGAGTTTTATTTTGTTTGTGTCTTTAAGTCTATGGTTGTGTCTCTTACAGGGCATTCTGCCACTCTCTGTCTCTTTATTGGTGCATTTAGTCTTTTTACATTCAGCATAATTTTGGATAGGTATTAGTTTAGTGCTGTCATTTTGATATCTTTTTTTGTGTGTTGTTGACGGTTTCTTGTTTCCACTTAATTTTCTGTGCTGAGTAGTTTTTCTTTATATATTGTATTTTCCTGTTTTTCATTGTTGTTGATTTTGTTTTTGCTGAGTCTTTATGTTTTTCTTGTAGTTTATTTTGATGTGTAGGTTTGTCAGTCTCCTTTATGGTTACCTTAATATTTACCCCTGTTTTTCTAAGTTTAAACCAAACTTTTATCTCTTTATATCACGTTGACTTCCTCTCCATATGAAACACCTATGACTGTATTTCTTAGTCCCTCTTTATTAATTTAATGTTGTTATCTTTTATATAATGAGATCTCTGTTTCCCTGTTTTGAGTGTTTTTATCTTGATTTATATTTGTGATTTCCCTATCTTGGTTGATATCTGATTGCTTTGTCCTGTGTTATAGTTTTGGGTTGATATCTGATGTTAATCGATTTTGTAACCAGAGGACTCCCTTTAGAATTTCTTGTTTTTTTTTTTTTTGCAAATTCCAAAGTTTCTCTTAATCTAGAAATGTCCCAATTTTGCCTTCATATCTGAGAGACAGTTTTGCTGGATACATGATTCTTGGTTGGCAATTTTTTTTTCCTTCAAGGCTTTTATATATGTCATCCCATTGCCTTCTTTCCTGCATGGTTTCTGCAGAGTAGTCTGAGCTTGTTCTTATTGACTCTTCTTTGTAGGTGGCTTTTTGTTTATCCCTAGCTGCTCTTAAAATTCTCTCTTTATCTTTGGTTTTGGCAAGTTTGATTATAATATGCCTTGGTGACTTTCTTTTGGGATCTGCCTCGTGTAGGGTTTGATGAGCATCTTGTATAGATATCTTCTCATCTTTTACGATATCAGGGAAGTTTTCTGCCAACAATTCTTCAACAATTCTTTCTATATTTTCGGTTATTCCTCCCCGTTCTTGTACTCCAATCACTCGTAGGTTATTTCTGTTGATAGAGTCCCACATGATTCTTAGGATTTCTTCATTTTTTTCAACTCTTTTTTTTGAATATATTTGTGCCAAGTGTTTTAGCTTCCATTCTACTATTTCTGACTTCCATATCCTCAGTTCTGCTCCTCTGACTTTCTATTGAGTTGTCTAATTCTGAAGTTTCATTGTTAATATTATGAATTTCTGTTCTCTGTTTCTCCGTGGATTCTTGCCGCCTATTCAGTTTGTCATTATGGTCTTGAATAACCTTCTTAATTTCCTCGACTCCTTTAGTTGTGTGTTTCTTGGCTTGTTCTGCATTTTGCCTGATCTTCCTGATCTCTTGAAGAGTTCTATGTATTAATCTTTTTGTGTTCTATCTCTGATAATTCCAGTAATATACCTTCATCCAGAAGATTCCTTGATTCTTTGTTTTGGAGCTTGTTGAAGCAATCATGGTCTAGTTCTTTATGTGATTTGATATTGACTTTTGTCTCCAAGCCATCTATCAGTTATTGTATTAATTTATGTTTGCTTACTGTGTCCTAGTATCTTGCTTTGTTTTGTTTTGTTATGCCCAAATAGGCTGCTCGAGTTATCTGGTTTGATTATTGGTGCCTTTGAAGCTCTTACATCCTGTCACCAGATGGCTAGAGCTGTTACCAGGTATATAAGCCCAGGATTCCATTCCCTTTTCTTGTATGGATTCAGCTTAGGTAACCAGGTAGTTGGTTACTAAGTGTATGGTACAGGCTCTCACCTGCAGTCTTAGAGGAGCAGGGGTGATTGGTGTAGGTGCAGGCATGTAGCTGCAGCAGGGAGTCATGCTCTGAGCAAGGCAGGGGGCTGACAACAGTTCCCCGAGTGACTGTGAGGAAAGCGCATCCCTGTTCCCTAGAGCCCATAGGTGGTTGGGCTCTGCAGCCACACCATGGCTACCCAGTTCTTTTGGCTATAAGGAGTGGGAGGCACCTCTTATCCTTGGACCCCTGTTGTGGGTGGGTAGGTGGCATGTGTGGAGGCACCAGTCCTCAGGCTCCCAGCGTGGAAAGGTGAGGACCGTGCTTAATAGGAAGAGCGGTGTCAGATAGTGAAAAACCCACTTCTCCACCACACAGCTTAAACAGTTGAAGTCAGACCTCAGGCACATAGACCATTACCCTATTCCAAGGAGGGCCTAAGCTGCTGAAATGGGCCTACAGCTGTCCATGCAGGGGTGAAAAGCATTCAGAGTTTGTGGACCACTTGTGCCTAGGCTGAGACAAAGGAGATGCTTCCGCCCTGAGTTGCCAGCTTAGGGGAGCTGGCAGATTATTTTTTCTCCATTTGTTAATTTGTTCCTTCTCCAAGGCCAGAAGAATGGCTTAAGGTGCGCAGTAGGACCTGTCCCAGGCCCAGGGATTGTGACCTCCACTGAACCTGGCACGGGGGCTGGAGCAGAGGAAGGAGGGATCAGATAAATGGCAGAGAGTTCTTTCACAAGGGGTACTTTTTGATCCATGCGGTAAATTAGATGCAAGTACTTATCTTTTGCTGAGAGCATAGTTCTTCGCTGCTTCTGGAGGTGTGAGTTGATCCGGTGCTGCTCGCTCTCACCTGCTGTGGAAAATGCATTTCTAATGCTACCACCAGCCCCGCCACGGTTGTGCCAGGGGATCGGGCCTGCAGGGCGCCGGTTCCCGCCAAGTCGGTTCCAGCAACTCCTTGCTGCTTCTGAACCACCTCTCCCTCCCCCTTCTGCTCAGTCTGATTTCTTAACTTTACCTTTACCTTTGATATTCAGGGCTCATTGCTTGTCATATATACAATCAATTCACCTGTTTTTTTTGGTCTTGGTTGTAAGGGGGACCATTGGAGGCGGTTGACTACTCCGCCATCTTGGCCATGCCTCATCCTGTTTTTTTTTGATCTCTTCTTCCTCCCACTTCTCTTCTGTTTCTCTCTCCCACCGCCTTCTCCCATATTTGTCTTTTATTTTAATATCCTTGATATAATTGTGGCAACCTGGGAAAGATAAATGCTTCTGTATATTGACAGTGTCAAAAACGTTCCTTCGTCTGTCAAATGATAGTTTTGTACTCCTGTAGGATTATTTTTGAGGTCTAAATGAGTTAATGTATGCAAAATGCCTAACACAGACCTTGATACATATTTTAAAAATACCTGCTTTTACTGTTATAATTTTGAATTGGCTTTAAATTTTAATGTTCTGGATGATATTGGCATAGTAACGTTTCCTAGGTTGCTGGGTGTCAAATGATTGTCCTTTACTTTTTCTATGCATTTCTTAAGGGTTGGTGTTGTAAGTAACTTTTCTTCCATTATGTTTTTGAGCCATCATTGTAAACTCAGACACATACCTCAGAACTGTTTACAGAATTACGAGCAGGTATAAATGGACTTAGTGCTCTCACATGATTTCTGGTGGGATTTCTTTACATATTCCTATGATAACCATTTAGTAGGCCACTGAATTCAGATCAAAATAAAGTAATAAAACATTGCTAAATAACAGGATATTTAACATTGCCGTTTGTTCAGCTCTCCATGACTGTACCTTACAGTCATGGTATGGTATGTAGTGATGTTTATCATTATGGTACAGGTTTCTTGGGTACTTTTGTGTTCTACCAAATACATCTTTAACAGACTCCACAACCGTATCTTCTTAAAATAATGATAAAAATAAACAGACTTTGCCAACAAAGTTCTTTTCTCCTTTGAGAGTTAACCTGTAGTTTGGAGTATATAACTATGATTTTTGGTAGCTATCCGACTTTCCATTGTTGCGGCCTGATTGTCTATGGTTTAATCATCAATAGTTAAGAAGGAAGGCAAAAAATGGCTCAAGGCTGCACAGTAACATAAAGAATTTCCACCTGGAAGCAATTTTTTTTTTTCCTAAAAGCCCTTAGGAATTGCCGTCACCCTCCCCCTTCCACTGGCAACAAGGGCCAGAAACACCAGATCCCTTCAGAGGCAGGTCTTGTTGCAGTTTAATCATCTTCCTTCTCCTAGCTTCCAGAGAGGGTTAGAGGAGAACTAGGGAAATCACCAAATTATTCCCAGACACTACTCTCCTCCTACAGTAGATTTCCTTGAACCTTGCAAGTTCCTTCTTTTCTTCCTCTGATTTTTTTTCTTTTTCTGTTTAGTATTTTTGCTGAAGTACAAAGCAGTACTAAAACTTGAATTTACTTTTCAGTAAGAATGTTTATTATCAACTCTAGTGGTTGTCTTTGGGGGCAGTTTAAATGTTGAAATATTTTTGAGCATTGCTTTAGGCCCTTTGTTACATCATAATGCCTCCTTTGTGGATACAGGTGTTGTTCCAGGTGTAAACCCTCAAGGAATTCATGGTTCTGTAAGGGGGATAGGCATATAAATAAATCATTGCAGTATAGAGTGTTCAGTGTAGTACGCTTTCAAAGATATGAACAAGTAAACATTTCAAAGCAAAAGATACCAGTTCTGCTTTCTACCAGTTAATGTCATTAGTGGTGGTGCCCATTCATTTTTTTTAGGTCTATGAGGCACTGGGTTTATTATCTTAATGTAACTTCAGGTTAATATTAAGTGTTCGTTCAAGAACTTTAAAGGAAAACATGATACTACTACTTTTGAAATTTACTTCAAACCACTTATATGTTCAAGGCCCATTCAAATTTGTATGTTGTCGAAGTGAGGACCAGGTGGTTATTAAGGAATGCCACTTATCCTGTATCTTTATCCTATACTATCATTGCTTATCAAGGATGAAATTTGGTACTTCAACAGATTTTGTTTCTTCACTTAAAAAAAATAGGCTTTTAAATATACTGCTTAAAAAACTAGACTGTTACATGTTATAACAGATTTTATTATAGACAATATTGACCCCTCTTGGGAAAAGATACCTAATACTAGCATATCAGTAAGTAGGAGAAAAGTAACCATTTTGAATCTTCGAAGAATGGAGTCACAATTCTGTTTGGTGTAAATGCCTCTGGAGAGTGCACACTTAAACTACTCATAATCTCTTTGGTTTTATGAACAGTTTATTTAGTTCTACCTTTTTGGTAAGGAGGGGAGATTCTATATCAGATTATAGTACACTAAGGAGGGAGGTTTTATAGAAGGGTTAAGTGTTGAGCTGCATCTTGAAGAATGAGTAGGAATTTGCCAGATAAAGTGACATTAAGGAGATTTCAGGCAGAGAGAAGAGCATGATACACTCATGGGACTTCAATTAGACTTGTAGAGTGAATGTGGGGGAGTCTTATCTGTTATGCTAGATACTTTGTACTTGGTCCTGAGGCAGGACTTAATCCTTAAGGTATGTGTGTGTGCACGCGCACGCGTGTCTCAGTTTCATGATCAAGGTCTCATTTAAAAAGATTACTGTGAAAGAAGTATTGAAGATAGATTGTTAGGAAGATAACAGGCAGGGCGTGAATATAGTTGTTAAGAAGAGATAATGATGGCATGAGCCAAGGAAGAAGCAGGGGAAGATATGGAGGAAGAGATGCATAGAAGAAATATTATGGAAATAGAATTGGTAGGTCTTGGTGATTGATTAGTTGTAAGAAGAAGGTGAGGTGGAGTGAGTAGTCAGGGTTAACATTCATATTTCTCATTTATATAATTGGGTGGTTGGTGATATCTTTAATTGAGAAGGGAAGAATAGGTTTGGGGAGAGAGCTGATAAACTCAATTTTTGGCATGTAGAGTTTGAAATGTCTTTGAGGAAGAATGGTATGATAAAGTTTAGTGGTTTAGGTGGTGGGTATTGGGGTTTGTAGGACTTTATAGAGATATGCCTTGATGTTATTGATTTGAGAATTAAATGGATTGTGAAAGCTGAGGTATGGATGAAATCTCCTAGGGAGTAGATAAAGAGTGAGAAGAGATGAAGGCCGAGCAGGTTTTGAGGGCCAGAGACTGAGGAGATTGCTAATGAGGAGAACCAAGAAGGCATGTAATGGAAGCCCTGGGAGTAGATATTCAAGAAAGAGGGAACCGTTAGCAATAGCACATACCAAAAAAAAAAAAAAAAAAGAGTAAATGATGAAGTGAAAAGTGAATATTTGATTTGACAATTAGGCTTTTATTGACCTTTAGCAAGAACAGGCTCATTGGGGTCATACAGGTATGAAATAGGTTGCACTGGGTTCACGAGGAATTGCGTATACAGTGCTCTTCTAAGACTCTTAACTGTGAAAGGAGAGAGGGAGGCAAGGAGAGAGAGAGAGAGACAGGGACAGACAGGTATTACCAGAAGGAAATCTATCAGAGCAAAGATTTTAATTTAGTGCCTTTTTTTTTTTTTTAAAAAAAAATAGTGGGGCATATTATTTTCTTAAGAGAGGGATGTATTAAGAGAATGAAGTCAACAGAGACAGAGCATTTGAAAGTACAGAAACAAACAAACAAAAGCTTCAGCGAAGCAACATTTCCGTAGTGGAGGAGAAATGAGATTTTTAGAGCATAGTAATCCTTAAACTGGGTGATATACTTTATTGAGTTAGGAAGGAAAAAGTATAAGGATGTAGATATAGGCAACTTGCATATTGGAGTGCATAAAGTTAAGATTCCTGCCTAGCACCCTAATTTTCCTCTGTGAAGTAGGTGGCGAAGTCATTTGTTGTGAAAGCAAGTTGCAGGATTGAAGTTGGGATCTTAGAATAGTGACAGTCTGGAATAGGTGCTGTAGGTAAAGGAAGAATGAGCTGATAAAGGACACATCAAATATTTGAGTGGTGCTAAAGACTCGACACACTGGATGAGCTCCATGTGTTTGTATCATTAGCTCCTTTGGAGCAAAGTTCTACGTGATTACTGTAGTTGAGCTATGAAGAGAAAGAATAAATAGGCAGCCAGTTCTAAAAGTTGATAAATATAATTGAACAGAGAGGAGTGCTGTTCTGTTGAGGATTACTTTTGTTAAACTCATAGGTCTGTCTTTCATTTTGAGAATTTTAATTTCCTTGTGTTATGTGTTCTTTAAGTGCCCTAGTCATGGGCTATTTTGCCCATAGAATCCTTCAAAATTGCAACTCGAGGCTTTAATTTTTTCTTCAGTTCTTTCAGTTTGAAGTGCTGAGTATGTTCTTCTCTTCTGGTTTCTGACGTCAGGCCTTTGCACATTCATTATAATACTTTATCTTCTTGAACTGCCCTTTGAAATCTTCTCTTCAGCTCTTTTGCTTCATTTCTTGCATTTACTTTAGCAGCTCTATGTTCAAGAGCAAGTTTCAGAGTGTCTTCTGACATCCATTTTGGTCTTTTCTTTCTTTCCTGTCTTCTTAACGACCTTTTGTATTCTTCATGAATGAAGTCCTTGATATCATCCCACAACTCGTTTGGTGTTTGGTCATTAGTGTTTCAGTGCGTCAAATCTGTTCTTGAGATGGTCTCTAAATTCAAGTGGGATTTACACAAGGTTGTACTTTGGCTCTCATGGGCTTGTTTTTAATTTTCTTCAGCTTCAGTGGGAACTTGCATATGAGCAACTGATGGTCTGTTCTGCAGCTGGCCCCTGGCCTCGTTCTGACTGGTGATATTGAACTTTTCCATCGTCTCTTTCCACAGATGTAGTCTATTTGATTCCTGTGTTTTCCATCCAGTGAGGTCCACGTTGTATAGTTGCCATTTATGTTGTTGGAAAAAGATATTTGCAATGAGTAAGCTGTTGGCCTTACAGAATTCTATTATGTGATTTCCGGTGTTGTTTCTATCACCAAGGCCGTATTTGCCAACCACCGATCGTTCTTTGTTTCCAACTTTCTCATTTGAATCACCAGTGATTGTCAGTGCATCTTGATTGCGTGTTTGATCAATTTCAGACTGTAGAGGTTGGTAAAGATCTTCATTTTCCTCTTCTTTGACACTAGTGGTTGATGTGTAAATTTGAATAATAGCTGTATTAACTGGTCTTCCTTGTAGGTGCATGGATATTATGCTATTACTGACAGCATTGTGCTTCAGGATAGACTTGAAATGTTCTTTTTGGCGATGAATGCAATGCCATTCCTCTTCAATTTGTCATTCCCGGCATAGTACATGATATGATTGTCTGATTCAAAATGGTCAATACGAGTCCATTTTGGCTCACTAATGATCTTTATGAGTTCCATTTCTTTTTTGATGACTTCTAATTTCCCTACATTCATGCTTCATACATTCCATGATCTGATTATTAATGGACATTTGTAGCTGTTTCTTATTTTGAAAAGTGCCACATCAACAAATAAAGATTCTGAAAGGTTCACTCCATCCATGTTGTTAAGGTGGACTCTACTTAGAGGAGGCAGTCTTTGCCAGTTCTGTTTTGAATGCCTTCTAACCTGAGGGGCTCATTTTCTGGCACTATATCAGACAGTGTTCTACTGCTATTCGTAAGGTTTTCATGGTCAGTTTTTTCAAAAGTAAACATTCAGACATCTCAGGAGGTAGCCTGTGATAAAGAACTAGTGGCTCTGAATGAAGAAGCCCAAGGTACACTAAAGGCATTGGCCTAAAACGAGGCTCCAGGAACTGACAGAATACCAACTGAGATGTTTCAGCAAACAGATGCAGCACCGGAGGTGCTGATTCATCTGTGCCAAGAAAGTTGGAAGTCAGTTACCTGGCCAACCAACTGAAAGATATCCATTTTTGTCCACATGCCAAAGAACGGTGATCCAAAGAATGCGGAAATTATCGAACAATATCATTAATATCACATGCAAGTAAAATTTTGCTGAAGGTAATTCAAAAGATTGAAGTTGTCAAGGATTTCATTTTACTTGGATCCACAGTCAACACCCATGGAAGCAGCAGTCAAGAAATCAAACAGTGTATCGCATTGGGCAAATCTGCTGGAAAAGACTTCTTTAAAGTGTTGAAAAGCAAAGATATCACCTTGAAGACTAAGGCGTGGTGACCCAAGCCATGGTGCTTTCAGTCGCCTCCCATGCATGTGAGAGCTGGATGGTAAATAAGAAGAACGAAGGTGAATTGACGTCTTTGAATTGTGGTGTTGGAGAAGAATATTGAATATACCATCAGCTGCCAAAAGAAGGAACAAATCTGTCATGGAAGAAGTACAACCAGAATGTTCCTTAGAAGCAAGGCTGGTGAGACTATGTCTCACATACTTTGGATGTGTTGTCAGGAGGAATCAGTCCCTGGAGAAGGACATCATGCTTGGTAAAGTAAAGGGTCAGTGAAAAAAAGGAAGACCCTCAAAGAGATGGATTGACATAGTGGCTGCAACAGTGGGCTTAAGCATAACAATGGTTGTGAGCATGGTGCAGGACGGGGCAATTTTTGTTCTGTTATACATAGGGTTGTTGTGAGTTGGAACCGACTTGACCGCACCTAGCAACAACAGTTTGTCTATTTTTTGATAGTTTTTTTGGTAATTTTCTCTTATATTTCTTTAAACATATTTAAAAAAAAAAAAAAGCTCATTGCTATTTAGTTGGTTCCAACTCATGGCGATCCCCAGTGTGTTACGGAGTAGAACTGCTCCGTAGGGTTTTCTTGGCTGTAATCTTTATGGAAGCAGTTTGCCAGGCTTTTCTTCTGCAGAGCTGCTGTGTGGGTTCGAACCACCCACCTGTAGTTAGCACCTGATTGCAAACTGCTTGTGCCACCCTTTTATACATGTTTATTTTTAGTTTATATGTGTCCATTTTTAAGTTTTTTTCAAGTCTGATTCTGCCATTTGTTTCTTCTGATTCTTTCTTGCTTTATACGTTTTGTTTCCTTGTGTGTTTTATGGTTTTTGATATTTAAGTTCCAGTTCAAAGGAATGTTATCTGTGAGAATTTTTAGGTCTGTGGGCTCAAGTGTATTCCTCCAGAGAGATTTGCCTTTGCCTTTGGGGCCACTAACAGGAAGATTGGGACTACTTTTAAAATAAATTCCCAATTTGAGATTTCTCCGACTACACGGTTAACATGAATAGTGTGAATAGTCTATAAGAAGGCCAGCTGTGGTTTCAGTTTAATCAGGGGACATTTTTCTCCTGCCCCACCCAGAGCCAAGTTCTAGATAGGCAGGTTTCCTTGCTATTTCCCTCTATAAGGAAGAGTTTTTCTACTTTATCCTTCACTTAGGAAACCTTGGTGGTGTAGTGCTTAAGTGCTATAGCTGCTAACCAAGAGGTCGGCAGTTCAAATCCACCAGGCGCTCCTTGGAAACTCTGTGGGGCAGTTCTACTCTGTCCTATAGGGTCGCTATGAGTCAGAATCGACTTGAGGGCAGTGGGTTAAGGAAGAGTTTTTCTACTTTATCTTTCACTTAAGGATGTAGCCCTTAGGTATCTTCACTTTATTTGTTTGAAGGGCTTTGATTTGACTCTCCACCTTGTGTGGGCCCTAGGCTTTGCCCCTTTGTGGCTATAGAATAGAAGCATTAGGTTATAGGGGATTGGTAGAGTCTAGATTCCTGGTCCTGTTTTGTTTTAGTCTTTGGAGATTTTTCTTATTTTCTGCTTAGACATGAACCAAAAGATTTAGAAATTTAATCCAACATTTTTAGGAATTTGGTAGTAGAAAGTTTTTCAGGGTATATCCTGTCTTCCATATTGTGGAAAATAGGATTTCATCCTGTTTTTGTACTTTGCTTTCTCTCTTTTTAGAATGGAAACTATTCTGATACTTTTCATCCATCCACCTCCAGGGTCTTCATTATTTATGGACTTAAAGAGCTTTAAATTGTGGTTGCATTGGGCCATGGGCATCAGTAAACAACCACTGAAAGTTGGAAACCCTGGTGGCATAGTGCTTAAGAACTATGGCTGTGAACCAAAAAAAAAAGGCCAGCAGTTCAGATCCATCAGGTGTTCCTCGGAAACCCCATGGGGCAGTTCTGTTCTGTCTTTTAGAGTCCCAATGAGCCGGTATGGACTCAATGGCAACGGGTAAAGTTTTTAATAGAGTAGAAATTAGACCAACAGTTGAATGTGATCTTTCTGAGAAGGTTAGAAAAACATGTGAGTGTGTGCAATATATATATATCACATATATTTTTGGTTATCATTCACTGCCATTGAGCCAGCTGACTAACGGTGAGCCCATGTACAACAGAATGAAATGTTGCCTGGTCCTGTGCCATCTTCGTGATCGTTGGTAATTGGATAATGTTCTGTTGTGATCCTTAGGTTTTTTTTTTTTTTTTTAACTCGTCTATGTCTCTCTACAATTGATCAATCCATAGGGTTTTCCGAAGTAGATTGCCAGGCCTTTCTTCCTCGTCTGTCTTAGTCTGGAAGCTCCACTGAAACCTACCCACTGTGGGTGACCCTGCTGGTCTTTGAAATACCAGTGGCGTAGCTTACAGTGTCACAGCAACATACAAGCCACCACAGTTTTACAAACTGATAAGCAGGCTGTAGATATAAAAAAAAACACCGTTGCCGTCAAGTCGATTCTGACTCATAGTGACTCTAAAGCGGTATTTATATATGTACGTGTGTGTACTATATATATTATATACATATATATATATACATATCTACAAATGAGGTCACTTATATTTATTTTAGTTTGATTCAGTGATTCTGGGAAATTTGGTTGGTCTATAATTTAAACCCATTTTGAATCCTCATTCATAAGTAGGCTAGGACTAGTCACTGAAGTGTTTCTACTGCCCGTCCCCATTGGTTTGTTTTTCTGTATTTGTAGCTTTATGATCTCTGTCGTTGGGATCATAATAATAGTTTAAATTATAGATACCAAAGTTTTTCAGTGATTGATATGCCATCTCTTTTAATATTTACATATCTTTACAGAGTAATTATTTAATTAAATACTTAATATCTTTGTAAAGGATCTTGAAAGTTTTATCAACATACCCTAGATTTAGACTCATTATGGTGGTAGTCGATACTAAATGAGCTGGTAATTTCATTTAGCTCCAATGTTACATGTTTAAGTGTTAAACTTGACACTTTGAATTCCATGCAATGAACTGGAGCTAATTTACTAGTGTGAGTTATAACCCTGTATATGCCACGGCTGCTAACTAAAAGGTTAGCAGTTTGAATCCACCAGCTGCTTCTTGGAAACTCTATGGAGCAGTTCTACTCTGTCCTATAGGGTTGCTGTGAGTTGGAATTGACTTGACAGCAGTGGGTTTGGTTTTTTGGTTTTATATATACTGTAGCCATCAAGGTGATTCCATATATTACTACTTTGTATATATTACTGTATATATTACTACTCTGCTTTTAGCATTTTCCTAGGTTAGATCAATGAGCGGCACCAGGATGTAGAAGGACGCATTTACTTTTTATCTTATAATTGGCAGTAACATCCATGACTCAACTTTTGACTGTCAGATTTGGTGACCACCATAGACAGCTGCAGTGGAAAATAAATCCTTTTTCATTTTATACAAATTGATACAGAGGTCAAACAAACATACTCTGTTGTGCCTTTGTGTCTTCAGTTCACTAATGGCAATTAATTGTCCCAACACTGTGGCGTTGTCATGGAGGTAGTTATGGCAGGCTCTATCTTCTTAATTAGGAATGCCCTTACTTTCATTAGTTTATTTCTTAATAGTCCATTGTTGATTCGACTGATGCTTTGTGACAAGTTCCCCTTCCCTACTTTTCCTGTGTTATTTACCCGAAACCAGGTTTTTCATAGGCCCTTTGGCTAGGTGCCAGCTGAAAGTGCTCCACCCTGTTTTTATCCCTCTGAGAACAGTCATCATGGAAGGGTTGTGTTCCCTTTCTGCCTTTAGGGAGATGTCCATCACGCCATTCTTTTGGTTGCATGGGTTATCTCGGTGAAGATAGTTGGGTACCTTGGTATCTACAAGGGTGGAAAAAGGTTTGAATACTTTTAATGCCCTGTGGCAGTATAAAAACCTTTGTGTATATATTCTTCCTCTCAGATTCACTGACTAGCATATGCTTCCCCTGTCAGTGATTATGATATACAGCACACTGCTCTCACCCTTATGTGCCTAGATTATCCATATTACCATACTCAGGTCTGAATTAAGTTGATAGACAAAATGAAGGGAGAGAAGGGACTTTAAACTCCTTTTGACCTCCTGGAGTTTCTCTTTCAACATCATGCTGAAATCTGTTTTTCCATTTTATTTTTAACTTTTGGAGTAAACAAAAATACTAATGATGCTTTTATGGAGCTTAATGAGAAGAAAATGTCTGAGGACTAAAACCATGACAGAAGTTAAAAAACATATCTATGAAAAACAAAAGGCCAGAATAAACTTTGTAATTTTTTCTTGGATTAATCAAAAATAAAAAGCAAAATGTTGAGTTCTTTGTGCCCTGAAGTTTACTTTGGTTCTGAAACATCTTCTGCCTTTGAAACAATCTGAAATCTAAATCATTCTCCTTCCCTCCTTCTCTTCTCAGTCTTCAGCATAAATGGAGGCTCTTGCCTGTGCCAGTCACTGTGCTAGAAGCTAGAGATAAAAGGGGCATGATACAGTCTCTACCCACAAGGAGATTAATGCTCTAGTACGGGGAAATTGACAAGTGAACAATCAGAATATAGCTTAATAAATTCCGTGATGGTGATAACCACAAAGGGGGAGCACATAACACGTCTATGTGATTAGGGAATGTTTCCCATAAGAAGTGAAGTCCAAACTGAGATCTTAAGGATGAGTGGGAGTTTTTCTTCACTAAAATGGAAGAAAAGGGGGAAAGGCAATTGAGGTCAACGGAATAGGATTCCTTAGAATTGTATATACTTCAAGTTGCTGTTGTTTGTTTCTTTGATTTGCCTGCTACCTTTGAAGACTGAACAATGTTGTATCATTTAGGATAATTTCCTTTGCAACTAACAGAAAATATCCAGCTAAAAATGGTGTAAAGAATAGGAAATTTATTAGCTCACATAACAAGAAGTCTGGAATAGGGCTGCTTCAAGATGTTAGTGCATCAAGGATCCAGATGTTTTCCATCTTCCCTTTTGCCTTTCTCAGATAATTGGCAATATCTCTCCTCATCTCAGGATGGTTGCTGCATCCCCAAGTATCATATTTTCACAGAATGATGTCCGAAGTAGGAGAAGCAAGTTTTTTTTTTCTTTTCTTTTTCCCCTGCATCCATCAGGAAAGAAAACCTTTTCTTGGAGTTTTACTGCTGAACTTCCTTTACTTCTCATTGGCAAGAGCTGTATCACATGCTCTTATGTTAACTAGTCACTGACGAGAGGAATGAAATTACCATCATTGGTAAACTAGTATTTACCCCCATGGAATGGGATATCAAACCAACCAAACTCCTTGCTGTCGAGTTGATTCTGACTCATAGCGACCCTGTAGGACAGAGTAGGACTGTCCCATAGGGTTTCAAAGGCTGTAATTTTTATAGAAGCAGACTGCCACATCTTTCTCCTGAGGAACGGCTGGTAGGTTTGAACCTCTGACTTTTTGGTTAGCAGCCAAGCGCTTAACCAGTGCGTCACCAGGACTCCTTCTAGCATGAGATGTTCTTAGGTGCCATCGAGTCGGTTTCCACTCATAGTGGCCTTATAGGTCAGAGTAGAACTGCCTCATAGGGTTTCCGAGAGGCGGCTGGTAGATTTGAACTCCCAACCTGAGCTCTTCACCACTATGCCACCAGGGCTCCACAAAAGATCAGTTGGTAGGAGCCATACTGTCTGGGTTCAAACCACAGCTTTCCCAGCTTTGTAACTGCCCCATAGGGTTTCCAAGGAGCAGTTGGTGGATTCAAACTGCCAACTTTTTGGTTAGCAGCCATAGCTCTTAACCACTGCGCTGCCACAGCTCCTCTTGAATGGGATAAAAAAAAAAAAAAAACAACAAACCCAGTGCCGTCGAGTCAACTCCAAATCATAGCGACCCTATAGGACAGAGTAGAACTGCCCCATAGAGTTTCCAAGGAGCGCCTGGTGGGTTCGAACTGCTGACCCTTTGGTTAGCAGCTGTAGCACTTAACCACTATACCACCAGGGTTTCCTGGAATGGGATAGGAAGGTGAAATACCAGAACAAATTGGGACTCTTCCAATAGGAAGAAGAATAGAATAGCTGTTGTGTAGACACAGTTAATAGGCAGCTGATTCATCTTCATCTGAGTAGAAGTTTGTCTTTTTTTCCTTTTTAAGCCACCTAGCTTTGTATTGGGCTTCATACTGCATTTGTGTTTTCTAATTGTGTTTTCTTTGGGAGTCAGGCCCAGCTGTACTAGTAACAAGCAGTGTAATTTTGATTAAGGCATTTAACTTTTATTTGGCCCCAGTTTCCTCAAGTGTGCAATGAGAGCTTTGTAGACTATCTCTAGGACTTCTTCAACTCTAAAGTTTTAGGGGTCCATGTGACTTGCTTTTCTTTCTAAGATGGACTGATACACTAAAGAGGACACTTCTAGCTGTGTGAACTTGGCAAATTATTTCATCTTCCTGGGTTTTAGGTTTAGAAAATGGGGATAATGTCTCAATTTATAAGGTGGATATATTTAAATGAGATAATATGTGCTCATAACATTATTATTATTTTTCTTTTCTAACAAACATTTGCACTGATGTAGGTTATAAGCAAGTGACGTAACTCTGTAGTGGTTTAGAACAGAGGAACTATAAATATTTGTTAAATAGAATTCCTCAAGTGCCTTTTTATGAGGTAAAATTGCTCTCTTACTGTGCACGTGAAATCTAGGTGGGAGAGGGATATAGTACCATTATGATGTTTATAAGTATACATTGCATATAGACACTAGGGATAAAACCTTTTACTTTTTTGCTGAAACCTGTGACTTATTTGGGGACTTTTGGGAGTCAGACTTCACAAGACAGCATTGGCAGAACTGAGTCAAAATTTAGGCTATAAAAAGGTATTACTTTTCAAGTATTCTTTTTATGTTTTATTGGGAATTAGAATATCCTTGTGATTATAAAAAATCATTAAACTAGTGGTACAGAATACTTTATAGATTTGTTGTTGTTAGGTACTGTCGAGTTTGTTTTGACCCATATTGAGTCTGTGCACAGCATATGGCTTAGTTCTCAAGATCCTGCTTTCACATTGTTGTTATGTGCTGTCGAATTGATTCAGACTCATAGCGACCCTATATGACAGAGTAGAACTGCCCCATTACTTTCATATTAGAAATGAAAATTTAAACATTAGTGTATAAATAAATAAAATATTTTACTTAATAACTAGCTGTAAGTCTTTGGCCACCAGGTGTTATATTTTATCATATAGTTTTTAGATTTTTAATCAGTCCTTGAGCACATCAAGCGTACGTTTCAAGGAATGTTTGAAATGAACCATCACTAGGTGGCAGTCTTTCTCTAGTTATGTCATTTGCTGGGTGTGACGAGGTGGGGAGAAGGAGCTACACTTGGCTGAAGTACAGCGCTGACTACCAATATTAAGTTAATGTTAGTAGGTTTATTATTACCTTTCCAGAATTTACGACTTGTTTATTTTTGTTTTTAGCACGTATATAAACTGCTGGTCAATGTGTTGGTTAGCACTGAGTAAGGCTAAGATTTGCTTGAAATGCTGATTCAAGGTGAATTATTAGGTAGTGAACAATCTACAATTGCCTTTTCCTATGGTGGACAATTTGAAACAAAATCTTTAAATCAGTATTTTTTAACTTCTTGGATAACCAGGTAGAAACTGTGGGTCTTTTCCCCATAAAAATACATGTATATGCAACTTCTCAGACATGCAAAATCCACAGAAAATCTAGGGAATCATGGATTTCCTGAAGCTTATCCGTGGAAAACAAGTTTGTAGGATACAGATTAACAACACTTATTTTAAATACGTGGGTTTTATATTTTTTTCTTTTTTATTCTCAAGATATTTGAGATCCACTGTTAATCAACGTTATTATAATAAAAGAGAATATTAGAGTCATAATAGTGCTAAGGAGGTAGAAAATTTATTTGCTTGTTTTGAACTACCTATTTACACTACTTTGAAAATGTATGATCATTACGTTATTGACTGAACTTGAAAGTGGAGGTGAATTGTAAAAAACTTTTTTTCAGAGCTCAGCTAGTACTTTAGAGAATATTCCTGTAATTGATTGCTCCCTATTTTCTAAATGTGAAAGCTGAGGCAGAAGGAAATTAACTGGGTTGGCCAAAGACTGATAGCTAGGTACAGTGTTGAGACCAAGGTCACATAGGCAGCTAAAACCTACATTTATTTTCTTTGATTTCTTTTTTTTTAATTGGGTGTTCAGGGAACTGGGGAGGCGTTAATATAAGTTCTGAATTTTTTGATCCTGGAATTTTCTTCTCCGGAATGTTGTCTTTTGCAATGTTAATGCAGATCTTTGGAGGGAAACACTGAAAAGTTTTACCTAGTAGAAGGAACTAGACTTCAATCATGATGAAACTGAATCTAAAATGGAGAGATTGTCTAACTGTGCATAGCATTAGAAAAAAAAATTATTTTTTATTATTAGTTTATGGCATTTCGATTTATTCGTTTTCTGTGGTTCTTCCCATTTTCCAAGTGGAAAGGGATTATGGGTGTCTTTATATGGAAACTTTTCCTTTTCTCTGAAAGGGGAAAAGTTAAGCTTATTTGAGATGTCAGTGGTAGATTCTGTTTTGTATAGTCCAAACAGCTTCTTCCTGCAAGTGGTTATTCTACAGTTGTGTCTTAAAAGCCAAAGCAGAAATTGTTTATAATTTATTTAAAGATCTCTCCCCTTTATTTCAAGGGAGGGAGAATGAATCTGGATTGCTCTGCTTTTTCAGAAGTAAGTGTTCAGAATTTTTACTGGAAGCCAACCTTGTATGTGTATTGTCTATTGTTACTGCTGAGGTCTGGGCAGTGAAGCTGACCTGCTGAGGAGAGTGTACTTTCTGATCCGCAGGATTAGGGTAGTGATCTGGTGCCCACAAATGATGACAGAACCAGAAAATGCTGGTATTTTTTAATGGTGAACAAATGTCATAGATCAAAGAAGTCTTAGAGATAATGTTAATCAGTCAGTCATTCAGTCATCAAATGTTTATTCACTGCCCACTACCTGCCTAGCACTGTTCTAGAAATACAGTTCTTGGCCTTGAGCTTAGAATCTAGTTGGGATGAGTTGGGGTAGAAGAGATAGATGACAAACTATGAATGATGAGAAGGAAAAGGCTGTTCGAAGATGTAGGTGATCAGCTTTACTATAATTAGAACAGCAGAAACAACATTCTTGAGACATAGAGAAAGTTAAAAAAAAAAAAAAAGAGAAGAGCTGGTCTGGGCTGAACCATGGGGCTGGGGTTGGAGGAGTAGAGAGAAGAGAGAAATGAAGTTAGATAATGAGAGGCTAAATTATGTAGGGCCTTATAAACCATGGTTAGGGTTTAAGATTTTATTTCTTTTGTAAAGGGAAGTCATTGGAGATATTTAAACAGAATGATAACATCTGAATTATTGCTTTAAAAAGATAATTTTAACTGCTTTGTGAACAGTGTGCCTGCACTGTGGTGGAGGTGGGGGAGATGGGGAGTGCAAGAACAGAGACTGTTAGGAGGCTGTTGCATTGGCCTAATCTAGAGAGAATATAGGTTTAGACTAGAGTTTTGGTGGAAATGGTGCGATATGGTCAGTTTCAAGATTGAGTTTTGGAGTTTGAGTTTTCAGGATTTGTTAATAGATTGGATAGGGTATATGAGGGAAAGAGATGGATTAGGAGTGATTCCTAGATTTTTGGCCTGGATGCCTGGGTAGTGCCATTTACTCTGCTAGGGCAGGTGGGTGGTGGAAAGATTTGAGGGGAGGAACAGGTTTGGAAATGGAGATAAGTTGGTGATAAAGAATTTTTTAAATTTTGTTTTGCTGTGTTAAATTTGAGATGGCTTTTTTAAAAACCCATTTGAAGTTGTCAAATAATAGCTGATACTTGAGTTTAGCGCTCAGGAAGTGCTAGCTCGGAATTATAGATTAGGAAACCTTTAGTATATGGATGGTATTTTAAGGCCATGGGATTAGATGACATTGCTTGGTGAGAGAGCATAGACCGAGAAGAGATGAGGTTTTAGGAACATTTGGAAAGGTAGTAGAGGAGAAGGAGCCCAGAAAGGAGATTGAGAAAGACTGTTGGCAAAAGGGTGAAAACGAGGTTAGTGTGGTAACATTGAAGTCAGAGAAGAGCATGTTTCAAATGCTGCTATTAGGTGAAGTAAGATGAATACCAATTGTCTTAGTCATCTAGTGCTGTTATAATGGAAATACCACAAGTGGATGGCTTTAACAAAGAGAAATTTATTCTCTCACAGTCGTTAGGCTATAAGTCCAAATTCAGGGCATCAGCTCCAGGGGTAGGCTTTCTGTCTGTTGGCTCTGGAGGAAGGTTCTTGTCATCTGTCCTCCTCTGGTGGAGGAGCTTCTCAGGTGCAGGGATCCTGGGTCCAAAGGATGCAGTCTGCTCCTGCGCTGCTTTCTTGGTGGTATAAGGTCCCCCTGTCTCTCTGCTTGATTCTCTTTTTCTATGTCTCAAAAAAGATTGGTTTAACACACTATCTAATCTTATAAATCTCATCAATATAACTGCCGCTAATCCATCTCATTAACATCATAGTGATAGGATTTACAATACACAGGGAAATCACATCAGATGACAAAATGATGGACAATTATACAATACTGGGAATCATGACCTAGCCAAATAGACATATATTTTTTGGGGACACAATTCAATCCAAGACACCAACTATTGAAAGGTGAGGAAGTGGAAAGGAAGGAGAGCAGAGAAATGAGACTGATAGCTAGAGGAATGTATAGTTAAGGGCAGGTTTGTAAAAGCCATGTTTATATGCCCATGAGAACGATCTAGTAGAGGGAGATCCATCTATATGATACAGAAGAGGGATAAGAGGGAATAACTGAAGGAGTAAAATAAAGTTCTTGAGACAGCAAGGAGGATTGACTGTAGGTCAGAGCTGGAATACTTCTTCCATGGTTACATGAGGGTTGACAAGAGTAGGAGTTACAGATGGTTGGTTGGTTGATTTTAGTGGTAGGAAGGGGAGAGATTTCTCTGCTTTTTTTTTTTTTTTCTGTGATGTAGTCAGGTCAGCAGTTGACAGTGAGGGGGTGGACTTTTTTTTTTTCTTCTTTAATTTTTATTGTGCTTTAAGTGAAAATTTACAAATCAAGTCAGCCTCTTACACAAAAACTTATATACACCCTTGCTACATACTCCCAATTGCTCTCCCCCTAATGAGACAGCCCACTCCCTCCCTCCACTCTCTTTTTTCATGTCCATTTCGCCAGCTTCTAACTGAGGGGGTGGACTTTTGGGGAGAGGAGAAAGTAAGGTTCCTACACATAGTTATTTTGGATAATACAAAGTGATTTTTTGGAGTGGGGGGCAAATTGTAGTAGTATTATCTAGCAGTATTGGGTGCCCAATTTAGATTTGAGTTATACTTTTAAACTGAGTTTAGCCAGTAGAGGTCTGTGATTTTTTTCAGCAGTGCTCATCTTCTTGGGTATAAAAAAAAAAAAAAATTTTTTTTTTTTTATTTGGCATAATTGGATAGTGGGGTTTCTTAGACTAGTTTAATTGAGAAACAAAGGTGGGAGGGAGTTGTGATTCAGTCCTTTCATTTTATGGTAAGAATTTTGTGATGCATACTATCAAACACTCAAACATTTTTGAATGAATGAGAAAGTACAATTTTGGATTTTCCTAAAAATACTCATCTAGCATTGGGGAAAATGTTAATGCAATTGAATTACTTTGTGATTTGTGTGCCTTAAATATCTAATTTCCAAAGAAATATTTTTCTTGGTTTGTAATTCTGTTTCTCCTTCTTAGAATTCAATCTGGTGTAATCTTCATGCCTTTTTTAAAAGGTCTGTCTACGATGGTGAGGAACACGGACGATTCATGGAGAAGCTTGAAACTCGCATCCGTAACCATGACCGAGAAATTGAGAAAATGTGCAACTTTCATTACCAGGGCTTTGTGGACTCTATAACTGAACTACTGAAAGTGCGAGGAGAAGCCCAGAAACTCAAAGTAAGGAGACTCGAAGATTTGTTTCGCTGATCCATGCCGGGATTCTGACTAGCATACATTGCAAGTTATATATTAGTAATAAACAGTTTTGTACAGTAAGTAAGGAATTTCTACAGAAACATAGATAATTGAGATTATAGCCTCTTAGCTAAAAAGAATACCCTTTTAAGTTGAAGTTTGACATAACTACAAATGAATAAGCACTGGTGATCAGTACCACTTTCCTTTGAGCAGAAATTCCGTTGACTCCTTATGCCGTCTGTTTCCTTGCTGGATAAAAGCCATCACTGGAGAATGCCAGAATGCCAGGGCGTTGCTGTAGAAGTCGTGCAGCATGCCACCTAAGCCAAGGAGGAAAAATCAGTGGTAGTTGTGGAGGGTCTTTTATCACAGCATGAAGGTTCTTTCTTGATATGACAGACTCAAATTGAGGAAGGAGGCTAAAAAAAAGCTAGCCGTGTTGGTCTGGTCCCTGGCATAGCAAATTTACCAGACTTACACAACTGACTTGGCTTATTGATCTCAAATCTAGCCACTTTGCTGAATTTTTCTGTAAATTCCAATAATTTGTTGATTGTTGTGTTTCTTATGTAAACACTCATATGATTTATAAATAATAGCAGTTTTATTTCCTCCTTTCCAGTCCTTTTGCTTCTAATTTCATGTCTGACTGGAATTTAATTAAAATCCCAAAAGGATTTTCCCTGGGCATGGGGTGAACTTGAGAGTGAATATAAAACTATAAGAATACATTGGTAAGAAAAGCAAAGGAACAGTTTTGAGGGGAGATGTTAAATTCTAAAGCTACAGTAATGTAAAAAAACCCATTTGGCTGGGAAACCTGACCTGAATGGACATGAAGGCGTCAGACTTTTTAGTTTATTTTATTTAATGTGAAGTTTTGTGGTTTGCTACAGAAATATTAATGTGTTTGATTATGGAGTGCTGTCCCAGACCCATTGAGGAGTATTATATGATATATAATATGTGCCATATTATTTTTATAAAATCTCCAAAATTCTGAAATCTAAAACACATTAGGTTCCAAGGTTTCAAACAAGGATTTATGAACCTATACAACAAATATCCAACCATCTTAAAAAATACAATATTGCATGCACAATTAAATCTCTTTTGTCCCCTACTCAGTTGTTTCCTCCACCCTCTCCTCCAGAGGTAACAGCTGTTTTGATTTGTTGTTAATAATCTTTAATGCTTCACTATTTTAATTTAAATTAAGTTAGAACTTTTCCTTATTCAGAATTAAGTCCAGATGAGCTAGAGAGTTAAATGTAAAAAATAATACCATAAAGAAATAGTAAAAAGTATAGATGAATATTTACATGATTTTGGGAGTGGGGAGTACATTGCTAAACCATTTTGAAACCAGAAAGAAAAAATTGATAGATGTGACAACATTAAAGTGAAAGAAACTTTTTTACATGCACATTAAAAACTAAAAGGCAAATCATGAAAAGTAGTTACATGTACGAATGACAAAGCATTGATTTTCTTAATATCTAAAGTCCTTACAGATTAATAGGAAAATTATGAATACTCTAATAGAAAACTGAGAAATATACATTAATATGTAATTTATGTAAGGAAGAAATACAAGGTAGCTCAATAATTTAGAAATAATTAAAACAATGCAAAATCAAACAGTGGTGATAATAGAATGGCAAAGATGAAAAAAAAATAATATTTAAGATTGTCGATGACACAGAAGTGGGCAAACCTGGTTGTAGTCTAGATTGTTACGACCTTTGCAGAGAAGAATTTGTTAATATATATCAATATCAGTACTTAAAACCTCACATAGTTTTAAGATTAATTTTAAGGCTGTAGTTGTGCGTTCGCCCCTGCTGGGCAGTGGTTACAGCAATTGACTGCTAATTGAAAGGTCCGCTGTTCAACACCACCAGCGGCTCTATGGGAGGAAGAAGTGGCAGTCTGCTTCCATAGAGATTTACAGCCTCGGAAACCCTATGGGTTGCTGCTATGACTCGGAATTGACTCGATGACAGTGGGTTTAGGTTTTGGAGGTGTGTGTTCAAGGATGTTCATGTAACATTTTTTATTATACGTAAAGCTTAAAAGTGATCCTAAAAATAATTTAGTAGAGGATTAATAAAATATGGTACATCCACTGGAAAAATATATACAATATATTGTACAAATCTGTTCCATTTTTATTCACATTGCTTGAAAGCATTTTCTCATGTTGAGTTGAATTGTATTTTCTAGTAACATCCATTTATTGGTTTGAATAATAAGCTCCATTTGGGTGGTAACCTTCTCATAGCTCTTCAGATATTTGAAGGACAGCTGTCATTACAGTATCCAAAAAAAAAAAAAAAAAAATTTTTTTTTTTTTTTATAGTATCCAGGTATAGTGTATAGTGTCCCCAAATTAGTATTTTTCCCTCTCTGGTTAAAAATACTTTCAACTCTGTCTCCTGTGGTATAGTTTCAAGTCCCTCTTCAACCGTATTCATATGTAACAGCTTGTCAATGGCATTCTTAAAACATGGCATCTGAATGTAATTATCACAGTGTGGTCTTTTACAGCTTTACTATCTTACTTTTTCTAGACCAGGAATCATCAAACTACCTCTCACAGGGCAATTCCAGCTTGCCATCTGTCCTTGTAAATAAGATTGTATCAGAACACAGCCTTGCCCATTTGTTTGCATGTTGGTCTGTGGTTGCCTTCCTCAACAACAACAAAGTTGGGTAGTTGTGACAGAGACTGGCCTGCAAAGCCTGTCTGATCTTTTGGAGAAAAATTTTGCTGACTCCTGGTTTAGACAGTGTCTCTGTTAATGTTGCCTTAGGTAAGCATTTTTGGCAGCTATATCACAATTTGTATATGAGTTCGTAGTCCAATAAAACTGCCAAGTCTTTCACATGTGATGCTTTCTTAATTATTAATTAATAAAGAAGGAATTCGAGGGTTTCTTGCGTTTCTTTTTGATACTTTATAAAGCTTCTTGGAGGATGTAGGATTTCATGTTGTCTTTGAGAGAGATACATGTGGTAGTCTGCTCTGAAAATGATAGTCTAGGTATAGTGTGGAAACCCTAGGGGTGTAGTGTTTAAGACCTATAGCTACAAACCAGAGGGTCAGCAGTTGAAATCCACTAGGTGTTCCTTGGAAATATGGGGCAGTTCTACCCTGTCCTGAAGGGTCACTATGAGTTGGAATCGACCCAGTGGCAATGGGCTTGGTTTTTGGTTTTTTAGGTATAGTGTATAGTTTAGGGTGTGCTTTCAAAAAAACTAGTCCCTTGACATGTTCCTCAATAAAAGGATGTTATGATTAAATAAGTTTGGAAATCACTGTGTACGATATCCCCTTTCTTGTGCATTCATAGTGTGTGTGGAATATTAAAAGCTTCCAGAAGTATCGAATGAAGTAACCTGGTTAGTGCTGTTTCCCATACGTATCTGACTGGAGAAATGTCTGTGTGCACGTGGGCCTGCACTGCCCCTGTGAACACGTGCAGTTGCTAGTAACATTTCTTGGTGTTCTAAGTGACAATAATAGGAAATGCTGGGTTAGGGGAGTGCCTTAAAAGTATAACGAGTGGCAGTTATTAAAATGGAAGGGTAGAAGGTGTTTATTAAAAAAATTTCTAGAAGTTAGTATTGCTCGCGTATTGTAATGTCTGAGATAGTGAGGAAATTACTATTTCATATACTCAATATTTTTTACATCATTTGAGATTTCAAAAGTAGATGTCAATTCCTTTAAATTATAAAGTCTAGATCATGTAAAGGCTTTTTCACATATTTTCCTTCATATCTGATGGAGAAATGAAGTTGGCAAAATGGGAATGTGGAAGCTATTCAGAATTAATGTTCTAAAAAGAATGAAAATAAAAATTTTCTAAAATTAGAATTCTAATAGAATATTAGAAAAACAAATAGGGAAAATTTGACCTGAGTTAAAAGTTCAATTAATACCCAACTTTTCCAGAAATACATTGGTGAAGTGGGGGATATCTGTGATAAAATTTGTTCCTTCTAGATATTGTAGAGATGGTAAGTTTCTTTGGTTATTTTGTGTATTTTTTTCTCTCCTTTTCCTTCTCTCCGAAGTTAAAAGTGCAATTTTTAGTCATTATAGTATCTTAGTTTGCAGTGTTCCAAACCAAATATACCTTTTAGTAAATTTTCAAAAGGTCGTGTAAATCCCCAGTAGAAAAGTTGATGTAATTTAAGCTAAGAGAATACCACTGGGCTAATATGTGATGAAATACTGAAATTCAATCTAAAAATGCCTGTCCTCATTCTTGCATATTAAATTAAATCTTCATCTTATTAAACTATTGTCTAAATGATTGTTTTTTATGAGTTTAAATTGTGTTCTCTCCACAGAATCAAGTGACGGATACTAATAGAAAACTACAACATGAGGGAAAGGAAGTAAGGCCAGTTTACCTTTTGAAAAACTTTTCTGTTTCATGTCATTCTCTTTTGATGATTCTCTAAGTTTTTTTTTAGTGTTTTGTAAGACTGTCAGCAGTTGTTGGAGGGATTTAGACATTGCTGTGCTTCCAAATGTGTATCTGAATTAAGTGAACATAGATGCTAGAAAGCCTATTGAGAGAGGATGCAGCCTTCCTTGTCTGTGTTTTTAAGTCACCTGACCCAAAAACCCAGTCATAAGATGGCCAGTGCTGTTTCCTCTGCCTGGAATGTTCTTCCTTCAATGTCCACCTACTTCAGATCTTTGCTCAAATGTTACCTTCTTAATGAGCCCTTTCCTGACCACCTCTGCATTCCTTTGTACCCTTTCCTGCTTTATTTTTCTCTCTTGTGCCTATCATGCTCTGATATTGTGGACTTTTACTTATATATTTGTTCTTTTTCCCTTCTCCCTCTATTAGATAATTTCTCCATGAGGTCCACGAGGTCAGGAATTTGTGTTTGTGTAATTCGTTGCTGCATCCCCTCTCTCTGAATAGTGATTAGCACAAAGTGGATGCTAAATAAATGCTTGTTTTTGAAAAAATGAATAATTGATTCCATTTAAAGCTTCACAGTTTACAGGATTATTTTACATTCTTTTTATCACTTGATCCTCACGGCAGACCTATGATAAAGTCAGAGCAGTTATTATTATTTTATTGATCAGGAAATTAAATGGATAATTTGCTAAAGTTTACATAGTTAGTGATTGTCAAGACTGGGACTGACACCCAAGTTTTCTGATTTGTAGTTGATTACTGTTCTTGGTATCATGTTTTTCTTTATCACCTAATACTTATTTAAGTATTAATTCTAATTATCATTAAGATTAGTTTTTGATTGTTTTATCAGTGACTAAATCGGGACCATTCTTCTTTGTTCTTTTCTTCATGGTACCTAAGCAGATAACATTTTTAGGTATGGGTATGGGATGAATGCTGCAAGAGACTACAGTGTATAGATTATTACATTTTTAAAGTTTGCCTCACATATTCTAAATTATGCAGAGAGTACAATTTTTTCTAGTTATATTGTAGGATAACTTCAGATGGAAGCCTTTAAAACAGGGAAGAAAAGTCAGTTACTCTTTACTAAACTGCAACTCTTAGAAAAGCCACAACTTTTAAGTGTGTGGTTTATTTGTTAAAATAGAGATTTAGTTGGAGATCATTTTCAAGACTCACTTGAAGCTGTGTAGGAAGGACTGTTTTCCTCCAGGAGTCTAGCACTGACGAAAGAGATACCGAATCTTAGAAGACTGATGAATCCATAAATCATGAAGAGCCTGAGTAGAGTTTGGAGAAAATATGCAAATTTTTTGCCTTTGTTCTGGATAGTCCCCGTATTTTAGGATTTCATTTTTGCCTAGCCGATCTTAGTATAGTATGTATCTTGGGGAGAAAGTGGGGAACTGCAGGAATGTTTTACTGGTTGGGAAAGGCAGTTCCTTAGTCTCCTTGGCAGGTCTTACTATGAAACTGTCTGGGATTTTCTGATGAATTGAACACAGAATGGAAAAATGTGACTGAAAGCTTTTTATTTATAGCTATTGACATAATTCAGTTTTTTTTCCCTCTTGCCAAGCTGGTAATAGCAATGGAAGAGCTGAAGCAGTGTCGTCTACAACAGAGAAATATTTCTGCCACTGTTGATAAATTAATGCTGTGTCTTCCAGGTGAGGAACTGGAAGTGGAGTAGGACTCTTGATGCAATTCCTTAACTTTAATTATTCTTTCACTTTCTCTAAGTAATGCTTGTGTGCTCTTTTTTTCCCCTCTCTTTCAAGTTCTGGAGATGTACAGCAAGCTGAGGGACCAGATGAAAACTAAAAGGTAAGATTTTTTTTTTATTGGACAGTTGTTGTTATCTAAAATTTCTGATAGAATTTTTTAAAGTCCATCTTTAGCGTAACCTTTCAAAAACTAAATTTCCATAACATCTTCTCCAGTTATTTGTATATTTATTTATTCATCCTTGGATTTACAGGTACTAGTGGTATGCTAATGTATTCTGTTTAATAAAAACCATTGTTTATAGTTTTGAGTTTTAGAAGATTCAATCTTTTAGGGAAAAGCATGTAACTGTTTTAATAATAGTTGCTTTGAGAAATATGCTTTTGTTTAGTATTATAGTTGGAAATACAGTTACTGGTTCTGATGCAGAGGTAAGATTCAAGATTTAAGTTCAGAGGATTCCTTTCCTCTGTGCTGTTTTCGTCTCGTCTTATTCCAGAAGAAACTGTACAGTTACTCTTTGGCTTTTCTTCCTAAACTAAAGTTAGTGTCCCTACCCCCTCTGCCCTGGGGCACCCTGCAGTAGGATGGGGATTTGTGAAGCTGTAGGATAAATGGGACACCTCTTCTTGAGGTGTTAATTTTACCTAGATTTTGATAGAAAAAATTGTGGACTTAATGTATTTAATATTGAAATAAAAACAGAAATATTGTGGATAAAAATTCCAGATTCTCAAGAATTTTAAAGCTAAAGCATGAGGCATCAAAAATTTTTCTTTTTTAGTTTCTTAGGATTATTTCCCAGGCTCCCTTCCTATCCTCAGGAGGACTTACTCATTGAAAAGAGCTTAGGTAGAACAATTTGAAAAGTTCTGTTCAAGGAGATATGAAAGTAGTGTTATTTCTCTAATGAACTTTTTATAAAGTTATAAAATTACAAAGAATAAAAAATGCTTGTGTACCAAACTCTCAGAATTAACAGATGTTAACAATTTTCCAGTTTTTGTTCATATATATATATGAGAGAGAGAGAGAGGCTCTGGGCCGCTGGGCTCTGGAAGCCTTTATATACTTTCATATATATGAGGTAAAAGTACACATTAAAAAAAATTGCAGATAAAATTTATCATTCTCCTTCTTGGTTCTATTCATTTCCCTACTTCCCCGAGGAAACCAGTATCATAAATTTGGTGAGTGTCCTTCTAGTCCATGTTTTTAATATCTATAAATCATATTGTATTACTTTGTGTTTTTTAAAAACTATTTATTTATTTATTTAAAATACGTTTATTTCTTTTGTTGTTGTTAAGGATATACACAACAAAACATATACCAATTCACCAGTTTCTACATGCACAGTTTAGTGAATTGATTACTTTTGAGTTGTGCTACCATTCTTGTTCTCATTTTCTGAGTTGTGCCTCCCCCATTAACCATAAACTCACTGCCCTCTAAGGTTCCCGTCTAATCTTTCGAGTTGCTCTTGTCAGTTTGATCCCATAAAGATAGATACTTCTTAAAAAAGCATAGAGGGTAGACCTTTTATACTGGTTATACTAAGCTATTTAAGAAGACTTCAGGGGTTAAAGAAGACTTTGGTTTAAAGTTTCAAGATTATTTCAGGGCAGTAGTTTCAGGGGTTCATCTGCCCTCCATGGCTCCAGGAAGACTGCAGTCCATGAGAATTTGAAATTCTGTTCTGTATTTCTCCCTTTTGATCAGGGTTCTTCTATGGAATCTTTGATGAGAAATGTTTGGTAATGGTAGCTGGGCACCATCCATTTTCTCTGGTCTCATGGCAAAGGAGGCAGTTGTTCACGGAGGCAATTAGCCACATATTCCATATCCTCCTCTTATTCTTGACTCTCCTTTCTCTGTTGCTCCGGGTGAATAGAGACCATTGTTGTACCCTGGATGGTTGCTACCAAACTTTTAAGACCCCAGGTACTACACAGCGAACTAGGAGGTAGAACAGAAACACTAAACACATCGTTAGGTGAATTAACTGGGATGTTCCCATGAAACCATGACCCTGAACTTCCAAACATAGGAACCAAATCCCATGAGGTGTATGGTTGTACATAAGCAGCCTCAGCAACCACTCTGTTTTTTGGTCATTGTTGTAAATGTATCTACCACATAACTTTTGCCAGGTCACCTTTTTACAGGTGTACAACTTATTGACAGCAATTACAATAATTGACTAATTGTGCAACCCTACCATTAATCAAGCTATTTTTCCATCGTGGTTAGCTCCCCTTTCCCTACCTCCTAATAACCACCAATAAACTTTGGTCTCCACACATTTTCCTTTTCTTGTCTCTTTATGTAAGTGAGGTCATACACTATTTGTCCTTTTGTGACTGGCCTATTTCCCGCAACATAATGTCTTCAAGCTCCATTCATACTGTAGCATGTATCAAGACTTTGTTCTCCTACTGGGTAAGTATTATTCCATTGTATGTATGTACCACATTTTGTTTATCCATTCATCTGTTGATGGGTGTGTAAGTTGATTCCACCTTTTGGCTGTTGTGAATAGTGCTGCAGTTAACATTGGTGTACAAGTCTCTTTTTGAGTCTCTGCTTTCAAGTCTTTTGGGTATATTCCTAGGAGTGGAATTGCCCAGTGCAATGCATCTTTTGATTTCTTGACTGCTGCTTCCATGGGTGTTGATCGTGGATCCAAGTAAAATGAAATCCTCGACAACTTCAGTTTTTTCTCCGTTTATCATGATGTGGCTTATTGGTCCAGTTGTGAGGATTTTTGTTTCCTTTATGTTAAGGCATAATCCATACTTAAGGCTGTGGTCTTTGATCTTCATCAGTAAGTGTTACATACTTTGGATATGTTGTCAGGAGGGATCAGTCCCTAGAGAAAGACATCATGCTTGGTAAAGTATAGGGTCAGTAGAAAAGAAGAAGACCCTCAACGAGATGGATTGACACAGTGGCTGCAATAATGGGCTCAAGCATACCAATGATTGTAAGGATGGCGTAGGACCGGGCAGTGTTTTGTTCTGTGGTATGTAGAGTCACTGTGAGTCGGAACCGACTCAATGGCACCTAACAACAACAACATACTAGTTCTATTTTTAGTTTTTTGAGGAGCCATCACACTGTTTTCCACAACGGCTATACCATTTTGCATTTCTGCCAGCAATGGTTAAGGGTTCCAGTTTTCCTACATCCTCTCCAACATTTGTTATTATTATTTTTTAATCTTAGCCATCTTGTCCTTGTTAGGTGCTGTCAAGTTGGCTGTGATTCATAGTGACCCTAACCCCATTGCCATCGAGTTGATTCCGACTCATAGTGACCCTGTAGGACAGAGTAGAACTGCCGCATAGAGTTTCCAATGAGTGCCTGGTGGATTCGAACTGTTGGCCTTTTGGTTAGCAGACGTAGCTCTTAACCACTATGCCACCAGGGTTTCCATAGCATCCCTAGTGGGAGTGAAATGGTATCTCGATTTTGATTTGTATTTCTCCGATGGCTAATGATACTGAGCATCTTTTCATGTGTTCGGTGGCCATTTGAGTGTCCTCTTTGGTGAAATGCCTATTCCAGTACTTTGTCCATTTTATGATTGGGTTGTCTTTTTGTTGTTAACTTGTTGAAGTTTTCCATATATTTTGCTTTTTAGATTCTCGTTGCATATATGGTTTCCAAAGATGTTCTCCCAGTTGGTAGCTTGTTTTTTCACTTTTTTGGTAATGTCTTTTGATGAGCAGAAGTTTTAAATTTTTATTAGGCCCCATTTATTTATTTTGTCTTTTGCTGTTTATGCTTTTGTTTTTTATATTAGATAATCCATTGTTGAAAGCCAGGCCTGACAGTGTGGCCCCTGCTTGTTTTTCTAAGAATTTTATGGTTTTAGTTTGCACATTTAGGTCCTTAATCCATTTTGATTTTTTTTGGTGTATGGTATTAGGAATGGATCCTGTTTCATTTTTTGTGCATGTGGAAATCCAATTTTCCCAACACCAGTTATTGAAGAGACTCTTCTTTCCCCATCAAATGGACTCAGCACCCTTGTCAAAAATCAGTTGATCATTCATGGACGCTCCATAGACACATCCAAAATCCTTGAGGGACCGAATTAATGGGCTGAGGGCTATGGGGACCATGGTCTCAGGGAACATCTAGCTCAATTGATTGGCATAACATAGTTTATGAAGAAAATGTTCTACATTCTACTTTGGTGAGTGTCTTAAAAGTGTCTTAAAAGTACTTGAGTGGCCATCTAAGATACTCCACTGATCTCACCCCTTCGGGAGCAGGGGAGAATGAAGAAAACTAAAGATATAAGGAAAGATTAGTCCAAAGGACTAATGGACCACAACTACCACAGCTTCTATCAGACTGAGTCCAGTACAACTAGATGGTACCCGGCTACCACCACTGACTGCTCTGACAGGGATTGCAATAGAGGGTCCCATACAGAGCTGGAGAAAAATGTAGAACAAAATTCTAACTCACAAGAAAAGACCAGACTTACTGGTCTGGCAGAGACTGGAGAAACCCCGAGAGTGTGGCTCCTGGACACCCTTTTAGCTCAGTAATGAAGTCACTCCTGAGGTTCACCTTTCATCCAAAGATAAAAAAAAAAACCCAAACCCATTGCTGCTGAGTTGATTCCAACTTATAGCAACCCTATAGGACAGAGTAGAACTGCCCCATAGAGTTTCCAAGGAGCGCCTGGTGGATTTGAACTGCCGACCTTTTGGTTAGCAGTCATAGCACTTAACCTGTACGCCACCAGGGTTTCCATCTGAAGATTAGACAGGCCCATAAAACCTAAAGGGTCACACCAGCCCAGGGTCAAGGACTAGAAGGTAGGAGGGGACAGGAAAGCTGGTAATAGGGAACCCAAGGTCTAGAAGGGAGAGTGTTCATATGTTGTGGGGTTGCTAAAATGTCATAAAACGATATGTATACAAACTGTTTAATGAGAAGCTGATTTGCTCTGTAAATCTTCATCTAAAGTACAATTAAAAGAAAATTCAGTTGACCATAGATGTGTGGTTTTATTTCTGGACTCTCAATTCTGTCCCATTGATCTGTGTGTCTGTTGTTATACCAGTGCCAGGCTGTTTTGATTACTGTAGCTGTATAGTATGTTTTAAAATCAGGAGATGTGAGTCCTCCTACTTTGTCCTTCTCTTTTAATACTGCTTTAGCTATTCGGGGTCTCATTCCATATAAAGTTGAGGATTTGTTTTTAAAGGAGGCTTTTGGAATTTTGATGGGGATTGCATTGAATCTGTAGATCACTTTGGGTAGTATTGACATCTTAACAATATTAACTGTTCCGATCCATGAACATGGAACATCTTTCCGTTTACTCAAATCTTCTGTAATCTGTTTCAGTGTGTTTTGTAATTTTCATTGTATATGGCCTTCACATCTCTGGTTAGATTTATTCCTAGATATTTTATTCTCCTGGATGTTATTGTAAGTGGAGTTGTTAACCTAATTTCTCTTTCAGATTCTCACTGCTGGCGTGTAGAAACCCAGCTGATTTCCGTTTGTTGATCTTGTGCCTGCAACTTTGCTTAGTTCCTCTATTAGCTCTCAAAGTTTTCTTGTGGACTCTTTGGTATTTTCTTTATAGGATCATATCATCTGCAAATGAGATAATTTTGCTTGTTCTTTCCCAATCTGGATACCTTTTATTTCTTTTTCTTGTCTTAGTGCTCTGGCTAGGACTTCTGATACAATATTGAATAGAAGTGGTGAGAGCAGGCACCCTTGCCTTATTTGTGTTTTTAAAAACACACTGATGGTTTTCAGTCCTCGTTTTTTTGAGATTCATTCATTCATTCACCAGAATGAATTTAGTACCTGTTATGTCCTAGGTATTGCTTTTGGTATCAGGGACGCAGGTGTGAACAAAAAAGACAAAAACATGTGCCCTTATGGAGCTTAGATACTAATGGGGCCTTGTTTTTTTCACGTATATAGATTTTGCTCATTCACTTTAATTTCTCCGTAGTAGTCCATTATATGAATAATTCACATCTGCCCCAGTCCCCTCCCATTCCTGTGGTTGTTGTATGTGCTGTTTACCAACATCTCTAGCTCACTCATCATCTGGCACACAGTAGGATTATATTTCTGGCCTCCATGTGTTTGGGTGGAGCCATGTGACTGCTTCTGGTTGATAAAATGTGAACAGAAGTGATACATGTCAGTTTTGGGTTTAGCATTTAATTTCCAGTGCAAACTCTTCCAATCTTCTCTTTTTATCACTTAGTTGTGGCAAACAGTAATTTTCAAGAGAGTGGTTGAGTCCTTGAGTAACTGCAATGAACAGAAAACTTCCCTGTCAGCCTGTTGTTGATAAGATGTGAGCAGAAGTGATGCGTGTTAGTTTTGGGTTTAGTATTTAACTTCCAGTGCAAAATCTTCCAGTCTTCTCTTATTTTCACTTGGTCATGGTAAACAGTAATTTTCAAGAGAGTGTTTGAGTCCTTGAGTAATTGCAATGAACAGAAAACTTCCTGTCAGCCTGTTGTGGATATACAGCATTCCAAACCTGTTGCCTCTGAGTTGATTCCGACTCATAGCAACCCGATAGGACAGAGTAGAACTGCCCCATGTGGTTTCCACGGCTTTTATCTTTATGGGAGCAGACGGCCACATCTTTCTCCCATTGAGTGGCTGGTGGGTTTGAACCATTGACCTTTCAGTTAACGGCCAAGTGCTTAAACCACCCTGCTAGTAGGGCTCATTGTACAATGTTAGTAGTTATAAATATTTGTTTTAAGCCACTGAGATTTTTTTTGTTTTTTTTAATTAATCTTTATAAAGCTTCAAGTGAACATTTACCATTCCAATCAGTCTGTCACATGTAAGTTTACATACATCTTACTCCCTTCTCCCACTTGCTCTCCCCCTATTGAGTCAGCCCTTTCAGTCTCTCGTTTCGTGCCAATTTTGCCGTCTTCCCTCTTTCTCTATCTTCCCATCCCCGCTCCAGTCAAGAGTTGCCAACACACTCTGCAGTGTCCACCTGATTTAATTAGCTCACTCTTCATCAGCATCTCTCTCCCACCCGCTGACCAGTCCCTTTCATTTCTGATGAGTTGTCTTCGGGGATGGTTCCTGTCCTGTGCCATCAGAAGGTCTGGGGAGCATTGTCTCCGGGATTCCTCTAGTCGCAGTCATACCATTAAGTATGGTCTTTTTATGAGAATTTGGGGTCTGTATCCCATTGGTCTCCTGCTCCCTCAGGAGTTGTCTGTTGTGCTCCCTGACAGGGCAGACATTGATTGTGGCCAGGCACCAACTAGTTCTTCTGGTCTCAGGATAATGTAGGTCTCTGGTTCATGTGGCCCTTTCTGTCTCTTGGGTTCTTAGTTGTCGTGTGACCTTGGTGTTCTTCCTTTGCCTTTGCACCAGGTGGGTTGAGACCAATTGATGTATCTTAGATGGCCGCTTGTTGGCATTTAAGACCCCAGACGCCACATTTCAAAGTGGGATGCAGAATGTTTTCATAATAGAATTGTTTTGCCCATTGACTTAGAAGTCCCCTCAAACCATGTTCCCCAGACCCCAGCCCCTGCTCCGCTGACATTTGAAGCTTTCATTTTATCCCGGAAACCTCTTTGCTTTTAGTCCTGTCCAGTTAGACTGACCTTCCTTGTATTGAGTGTTGTCTTTCCCTTCACCCAAAGCAGTTCTTATCTACTGATTGATCAGTAAAAAACCCTCTCCCTCCCTCCCTCCCTCCCCCCTTTGTAACCACAAAAGTATGTATTCTTCTCCGTTTTTTCTATTTCTCAAGATCTTATAATAGAGGTCTTATACAATATTTGTCCTTTTGCCTCTGACTCATTTCGCTCAGCATAAGGCCTTCCAGATTCCTCCATGTTATGAAATGTTTCAGAGATTCGTCACTGTTCTTTATTGATGCGTAGTATTCCATTGTGTCAATATACCACAATTTATTTACCCATTCATCCGTTGATGGACACCTTGGTTGCTTCCAGCTTTTTGCTATTGTAAACAGAGCTGCAATAAACATGGGTGTGCATATATCTGTTTGTGTGAAGGCTCTTGTTTCTCTAGGGTATATTCCGAGGAGTGGGATTTCTGGGTTGTATGGTAGTTCTATTTCTAACTGTTTAAGATAACGCCAGATAGATTTCCAAAGTGGTTGTACCATTTTACAATCCCACCTGCAGTGTATGAGAGTTCCAATCTCTCCGCAGCCTCTCCAACATTTATTATTTTGTGTTTTTTGGATTAATGCCAGTCTAGTTGGTGTGAGATGGCATCTCATCGTAGTTTTAATTTGCATTTCTCTAATGGCTAATGATCGGGAGCATTTTCTCATGTGTCTGTTGGCTGCCTGAATATCTTCTTTAGTGAAATGTGTGTTCATATCCTTTGCCCACTTCTTGATTGGGTTGTTTGTCTTTTTGTGGTTGAGTTTTGACAGAATCATGTAGATTTTAGAGATCAGGCGCTGGTCGGAGATGTCATAGCTGAATATTCTTTCCCAGTCTGTAGGTGGTCTTTTTACTCTTTTGGTGAAGTCTTTAGATGAGCATAGGTGTTTGATTTTTAGGAGCTCCCAGTTATCTGGTTTCTCTTCATCATTTTTGGTAATGTTTTGTATTCTGTTTATGCCCTGTATTAGGGCTCCTAGGGTTGTCCCTATTTTTTCTTCCATGATCTTTATCTTTTTAGTCTTTATGTTTAGGTCTTTGACCCACTTGGAGTTAGTTTTTGTGCATGGTGTGAGGTATGGGTCCTGTTTCATTCTTTTGCAAATGGATATCCAGTTATGCCAGCACCATTTGTTAAAAAGACTATCATTTCCCCAATTGACTGACACTGGTCCTTTGTCAAATATCAGCTGCTCATACATGGATGGATTTATATCTGGGGTCTCAATTCTGTTCCATTGGTCTATGTGCCTGTTGTTGTACCAGTACCAGGCTGTTTTGACTACTGTAGCTGTATAATAGGTTCTGAAATCAGGTAGAGTAAGGCCTCCCACTTTCTTCTTCTTTTTCAGTAATGCTTTACTTATCCGGGGGTTCTTTCCCTTCCATATGAAATTAGTGATTTGTTTCTCTATCCCCTTAAAATATGACATTGGTATTTGGATTGGAAGTGCGTTATATGTATAGATGGCTTTTGGTAGAATAGACATTTTTACTATGTTAAGTCTTCCTATCCATTAGCAGGGTATGTTTTTCCACTTAAGTGTGTCCTTTTGAATTTCTTGTAGCAGAGTTTTATAGTTTTCTTTGTATAGGTCTGTTACATCCTTGGTAAGATTTATTCCTAAGTATTTTATCTTCTTGGGGGCTACTGTGAATGGTATTGATTTGGTTATTTCCTCTTCGGTGTTCTTTTTGTTGATGTAGAGGAATCCAAGTGATTTTTGTATATTTATTTTATAACCAGAGACTCTTCCAAACTCTTCTATTAGTTTCAGTAGTTTTCTGGAGGATTCCTTAGGGTTTTCCATGTATACGATCATGTCATCTGCAAATAGTGATAGCTTTACTTCCTCCTTACCAATCTGGATACCGTTTATTTCTTTGTCTAGCCTAATTGCCCTGGCTAGGACTTCAAGTACGATGTTGAATAAGAGCGGTGATAAAGAGCATCCTTGTCAGGTTCCCGTTCTCAAGGGAAATGCTTTCAGGTTCTCTCCATTTAGAGTGATATTGGCTGTTGGCCCTGGCTAGGACTTCAAGTACAATGTTGAATAAGAGCGGTGATAAAGAGCATCCTTGTCTGGTTCCCGTTCTCAAGGGAAATGCTTTCAGGTTCTCTCCATTTAGAGTGATATTGGCTGTTGGCTTTGTATAGATGCCCTTTATTATGTTGAGGAATTTTCCTTCAATTCCTATTTTGGTAAGAGTTTGGGTGTTGAACTTTGTCAAATGCCTTTTCTGCATCTATTGATAAGATCATGTGGTTTTTATCTTTTGTTTTATTTATGTGATGGATTACATTAATGGTTTTTCTGATATTAAACCAGCCTTGCATACCTGGTATAAATCCCACTTGATCAGGGTGAATTATTTTTTTGATGTGTTGTTGATTCTATTGGCTAGAATTTTGTTGAGGATTTTTGCATCTATGTTCATGAGGGATATAGGTCTATAATTTTCTTTTTTTGTAATGTGTTTACCTGGTTTTGGTATCAGGGAGATGGTAGCTTCATAGAGTGAGTTGGGTAGTATTCCGTCTTTTTCTATGCTTTGAAATACCTTCAGTAGTAGTGGTGTTAAGACTTCTCTGAAGGTTTGGTAGAACTCTGCAGTGAAGCCGTCTGGGCCAGGACTTTTTTTTGTTGGAAGTTTTTTGATTACCGTTTCAATCTGTTTTTTTGTTATGGGTCTATTTAGTTGTTCTACTTCTGAATGTGTTAGTTTAGGTAGGTAGTATTTTTCCAAGAATTTATCCATTTCTTCTAGGTTTTCAAATTTGTTAGAGTACAATTTTTCGTAGTAATCTGAAATGATTCTTTTAATTTCATTTGGCTGTGTTGTGATGTGGTCCTTCTCGTTTCTTATTCGGGTTATTTGTTTCCTTTCCTGTTTTTCTTTAATCAGTCTAGCCAATGGTTTATCAATTTTGTTAATTTTTTCAAAGAACCAGCTTTTGGCTTTGTTAATTCTTTCAATTGTTTTTCTGTTCTCTAATTCATTTAGTTCAGCTCTAATTTTTATTATTTGTTTTCTTCTGGTGCCTGATGGGTTCTTTTGTTGCTCACTTTCTATTTGTTCAAGTTGTAGGGACAGTTCTCTGCTTTTGGCTCTTCTTTTTGTATGTGTGCATTTATCGATATAAATTGGCCTCTGAGCACTGCTTTTGCTGTGTCCCAGAGGTTTTGATAGGAAGTAGTTTCATTCTCGTTGCTTTCTAAGAATTTCCTTATTTCCTCCTTGATGTCTTCTATAACCCAGTCTTTTTTCAGGAGGGTATTGTTCAGTTTCCAAGTATTTGATTTCTTTTCCCTAGTTTTTCTGTTATTGATTTCTAGCTTCATTGCCTTGTGGTCTGAGAAGATGCTTTGTAATATTTCGATATTTTGGATTCTGCAAAGATTTGATTTATGACCTAATATGTGGTCTATTCTAGAGAATGTTCCATGTGCACTAGAAAAAAAAGTATATTTTGCAGCAGTTGGGTGGAGAATTCTGTATAAGTCAGTGAGGTCAAGTTGGTTGATTGTTGTAATTAGGTCTTCCGTGTCTCTATTGAGCTTCTTACTGGATGTCCTGTCCTTCTCCGAAAGTGGTGTGTTGAAGTCTCCTACTATAAATGTGGAGGTGTCTATCTCACTTTTCAATTCTGTTAAAATTTGATTTATGTATCTTGCAGCCCTGTCATTGGGTGCATAAATATTTAATATGGTTATGTCTTCCTGACCAATTGTCCCTTTTATCATTATATAGTGTCCTTCTTTATCCTTTGTGGCGGATTTAAGTCTAAAGTCTATTTTGTCAGAAATTAATATTGCTACTCCTCTTCTTTTTTGCTTATTGTTTGCTTGATATATTTTTTTCCATCCTTTGAGTTTTAGTTTGTTTGTGTCTCTAAGTCTAAGGTGTGTCTCTTGTAGGCAGCATATAGATGGCTCGTGTTTCTTTATCCAGTCTGTGACTCTCTGTCTCTTTATTGGTGCATTTAGTCCATTTACATTCAGCGTAATTATAAATAAATAAGTTTTTAGTGCTGTCATTTTGATGCCTTTTCATGTGAGTTGTTGGCCATTTCATTTTTCCACATACTTTTTTGTGCTGAGACGTTTTTCTTAGTAGATTGTGAGATCCTCATTTTCATAGTGTTTAACTTTATGTTAGTTGAGTCGTTACGTTTTTCTTGGCTTTTTTCTTGAGTTATGAAATCGATATTCCTTTTTGTGGTTACCTTATTATTTACCCCTATTTTTCTAAGTAAAAACCTAACTTGTATCATTCTATATGGCCTTGTATCACTCTCCATTTGGCAGTTCAATGCCTCCTATATTTAGTCCCTCTTTTTGATTATTGTGATCGTTTATCTATTGATTTCCATGATTCCCTGTTATGTGTATTATTTTGTTTATTTATTTAGTTTTTAGAATTAATCTTAATTTGTTTGTTTTTGTGCTTTCCCTATTTGAGTTGCGTTGATATCAGGATGTTCTGTTTTGTGACCTTGTATTGTGCTGGTACCTGATATTATTGGTCATCAGGCCGAACAATCTCCTTTAGTATTTCTTGCAGTCTTGGTTTAGTTTTTGCAAATTCTCTAAACTTGTGTTTATCTGTAAATATCTTAATTTCTCCTTCATATTTCAGAGAGAGTTTTGCTGGATATATGATCGTTGGTTGGCAGTTTTTCTCCTTCAGTGCTCTGTATACGTCGTCCCATTCCCTTCTTGCGTGCATGGTTTCTGCTGAGTAGTCTGAACTTATTCTTATTGATTCTCCCTTGAAGGAAACCTTTCTTTTCTCCCTGGCTGCTTTTAAAATTTTCTGTTTATCTTTGGTTTTGGCAAGTTTGATGATAATATGTCTTGATGGTTTTCTTTTTGGATCAATCTTAAATGGGGTTCGATGAGCATCTTGGATAGATATCCTTTCGTCTTTCATGATGTCAGGGAAGTTTTTTGTCAGTAGTTCTTCAACTATTTTCTCTGTGTTTTCTGTCCCCCCTCCCTGTTCTGGGACTCCAATCACTCGCAAGTTATCCTTCTTGATAGAGTCCCACATGATTCTTAGGGTTTCTTCATTTTTTTAAATTCTTTTATCTGATTTTTTTTCAGCTATGTTGGTGTTGATTCCCTGGTCCTCCAGAAGTCCCAGTCTACATTCTAATTGCTCGAGTCTGCTCCTCTGACTTCCTATTGCGTTGTCTATTTCTGTAATTTTATTGTTAATCTTTTGGATTTCTACATGCTGTATCTCTATGGATTCTTGCAACTTATTAATTTTTCCACTATGTTCTTGAATAATGTTTTTGAGTTCTTCAACAGTTTTATCAGTGTGTTCCTTGGCTTTTTCTGCAGTTAGCCTAATTTCATTTGTGATGTCTTTAAGCATTCTGTAAATTAGTTTTTTATATTCTGTATCTGATAATTCCTGGATTGTATCTTCATTTGGGAAAGATTTTGATTCTTTTGTTTGTGGGGTTGTAGAAGCTGTCATGGTCTGTTTCTTTATGTGGTTTGATATGGACTGCTGTCTCCGAGCCATCACTGGGAAACTAGTTTTTCCAGGTAATCAGCTAAAACAAAATGCAGTCAGGTCCCTATCTGAATTCTCCCTCTGGCTCAGGGTATTCAGATGTTAATGGAGCCGCCTGGGGAGGGTGGGGGAGGGATCAGAGAGCTGGGAGGGTAGCACCTCAGAATATAGAGCTGATCCCCGCGTTCACGCTCTGCCCGCGTCCTCCAAAATCCCGGTGGGACGGCTCCCCGGCTGGGATGCTGCTCTCCCCGCTCCAAGAGCTGTCAGTTCTTCTCGGGGACTTCTCCCTCCGGCGCGCCGCTCTGGTCGCGCGTATGGGGTGGGCGTCGCCCTCACGAACAGCTGGGCCCGCCCCCGTTGTCTATTCAGGGGAACGTGCTCACGCCCCGCTCTTGCTCGCCAAAATCCCGGCGGGACAGCTCCCCTGCTGGGACGCTGCTCTCCGCGCTCCGAGACCAGTCACTTCCTCCTGGGGACTTCTCCCTCCTGTGCGCCACACCGCTCGTGCAAACTGGGTGGGCGTCGCCCTCACGAACAGCTGGGCCCGCCCCCGGGGTCTATTCAGGGGAACGCGCTTACTCCCTGCCCATGCTCGCCAAAATCCCAGTGGGACGGCTCCCCGGCTGGGATGCTGCTCTCCCCGCTCCGAGACCAGTCACTTCCTCCCGGGGACTTCTCCCTCCGGTGGGCTGCATCGCTCGCGCGAACTGGGTGGGCGTCGCCCGCACGAATGGCTGGGCCCGCCCCCGGGGTTTCTTTAGGGAAATATAGCTGATCCCCACACTAGCGCCATGCCTGCCTCCCGCCAAACTCCCGGCAGGACGGCTCCCCGGCTGGAACGCTGCTCTCCCCACTCCAAGATCAGTCACTGCCTCCCGGGTGCTTCTCCCACCGGCTGTGCCTCTACGCCGCCCGCGCCAACCGGCTAGGCTCTCTCCCGGGATGAGTTCGGGGGGTAGGGCTGGCCCCCTTGTCTGTGCCGTCTGCCCCCCGGGCTCTGCCCCAGATCGGGCTCCGAAGGTCACCTGCCTGGTACGCTGGCTCCTGGTTCTGAAAACAATCGCTGTCTGCCCGTATTTGTTCGTTCTCCGTCTCTAAGTCTGTGTTTGTTGTTCAGAGTTTGTAGATTGTTATGTATGTGATCGGTTTCACTTGTTTTTCCAAGTCTTTGTTGCAAGAGGGATCCGCGGTAGTATCCACCTAGTCTGCCATCTTGGCCCTGCCTCCTCCCACTGAGATTTTTGGGGTTGTTTGTTACTACAGAATAACTTATCCTGGCTCATACCATGAGGTACTTTTGGCTTGTTTCCAATTGTTTGCTATTGCAGACAGTGGTGCAGTAGATATCCTTGTGCATGTCTCTTTGGACACATATTAAAGTTTCTTGAGGGCAGTGCTTTTCAAACATTGCTGTGTGTGTGAATCACATGAAAGGTTATTAAATATAGATTCTGATTCAGTAGGTGTGGGGTGGTTCCTGAGCTTCTGTATTTTCTATTAAGCTCCTGGGTGATGCAAGTTCTGCTGATCTAGGATTTATAAGTAGAAGGAGATTGGCTGGATTAATGAAAGCGGATGTGTGTCTTTGATTTTACTAGATATTGTTCTCCAAAGTGGTTTACCAGTTTACACTATCACCAGCATTTTTTGGAAGTTTCTGTTACTCTATCTCTTGGTAACATCTGTATTGTCAAACTTTTTGTTTTGCCAATAATGATTATGAAATGATAGTTCATTGTTCTGATTTTTCATTTCTTTGATTACTAATATGATTGGGTTTTGAACATTTGGATTTCTTTTCATCTACTTTGCCCATCTTTCTCTTAGGTTGTCTCCTGCTTTCTTTTTGATTCATAAGAATTTATTATATACTTTGGATATTAACCATACTGCAAATTTGTCTTCCAATGCATGGCTTATCTATGAACTCAGTACAGTTAGACTCTTTTGTTATGAAGTAGTTTTAAATTTTGGATATAGTCAGATTTATTTTGTAGGTCTTAAAATTTTTTATTTTTAAACAATCTCAAGTTCATAGTTCAGTAGAACTTTTTCCTGAACCAGTTGAAAGTAAGTTGGTAACGTGGTGCCCCAGCATCCTCAAATACATTAGTGTGGTTCCTTACAAACAAAGACACTCTCGTATGCAGCTACAGTGCAGCCATAAAAATTAGTAAATTCACATTACTAAATCCTCAGACCCAGGTCAGGTTTTGCCAGTTGTCCCAGGCATGCTGTACAGCAAAAGAATCCAGTTCAAATTAAATGCTGCTTTTAATCATTGCTTCCAACCTGGAACTGTCCTCAGTCTTCTTTGACTTTCATAACCTGGTCACTTTCAAAGATTACAGGCCAGTTGTTATGTAAAATGCCCTTTGATTTTGAGTTTGACTGATACTTCGTGTTGTGTCCTTGGCTGGACTGTCACAGAAGTGATGCTGTGTTCGTCTCATTACATCTTATCAGGCAGCCCATGCATTTGATTTGTCTTATTTTTGATGACGTTCATTTTGATTACTTAAGATGGTGTCTTACAGCCTTTTCCATTGTAAGGTTACTCTTTTTCCCTTTGTAATTAATAAAAATTTTATGGGGAAGTGTTTTATAGATAGTTATTTAAATTTATTATTCTTTATCAAACTTTCAAATTATTTATGTTAGTATTTCCTCATGGCTTTTTATTTCATTTGATATTCTATGTGCATTTTCTGTTCTAGATATTTCATATAAGTAGGATAGTACAATATTTATCCATTTGCGTCTGGCTTATTTTACTTAGCATAATGTTTTCAAGATTTAACCATGTCATAGCATGCATTTTCTCTTTATGACTGAATAATATTCCATTGTATGGATATACCACATTTTATTATCAGTTAATGAACATTTGGATTGTTTCCATTTTTTGTTATGAATGATACTGCTATTAATATTAATGTCCAAGTTTTTGTGCAGACATGTCTCTTGGGAATATGCCTACGAGTGGAATTGCTAGGTCATATGGTAACCTTTTTGAGGAATTGACTGTTTTCCAATGCAGCTGCACTATTTTACATTCCCATCAGCAGAATGCGAGGGTTCCAATTTCTTCACACCCATGTCAACACTTGCTGTTGTCTGCATATGTGTTTTTTTTTCTTTTTAAATTACAGTCAAGGAGTCTGAGGGTGGCGCAAATGGTTAAGCACTTGACTGTTGGCCAAAAGGTTGGCAATCTCAACCCACCTAGAGGTGCACCTGGGAAGACAGGCCTGTTGATTTGCTTTTGGAAGGTCACATCCTTGAAAACCTTGTGGAACAGTCCTACCCTGTACACACATTGTTGCCATGAGTCGAAATTGACTCAACGGTATCTAACAATGACAACAATAACCAAAAACCCATTGCCGTCGAGTCAGTTCCGACTCATGGTGACCTTATGGGTGTGAAATGGTATCTCTTTGTTCCCCTTCATTTTTGAAAGTTATTTTTGATGGGTATAGAATTCTAGGTTTATAGTTTAATTAGCCCATAATACATCATTTCATTGACTTCTGGCTTGCATAGTTTTTGGGGAGAAGTATGCAAACGATCTTTATATTTGTCCCTCTGTGCATATGTGTCTTTTCTCCAGATGTTTTAAAGCTTTTGTCTTTATCATTTGTTTTTAACAGTTTGATTTTGATGTACTTTGGTGTAAATGTGTGTGTATTTATATTGCTTGTAGTTTGTTTAGTTTCTTGGATCTGTGGATTTATAATTTTCATAAAATCTAAAAGATGTTCAGACATTATTTTTCCGTTTTTCTGTCCGTTTCCCTATTTTGGAGCTTACATTACATCTATGTTGGACAGCTTGCTGTTACCTTACAAGTGATTTGAGGATTGGTTCTTTTTTTATTTTTTTCTGTTTATGTTTTATTTTGAATAGATTTTGTTGCTTTGTGTTCAAGTACACTGAGGTTTTTTTTTTTTTTTAATTGCCTGATCAGTGAAATTTTCATTTCGGAGAATATATTTTTCATCTTTAGAAGTTCTCTTTTTTTGGTTTTATTTCTTTTACTTTTGTGTCTTTTAAAAAATACAAGTACAGAGTCATAGCTTTTTAAATGTACTTCTCTCCTAGTTCTATAATTTCTGCAATGTCTGAGTCTCTTTCTGTAGACTTTTTTTTTTCTGGGTTATGGGTCACTTTTTGGAGTTCTTATTATGTCTAGTAATTTTTGATTGAATGTTGGGCGTTTTATTACATTGTTGAGTGTCTGCCCCCCTGGGAGTGTTGGGCTTTGTTTTGGCAAATAGGTTGTTTCCAGATCAATTTAATCCTTTTAAATCCCATTTTAAAATGTTGTTAGGCCCACCTTCATTCCAGGGGTAGTTTAGCTTTACTAAATAAGTAAAATCTGTAATCTACCCTGAATAACCCAGAGATCACCAAGGACTCTCCATCTGGGTGGTCAGAGTTCAGACATCTCCCTGTCTTGTCAGAGCTCTTGAAAGTGTTCATCTTATGTCTTTCCAGCCCTTCTCTCTTAGTTTCTCACATTCTCTTTTCTCTCTCTCTCTTTCTTTGCCTCTCTCTTTCCTTTTATCCCTCCTTCCCTTCCCATGTGTAATTCCAGTTTACCTATGCCTGACATAGTACTCAGCAAAGACTCAAGGGAACTCCTGTGCAGATTTCTGTAGTTCTTTTTCTGCATTGCTTCCATTTTTTTTTGAGTTGGGGGGAACTCTGCCTCACAACTTCAAGTTGCCTTCACTTTCCTAAACTCCTATTTTTGACTCTTTAACTCAGAAAGGGTACGAGACTCTGGGTTTTCCCTCACTATATCAACAATCTGGAAGTCACCTTCACGTAGATAATCTGGGTAATTATTAAACTTACCTTGTTTGTTTCCCTTCTTTCAGAGATCACAGTTCTGTGTTGCATGATGTCCAATATCTGAAAAACAGTTGCCTGATTTATCTTAGCCAGTATTTTATACTTGTTTAAAGTGGGAGGTCAGGTCTGTTCCTTGTTACTTCTTCATGGCTGAAAACCTAGTTACCTTTTTTTTTTTTTAGCTCTAAATATGGATTATATTATTTTATGCTCCCCAAGGGAAGATATCTGACCTTCTTTTTATATCTAGCACATAAAAAAAAAAAATAGAAAGGATTAAATATTTGTTAATCATCGATGTATTTTCTGTGGTGAGAGCTTTTGTTTCTTATTTTTATCTTACTCTGAATATTTTTTAATTTTTTTGGGGTAGTTATGATCCACTTTAAGGGATCACTTATTGGAATTTTAAAACAATCATTATGAAGGAATTCTAGGGCATGGCAAGGAAGTATCTAAATCATTTTTACCCGGATTTAGCATTCCTCTTCTCATGATAGCTTTCAACCATATTTAAGTTATTCAGGCTTCACTTAACCAATTGATAGGATTATTTAGACCTCTTTTCCTGTCTTCTTCCTTTTTTTTCCCTACTTTTATTTCATTTACTTTCTTTCAAAACACATTTCTATTAGAGATAAAGCCTGCATAAGGAGCGAGAGAGTGTGAATGAGCACATGCATGCAAATGAAAATTAGAAATTTGGCTTTAATTCAGTTTTTATAATGTTTGGGGGTTGTCAGATGTAATGTCAAAATCTAGTTTTGGATTCTTCTGGCCACTGGAAGTAGAATTTTTTTTCTTTTGGTGCCTGCTATATATGTGTTTGGAAACCGCGGTGGCATAGTGGTTAAGAGCTACAGCTGCCAACCAGGAGGTCAGCAGTTCGAATCCACCAGGAGCTCCTTGGAAACCCCATGGTGCAGTTCTACCCTGGCCTATAGGGTTGCTGAGTCGGAATTGACTTGATGGGGTGTTTAATTAGCTGTCATTCTTTAACCTGTTACTGTTATGGAAATACACTAGATATTTGAATAAGCTGAAATCTTATTGATCTGTTATAGTTGGAATATGAGTATGCTGGGGAAACAATAATAGGGAAATAAAATGACATTCCTTGTTACTAGGAATCACTGTCTTTTGTACTAATTAGCCTTGAAAAATGTGGAGCTGTTTGACAGACCAGATGTTTCAGCATGCAGCCATGTGTCTCATCAGTGAGTGTGCCTTGTGTCCGCAGGCAACATTGTTGGATTTTTCTCATTCTATAAACAGTGTTCCAAAATATAACTAAGCCCCAAAGTGTGTTTATCTTTTTGGCTTAATTTCTGGCTTTCTATCCAGTCTAAAGTTTCTCTCTAGAGGAATTGCATTTTATTGCACATAGCTCTTCATACCTAATTGTAGTATAAACACCATTCTGTTTACATAAAACCATGTGAATTGTACTGTTTTTGAGTCTGTAAAATTTTAACAAAAGCAACTATTCCTGACTTAACTATATATGTGCATTTATTTTTGAATTTAGGGGGAATAAACCTTTATTCCCTCCATTTATTTGGAGTAAGATTTTGTTTTTTGGAACTTGTTCAGGAAAACATAAAAAGAAATAAAAAAAAGTAAAACCAGTCCCTGGTCTTTAGTTTTTGTGGTATGAAGTGTGTTGGAGCAAGAAGAGCTTCAATTATCTGCTGTGAAATTCATTTTAAAAATCCCAAATAGAGCTATAAGTTGTTTTTTTTTTTAATTCATAAGGATGGAACTGAGTTTTTGCTGTACTATAAAATATCATGGAAAAATGTGAAAATTGGAAAATTAAAAGCATGAAGGAGAGAATTGTCACCCATAATTTTGCTATCCAAACAAAACAAAATAAAACAGAAACCCATGGTTAACATTCTTGTATATATTTTTCTAGTCTATGTGCTTATATGTGTATGTGTGTATTCAGTGATACATATCTTATAAATGCATACAAATTCATCATTTCTACGTGCATATTTATAAATTTGAAAAATCAGATGATTATATGTGCTATTTCTGAAATAATTTTTATTTAACAATATTGTAGATATTTTGCTATTTTGTTAGTCTTTTACTACGTGTGTGTGTGTACATCATAATATATTTAACCAATTCCTTTTTATTAGACATCTAGGTTAATTTTTTAAGTTTGCTTAAAAACAAAAAACAAAACAAAACTACAATTCAAGACTCTGAGTGGTGCAATTGGTTAACACGCTAGCCTGCTAACTGGAAGGTTGGAGGTTCAGGTATACCCAGCGGTGCTTTGGAAAAAAGGCTTGGTGATCTACTTCTGAAAAGTCAGCCATTGACACCTCCTGGAGCACAGCTCTGCTCTGACACAAGTGGGTGTTGCTATGAGTCCAAATGACTTGTTGGCAGCTGGTTTGGTTTATCTTTTGTACATCTGATATTATTTAGAAGTGGAATTGTTGAGAATACCCATTTTGCTAAAATTCTCCATTGAAACTTTGTGTCATTAGAAGAAAAATATTTGGCTAGCAGACTATCAGTTTCCATTTATTGAAACCCTTGACGATAATACACATTATCTTTTCAGAAACCTTTGGCAGTTTGAGTGACAAAATTGTGTTTTTGATTTGCATTTCTTCACATTAATTTCATATTTTTAAAAAATATGTTGCCCATTTTTTGTTCTTTCGTGAATTTTCTTTGTTCAGTGCTATTTTTTTAACTCAAGTTTATTAATATTTCCTATATATGTTGCAGATAATCTTTACTACTTTGCTTGTTTCCTCTTTATTATTTTATTTTGTTCTTTTTATACATAAGTTATTTTAGGTTCTTACCTAGTCAACTTTATCAATCTTAGTTTTATTCTCCCTTGTATGCTATGAAAGTTTTTCTACCTATCAGATAAATAGTGTTTCTTTTATTATTATGAAATGTCTGTCTTTGTTTCTAGCAATAGTTCTTGTCTTAAAGTCTATTGTGATTGGCTGTTTTCCAGAGCCCTGATAGAGTTCTTTTTGACAATTTTGTCTAGTTTTTGGTTGTTTTTTGAGAAGAAGAGTTGCCAAACTCTTCCCTCTGCCATAGCTGGAAGTCTAGCCTTGGTACTTAATTATATAGGATAATTTTTGAGATGATAATATTTTTTAATTCTTTATATAATGGACATCATTGATAGATTTTCTAAATTCTTGGGATAAAAGAATTTTTGGTTATAATATACTAGACTTTTAATTTATGTATTAATCTTTAATGATTTGAGATTTTTCCATTGTTCTCATTAAAACTTAATAGTAGATTTGTCTTAATATGTACTGAAAACTAATTCAGAAATTTTGCCTGAGGAATATATCTGTGACCCTGAAGAAAACCGAGTTGAGCTGAAAGTGATCAATTCCTTTCGTAGGCACTATCCTGCACTGAAAACTCTGGAGCACTTAGAGCATACTTATCTGCCTCAAGTGAGCCATTATCGATTCTGCAAGGTGATGGTGGACAACATCCCCAAACTTCGCGAAGAAATAAAAGACGTTTCTATGTCCGATCTCAAAGACTTTCTGGAGAGTATCCGCAAACATTCAGACAAAATTGGAGAGACCGCCATGAAGCAAGTAGGTTTTGTGTTTGTGATAGGTTGGCCATTGGCTTTACAAATATTCAGTTAAACGTAAGTTTTTCTTTACCAAGTATCTTAATTATTGCTTATCTTGTCATTTTAGGGAAGTTTTTTTGTCTTTATGGGGACTAGTGCGACAACTGACTAGTATTTTGCTCTGTGGGTGTTCAGTAAATGCTGTTTGATTGTGATGGTTTATATTTTGGATTTGAAGAGATCTTCTGTTTTTTTAAAGTACTTTCCTTGATTTTGGTTATGATTTGAAGCCCAAGAGCTTTTAAAGTTGTCTTCTTACTTAATGACCTAATCAACAGGTGTTAATGAAAAAAGACTTATTAGGAAATCCTGTGAATTATGATCATAGAGGGGATTTTTTTATAGCTGTAAGTTAACAAATGTATTAGAAATCTTTAAGTTAAAAAAAAAAATCTCTAAGTGACCAAAGCTACATGGAATATCTGAATTTCTTTATAATTATGAATAAAAGAGCAGTAATAGTAATGATTTTCAGTACTACTTGCTCTTTTGAAATTTAAATCACATTGATTTTATTGAAGTTTCTCGGTTTACCTGATTATGTAGCCACCTATTTTGGGATAAGAAATAGAAGTTTTAGTTGTTTATGGAAAATGATTCTTGGTTCTATAAACAACTGTGTTCTTGAAAAGTCATGTGTAATTCTTATCATCTGGGGGGAATAAGGGAGTAGATTATATTTGGGGTTATATTTTAGGTCTCAGCTAGCCTTACTAATCTTTCCAGTATCTGTTTAATTCTGCAAAAGAGATTTGCCAATTACCCTTTCCTAAGGGAGTGCTTTTTTTTTTTTTTTAAGGGAGTGCAGATAAACTTGTTTCTGTTATTCTTTTTCTTCTTTTCAGTTTTGTCAGTGTTAAACTTTACAAAGTGCAACGTTTAAAATTAGTTGATGACAAACTTCTGATAGAAATAGATATTTCATGTCTTCTTGTAGTGTTATAATAACAAAATTAATCATTAAAAATATACTTTTGTGCTGTTGAGTGTATTTTGAGTATAGGAATGAAGGTATCTTGTGAGACAAGTCTTTGAGTATTGTAGTTGATTAATATTTCCTAAATTTTCAAAATATAGAAGAGTATAGTACAAAGCTTCTGGAAGCTTCCTTTCTTAAAGTTGCTTTTCTAAGCCTTAGCTTGAGAAATTAACTTTACTTCCCTTTTGATGAAAGAGAGGACTCTGTGAAGAATATTATTACCTCATTCAATGAATAATATTATTTGGTCTTACTCCTTGATTATCCGAAGAAATTAAGGCCCAGGGGAGAGAAGTAATTTGTTCAATTTCAGACAATTGTAAAGGTCAGAGCCTATAGTAGAATTCAGGTCAGATTGGAGTGAATTTGTCCACTATGGCACTCAATTTGTATAAATTATTAGTTGTTTGCTATTTTTTGGTCATATAAAGAGATGGTGAAGAAGCCTTTTATGAATTTGGAGTTTATTAATTGACTGATAACCCTTCGTTCCTCATATAAAAGTTTTCATCTCCAGTATGGATTTTACTACATATATTATTACCCTATGTTATGAATCGACTCGACAGCACTGGGTTTTTTGGTTTTTTGTTATGGTGTATATAAGATCCTTGAGTAAAGATATCTTTCACCTTTTTAAATCTTCTGTTGATGTTGTTGCCATGGAGTTGATTCTGGCTCATAGCAAACCTATAATGACAGGATAGAACTGCCCCATAAGAGTTTTCTAGGCTGTAATCTTTACAGGAGCAGATCACTAAGTCTTTTCTCCCAGGGAGCTGATGGTGGGCTTGAACTGCCTACCTTTCAGTTAGCAACCAAGCGCTTAACCATTGCACCACTAGGGCTCTTAAATCTTCTTTAGTACCTAGAAAGTAAGTAAAGTAGGAGAGAGAGGCACTGTTACATACTTTGTACATAGTAGGTGTTCAAGAAGTATTTATTTGAATTAATAGATGTTAGAAAAGAGGAAAAGGAAATGGCTTGTTTCTCATGTATGTCAAGCTCAAAATGATTTTTTTCATTGTGATGGTTTTCTTCTCAATGATGGTTTAGGGACTTAGAATGTTTCTATTATGTGGCTCTGCCATCTTTAATATGGCTTCCAGGATTAGTGCAGAAAGGGAAAGACAAAAGAGAGTTTTTAGGGCTACGTGGAAATAGCACATGTCTATTAACCACATTCCATTGGCCAGAGCTTCATTATATGGCTATACCTATCAGTAAGGGGGAGTCTCTGGTTGTTACAAATGATTAAGCACTCAACTACTAGCCAAAAGTTTGGCAGTTCATACTCACCCAGTGGTGCCTTGGAAGAGAGGCCTGGCAATTACAGCTAGGAAAACCCTATGGAGCAGTTTTGCGCCGTACAAATGGGGTCACCATGAGTCAGAATCAATTTGGTGGCAACTAACAACAACAACAATCTCTAAAGGAGGCTGGGAAGTGTAATCTTGCTCTGTCTCTAAGAAGAGGAGAACACAGATTTGGTAAATAGTAGTTAGTCTCTCCCATAGTCTACCCTTCGCTCTTTCTTCCATACATAGAACACACTCACCCATTCCCTAAGAGAGACAACCAGCATCTCATCTAGTCACTACATCCATCTCAAAGTCTAGTATTTTCCAGTGATGCTCAGTCCTCTCCATTAGATCCAGATGGGGCTCTTCATGGACTGATGACGGGTGAACTAAAATGACAAGTTATCTGCATCTCTGTCTTCACTCCCCACCTCCCTAATGTACAGTGATGAAGCTGGAGTAGGATAACCACACAATAAAAGTTTTGATTTACAAAAGGGAAGAGTAGAAGACACGCTGTATTCACTGTTCCATAGCAAATCATGTAATTTTCTTGGGCAGACATTGAGAAGTCCTTCTGGCCTGGTTATGGGGAAATTCCTTGCCTAGACCTTATTTCTGTGGAAGGAACTGGTTTGTCGATTGTTCTCCTGGGCTACTGGCTATACCCTCTAAGAGATTTTTCCTTGTCTATATTTCCCTATGTACGCTTCAGAAAGATCTAAATTTTCTTAAAAGGTGTACTTCTCTCTCACTCTTTATATATCTACATCTGCATCTCTCTCTCTCTGTTTCTCTCTCTGTATATATCAGTTTCTGTTTTCTGCTCCTGCACATTTAGGGGCCTGAGGGTTTTAAGGTTCTGAACAGTCAAAGGTTTGTTTAGTCCAGATTTGTGGGGTTTTTTTTGGCATTATAATTCCCTCCAAAACTTAGTAGGCTTCTGATCTGTTTCTTTCCAATAGGTTCTATGTGGAAAACATACCCAGTGTTTTTCCCTTGATGTAATTTTCAAGATTAATTTTTTTTCCTTCTTTGATTGGGGGAGTAGTGGAAATAGAGAAGCATGGCCCTTGTCTTTTGCCGCTTTCTCAATTTAATGGCCCTACTTTGAAGCTTTGAAGCTAGGAACCCAGGTAGTGCAGTGGTTAAGTGCTCAGTTGCTAACTGAGAGGTTGGTGGTTCGAACCCACCAGCTGCTCTGCTGGAGAAAGATGTGGCAGTGTGCTTCCTTAAAGATTACAGCCTTGGAAATCCTTTAGGGCAGTTCTACTTTGTCCTATAGGAATCGACTCCACGGCTTGGGTTTGGTTTGGTTTTGGGACTCTGAGGCTACATGAAACCATGGATGAGAAGACCACACCTTAATGTGATCTTTGCTTCAGGAGTAAGTCACTTCACTCAATTAGAAGTCATCCTGAAGCTTTACTCAAGCCTTTTCCTTTCTCTCACTGTTTGGGATCTGTATGTATTCAGCTTTCTAGCTAGCCACCTGAGGGCTGTTTCTTGACTTCCTCTGTGTCGTTCTGCAAACCAGCCAATCTTTTCGGACCTCATCTGTTTTATGTATTATGAAAGTAAATGCTAATACATGCTGTAACTCTGACTCTGCATTCACTTCTAGAGGTGTAGGCTCAGTAGGCATTGATTCACATTTTATTATAGGCTCCAGCTTTACCAGTTGTTTTGTCATAGTATTACAGAACTCTGTAGCACTTCAGCCTGTTAAATATACAGGTAGTCCCCGACTTAACGGTGTATTTGAGCTATGACGAACCTCACTGACGAACCACACTTAGGACCGTCCGTTTTTTGGGTACATTTTATCATTAGTAATATGTACTACGTACAGTGTTGCGGTGTGTAATTTACTGATGTTATCATTCTCATGCCAACCCACAAAGGCAAATAAAGATCAGATTTGTAAAGATACTGATAATAAAAGGCAATAATAATGAAAACTAAAAAAAAAAAAAAAAAGTGAAGTATTTGAGTTACGTCATGACCAACTTATGATGGAGTCATTGGAATAGAACTCTGTCATAGTCGGGGGCTACCTGTGTATTCTTGCTACCTGCTGTCTGGCCACTAAACCAATGTCACTTACTTTAGTTTTTCTTCTTATGACAGCCCCATGTTTTCAACGCTAGTTTCTGTATTCATTAAATAATGCCTTCTGCAACAGCCAAACTCCATAATATCACTATAGAAGTTTTATTTTTTGCTCATGTAAAATCCAAAATGGTTGTTCCTGGTGGGGTGACCCTCCTCTAGGTGATCATCAGGGGATCCAGGAGTTCTCTAACTTGTAGCTCTACCACTTCAACATGTGGCATATATGGTTGCAGCAGAATGGAAAAGAGAGAAATAATACCTGGAGGTTTTTTTTTTATGGGCCAGGCCTGAAAGTGACACGTACTGCTTCTGCCAACATTACATTGGCTACAGCTCAGTTATACAGTCAAACACTGCAAAGGAGACTTGGAAATACAGTCTAGCTATGTGATCAGGAGGAAGAAGAAATAGATTTGGTGAGCAGCTAGCTAGTCTTTGCCACAACCTACTAATGTATAGAACCCTAGAAAGATTTATCTTCCATGTCTCTTGCTTTTTTTCTTCATAGTTTTCATCTCTGTCATCCCCCGCCATGTGTTCGCCTTCTAATTTACCGATTTATTTTTTATTGTTGGTGCTGCTATTCAGAACCTTATTATTATTTTTTTTAGCTCAGTAACCATAGTTTTTAATTTAAGTAATTTGTTTTTGTTCTTATATTGTTCTTTTATAATAGTATCTTGGTTTTTAAAAAATTCTAAGCAGTATTCTCTAGACTCATACTGAGAAAACAGATTTGAAAGTCTGAATACTTGATAGTTGGTTTGGGCTCCTCTAGAAATTATGTAGATAACTCTGCTTTATCTCCAAGGACATTTCTCTCTTCCTTCTTTCACTCCCTGTATTATAATCTAAAACTGCTTCTTGTCCAATTTTATCAAAGATAAAATGCAAAAAAATATGATTTGAGGCTTTTCTGAAGGATATGTAGTCTGTCCATTTTTTATGTAGCCTGTCCATTCCTCTGTAGTCAAGGCGTTCTATTGTCTCTGGATAAGCTTTACTACAGGGAAGATCTTTACTCCGCGTATTGTAGGCAGAATTCTAAGATGGTTCCCAAGATTCCACCTGCTGGTGTGCACACTTCATATAATTCCTTCCCCTTGAGCATATACTTTTTTTTTTTTTTCCTGATGGTATTGGATTGAAAGTATTTAGAAGATCCACCCCTGGGTTCTGCCATGGGAAATAGAACCATATTTAAAGCAGGCATGAAGACTTACCTTTTTTTCCTACCACATTTTCTGTGTTGATCTTCCTGGGTGCTCCCAAAATAACTGTATATCTCTATTTTGAAATTATCACTTCAGCATGAAGCGATTTTATAAAAAATGTCTAAAGAAGTTCTTTGTTAATTGTCCACTATTTTCTAGCTTTCCTATTGAAGCGGCTTTTTGTAATTCACTGTTATGGAATTGATTTGTGCAGGAGGGAAGTTCTGTATTTCTTATTTTGATTAGTTTGCCTTAGGCTTTGTGGGGCTAAATAACATTTGTAATGTAAACATTCTTGGCTAGGTTGATTTCTGTGTGAGGCCCTTTAACAAAGGGAAGGATTTATTTACTTTTAAAATTCTGACTTGCCTTTGCCAAATTATATGGGTTATGTAACTGATGCTTAGGAAAGGAACTGGCTGCCTATAAAAGAGATTGAAGGCTTCTAGGCATTTTTCCTTTAGTAAGTGATTTTAAAGAAACTGACCCTTGGGTGAAATTAGTTGTCACCATGATTCTTTAAACTCTTGACTTTCTTTGGTTAAACCTTGACTAGAGCTGGATGCTATGCAAAACCTCCACAGAATGTGGCCTTTAGAGTCGTGAAGTTTGTCTTAAGTTAGTCTGGTATTCCTTGATTATTTTATGTACTTTTTTTCTTCTTGATTTTGGTATTTATATAGTTCTATTTTTTGCTCCTGGCCCTTTTGCCTATATGGATGGTCTGGGGATAGGGTAGGGGTATGGGAGAGCTATTCTGGGGATTTTTGAAGTAGGTCGGACCCAGTAACTTATGATACATAGTACAATTTTAGGAAGAATCTAAAGAGGATAGTGTGGTATTGATGTTAGTTTACTTTGAAGTAATTTGGTAGTTAACAGAACGGACATTAGAGTTTGGTTTAGACTCCTAGTTTCGTCATTTGCTAGCTGTGTGATGAGAAACTGTTTTGATTCTTCTGGAATCCAGATTTCTGGGTCCATGGAGTTAGGGTGACTCACCAAGGCCATTTGACTTGCTGTCCTTTTGAACCTTGAGCCTTTGAGGAACTGGTTTTCCTGGAGCCACCTTTGGGTCAAACAGTAGCCTAGTAAGCAGCTTAGAGGGGACTGTTTTGCCCTTGGCATTGGGCCGTTTTGGAGAATTGTCTATGTGCAGCCAGTTTTGAGAAGCAGGAATTCCAGGGTCTGACTGGAAGCAGTGTTTTAGGATATATGGCGTGCCCTTAATAACTTCGTTTTTACAACTGACTGACCCTGAAGCCCTGCACGTGCTCTGAGAAGCCAACCTCGAAGTAATTTACAGTGATCCTCAGGAGACTACTCTGCCCAGACCCTGCCTATGTAACCTGCCACTGTTCCTTCTTTAGGAGCCCTGGTGACGCAGTGGTTAAGTGCTCAGCTGTATACCGAGAGGTTGGCAGTTCGAACCCACCAGCTAATCCATGGGAAAAAGATGTGGCAGTCTGCTTCCATAAAGATTACAGCCTTTGAAACCCAATAGGAAAGTTTATACTGTCCCGTAGGGTCAGTATGGGTTGGAATCGACTCAGTGGCAACAGGTTATCCCCTCTTCGGTGTATGTTTCCGATGCTTTGGGTTTGATGTTGTCTGATTGGAATCTTATGTACTCACAATAAATTTATTGTTACACTAATTTTTGGTGTTTCTCTGCACATTTAGGTGTGAACGGTTTTTAACAGAGCGCACAAGTTGAAAGGACACTGTTTCTCAGACTGCCAGATAGGGAGATGCCACCTGCAAACTTAGGCATCCACTTGGCACCCTTATTTCTGACCTGTTGACCACAAGTTTGGGGTTTTCCCACTCTCCCTTCAGGATGCCATCTGCAAGGTTGGGATCTTCTTCTGGGCTCCTCACTTTTACCTGCTGACTGCCGTTACTCCTTTGCATTCAGTGATTCTCAGGAATGACTCAGAGAACTCATAGAAGGTACTATACTTATGATTACTGATCTAAAGCAAAAGGATTCAAATCAGGATTATCATAAGGAAGAGATGCATGGATGAGGTCTGGGATGGTTCCTAATGTGGAGCTTCCATGTCCCAAAGAGGTGACATCACCTCTTCACTAACCAGGAAGCTCTTGAGCCTCAGTGTTGAGAACCTTTATTGGTTGCATTCATTATGTAGTCTTGATTGAGGCCTCATTGCATATGCATGATAGGTTGAATTATGCCTCCTGAGGTTAGCTGATACCAGCTGGTCTTTCTGGACTGGGCAGCCCTTACTCATTAGCACAAATTCTGAGGTATTGCTTAGATTAATAAAGGTGCCTCAATTACTCAGGAAATTCAAAAGGTTTAGAGTTATTTCTCAGGAAACAAGGATGAGACCACATTATTTTAGGTAAAGATAAACTCTTTACATCATAGTCTGTGAACGTGGTTTTGTGGTATGTGCATCTTAAAATAGACCTGTTGCTTAGAAAATCTAGAGAAAGGGCAGTTTTTACATCACTTATACCATCTGTCATAAATAAAATAGGTTTCAGTTATTTTGAGATTAAATTTTTTAGAGAATGTTACTTTTACTGGACCCTGGCTTGTACTAAAGAGCAATAATAATTAAAACAATGTAATATTACAGGAATAATTCAAATAGACCCAAATATATGTAAGAATTTAATAAGTGATAAAGACTGTGTCATGGATTGAATTGTGTCCCCCCAAAATACCTGTCAACTTAGCTGGGCCATGGTTCTCAGTATTGCGTGATTGTCCACCATTTTATGATTATCCACAATTTTATGTGATTTTCCTATATGTTGTAACTCCTATCACTATGATGTAATAAGATGGATTAGCGGCAGTTATATGGATGAGGTCTACAAGATTAGGTACTGTCTCAAGTCAATCTCTTTTGAGATATAAAAGAGAGAAGCAAGCAGAGAGACATGGGGACCTCATACCACCAGGAAAGCAGTGCTGGTAGTAGAGTGCATCCTTTGGACCTGAGGTTCCTGTGCTGAGGTGCTCCCAGACTAAGGGAAGACTGATGACAAGAACCTTTCTCCAGAGCTGACAGACAGAGAAAGCCTTCCCCTGGAGCCAGCACCCTGAATTCAGACTTCTAGCCTACTAGACTGTGAGAGGATAAACTTCTCTTTGTTAAAGCCCTGTCCACTTGTGGTATTTCTGTTATAGCAGCACTAGATGCCCAAGACAGATGGTATAATGCAAGAGGCACCAAAACCAATCAAACCCACTGCTGTCGAGTCAATCCTGACTCATAGCAACCCTATAGGACAGAGTAGAACTGCCCCACAGGGTTTCCAAGGAGCACCTGGCAGATTCGAACTGCTGACCTTTTGGTTAGCAGCCGTAGCACTTAACCACTACACCACCAGGATTTCTGCAAGAGGCACAGACACATAAAAATTAGCACCACACTTGTTAAAACAGTAATCATATTAAGCCAATAATAGAAATTGATTGAAGTTTATTTAATATACGATTTATAAATTGGGGTAACATTTTGACTAAACTTGTTCTGTTGAGTCATTTCTGACTCCTATTGACCTAAAGGACAGAGTAGAACTGCCCCATAGGGTTTTCAAGGAGCAGCCAGTGGATTCGAACTGCTGACCTATTGGTTAGCAGCTGTAGGTAACAGTAGCTCTTAAGCACTGCTCCACCAGTGTTCCTAGGGAGTCAAAAATGTTCTAAAGATGGGAGAACCTCTGAAGACTCTTATACCCCATCTTATCAACACTAGGCTAGAAAAGAACCGATAAACAGTTTGTGGTCAGGAAGGATTATGTATGGTCTTATCTTGGAAAACAATTAAAATAATTACCAATTTAACCCTAAAACATAGTTCTAGTCAGACCTTTGGAGCCTCTGTTTCCCAGAACTGACTGCATTCTTCAAAAGAGCACAATGCCCAAGGCAAAATGGTCTTACTGGTTTATCTAGACCATTGTTTGTCTCAAAGGTAACTTTTAAAAACCAGTCAGTTCAAGTGTTAAGGTTCAAAAGAAGATCTCCTGGGCAGTGGCCTGAGTGGGTCATCCCAACTCCATGGACCCCAGAAATCTGGATTCTGAGAGAATTAAGATGGTTTCTCACACCTTATAGGTGTAAAATGAGTTTTCCCTCAGAAAATCCTTTACGTGGAAAGGTCAGCACAATGCGTGGAAACACCGTTCTCTTGTCATCCTGTAGAAGGATGTGGAGGACAGACAGTATGACATGCCTCGGGAGAGGGACCATATTCTTGTATCATTTATAGGGAAGTTGGGAGCAAAGTCAGTTCTGTACTAAGTGGAACCTTGCTGGTCAGAGAAATGACTTGGTTAGGGAAGTTCTCATACCCGTGCCAGTTGTAACAGCTAAAGAGACCTAGTATTCTTCAGATGAGCCAACTCAGTCTTATTGAACCAACTCATTGCTAAGCTGTGACAAGGAGGAAGGCACTATAAGGTGATATCTCACATCAGTGGGGAACTCCATTAATGTGGTTTTTGCTTTACTTATCTGTCTTCCCAACCAATCTGTGTGGTCTCTGCAAGGGTGGAGGTGTGGTTTTTATCTTTATAACCCCAATGTCTTACTAGCATAGTACTTGATGGTTATAGATAGCTAATTAGTAGTTAATAAAATAATTACTGACTTTATTCAGTGTGTAGTAATTAAACATACCTACGCCTTAACATTTTTTAGGACAAGCCATCTTTTTTATGGCCTAAGATATATGTTTTTAGTTTCCAATTAGATTCTTATTTAAGTATATGAAAATATCTGAAATTGTTCTTTGTATGGATTTTAACCCTGCTTGAAAGTGTACTATGAAGGTGCTGAGGAAGTGATCAAATTGACTTCTTGTTAAAGATGGTAGATTGAACACATGGGCTTATACCTGTTCCCTTTCTAAACTTACAAAAACAACAGCTAAGGCAATTTTAAAAAGATATGAACTTCTAAACATAAAGAAAACAGGAGAGTAGATGATAGCAACAATTTTTTTGAACCTGGAAAATAGAAGAATGAGTAATAGTTGTCCTACCATACCCAAGAAAGTGCAAACTTAAACTAGCAGTAGAAAAAGCTGAGAACAACCTTTTTTGTAGAACCCCCCGCAAAGTCTTAGGAATTGGCAGCATTGTGTTCCTCTGGGAAAGGAGGTAAAATTGATGGCCCAAACAGAAGGAAGGATTGCTTGAAAGACTGTTTCAAAAGCAGTTAAAGAACCTGATCCCTTCCCCAGCTGTTCCCTACCAGTCAACTGGCCCATCCCAACTCTAGCAGAAGGTTAGAGGGCAATAGACACAAGTTTAGGGTAGGGGTACCATTACTGAAAACAGGGTACTTAAGTGAAAGTTTATATACAGATGTTGAGATCAGTTCCCTCCTTTCACAGCCCTCTTTCCTGATTTGGCTCTCAGAACTCTAATTGCCAGACTTATAGCCTTCAACTGTTAAGATTGGAAAACCCTCTGGGTAATCTGACTAACCCACGAGAAAAGTCCTCAAGATACGGCTACTGGTCAAGTCAAACCATTTTGGAGTTCATAGTTGACTAGACGATGTACATGCCCAGAACTTTCTATGAGTTTTTTAGGTTCCAATTCACCAGATACTTGAGAAAAGCCTCTAACATAAAAGAAGTCAGAACAAACAAACAGAAAAAAGCAACCTGAACAAAACAGACTGTGCAGGGAGGAGAAGAAGAAAGATAAAACAATTGTCAGTAGCATTAGAGAGATAACAGAAAAAATATTTCAGATAAAAAACAAGAACAGAATGATGCACAAAAGAAGAAAATACAGAGAAGAAAAAGAATGTGTAGGAATGAAAAAATACAATAGCAAAAATCACTCAAACAAGGGTTTGGAAGAGAAAGTTGAGAGAATATTTCAGAGAGAAGAGTGAAAAGACAAAAAGATGGAAAATAGAACATACATGAGAATATTAGGGGATCAGTTTAGGAGATCCAGCCTTTGAATACTAGGCATTCTAGGGAAAGAGCTCAGATGAATGGAAGGAATTAATCATAGAAATAATGAGAAAATTTTCCCAGATTTCTAAGACATGAATTTCCAGATTAAAAGACCCACCAAGTGCCTAACAAAAGGAATGAAAATAGACTTATATCAAGGCATGTTGTGGATTCAAACTTTTACAAAATATCGGAAACCAGAGGACAAAGAGAAAACCCTAAATGACTCCAGAGAGAAAAAAACCAAGTCACATACAAGAGATTTAGAATCAAACTGGTTTTGAACTTCATAGCAGCAATAGTGGTAGTCTGAAATGGAGCAGTGCCTTTAACGTTCTGAGGGAAAATGATTACCCATCCAGATTCCATATCCAGCCACAATACCAAGCAAGTATGAGGGTAGACTAAAGGTATTTTCAGTAATGAAAGATCTCAAAATGTACTTTCCATGCACCAAAAAAGGAGGAGGGTATGGAATTCAGAATACAGATAATCCAATAGAAAACAAAACAAAACAAAAGCAAAACCTGTTTCTGTTGAGTCGTTTCTGACTCATAGGCAGCCCCACTTGTTTTAGAGTAGAACTGAGCTCCATGGGAAGTCAGTTACCAGACCTTTCTTCTGCCAGTGCCTCTGGTTGGAGTTCATCCAATCTTTTGGTTAGTAACCCCGAGCAAGCTGTTTGCAACACCCAGGGACCTTAATCAAATAGAGGAGAATAGCAAAGAGAATTCCCAAGGTGATGGTTAAGGGAGGTACTAGGTTGACAGTGGAGTAGCAGGCAGAAAGTGCAACTAGCATAGCCTGAGGCATTTTAGAAAGTCTAAAAGAAGTATTCTTAGGAAGATAAAAGTCAAAGAATACCTGAAGTGTTTGTTTATAGTTATAATAATTCAATGCTGAAAATTGATTTATCCAATTAATCCATTGGTTTAGCTCTCTTTTGGAAGGATAGGTGAATGGGCACTGTGTGCAGATATGTGGTGCTAGTGTAGAATGTGTGTGAAAGAGAGCTAAATCCTTACCTTCCATAGTGAGAAGCCGATAGATAATACTTAAAACTGAAAAAACAAGGAGTAGCATGCTTAAGCATACTATATAAAGAGATAAACATCAAAAGAAGGATTACTCTGGGGAGCAGGATTTTGGGGGAAAGAGAAGAGGAGGAAACTTGTTTTTCATAATAAACCTTGTAGAACTATTTGACTGTATGTAACTTAACTGTGTGTAGCTTTGCATTTGTAACTTTGATAAAATATATTACATTTTTAAAAAGTAAAGAAATATAAGTGGTCCAACTTGAAATATATATATAAGTGACAGGATTTGCTGGAGGATTGGCTATGAGATAGGAAAAAATCTAACCCTCAGGATACAAAGGAAGGGTCCTCCTTATTTAAGGGATTATTGATGCTTATCTGTGAGTCGGAATCTCCTTGATGGCACACAGCAGCAACAACAAATGGCAGTATTGCTTTTTGCTCCTGCAGTAAGTTAAGTTCATGTGATAGATATAAATTAAGATCAGATCAAGTCAGTTCTCTTCAGGTGTGTGATTAAAGAAGGGAACAGGTGAAATGACATAATGTGCTATAAAGCAATTGCTGTTCTTTCTAATATAAAAACCTTGAGGGTGATGATAAAGGTTGTAAACTTGATTTTTGTGTTGAGCCACACCACCCTCCCATTGCCACAAGCCCACACACTCATTGCATGCTTGTACATATGTTCTGATGAGTGAGTGAGTGCATGATCCCTGTACCACTGCATGGGAAGATGGGGAAAAGAGGGAATTGGAGGAGCAGTGAAGGAAAAAGTGTTGATAGGCTTTGTTACTGTCGGCTGCCTTTCAGTCATTTTGGACTCGTGGTGGACGTGCTCTGTAGGGTTTTCATGGCTGTAAACTTAATGGAAGCAGATTGCCAGGCCCGTCTTCTGCAGTGCTGCTAGATGACTAACCTTTCTATGATTGGCTTAGTCTCAAGGTCTTGTGGGAGAGAGCTGGAGGCCTCATTATTATTTTATTGGGAAAAGTAACTTTCTGTTAATAAAGGAACATAACCCACACTATGAAGTTTTTCTTGGGTTGTTTATACAATATTTAAACTTCATTTCGCTATAACATTCCTGGGATGGCCTACGGCTCCCAAATATTATAAATAGGTATGCCACACTAATGTGGAAGTGAGGTTCAGTTCAGTGAACACCCTTTTGACTTTTACATTGAGACCAGTACTTTTGATCTAAGTCGTGAGGTATGAATGAATCAATCTCGTTACCGTAAAATGATACCCAGTTGTGTTTTTATTGTATACTTTAACCTCTGAAATATACAAGGCTATGAAAAAACGTTATCCAGTAGGCAAATGCATAGAGACAGAAAGTGGATTAATGGTTACTAGGGGCTGTGGAAACCCTGGTGGTGTAGTGGTTAAGTGCTACGGCTGCTAACGAAAGGGTCGGCAGTTCAGATCCACCAGTTGCTCCTTGGAAACTCTATGGGGCAGTTCTGCTCTGTCCTATGGGGTCGCTATGAGTCAGAATCGACTCGACAGCCCTGGGTTTGGTTTTTTTGGTTTAGGGGCTGTGGGGAGTGGGGAGTTACTGCTTAATGGGCACAGAGTTTCTGTTTGGCTGATGAAAAAGCTTTAGAAATAAGTAGTGCTGATGGTTACACACACACACACACACACACACAATAAAGGCTATTTTAAGATGGTGCCTTAAGTATAATAGATAAATACACAGCCTAAGTGCTGTTGAACATTTCTACACAGAGGGCTAAGAACAACCACAAGTGATGATCAAATTTAATAGGTAATGATCTCTCATTGCAAGTCGAAATGGGGTAGTGTTCATCTGTTATACGTATTTATAAAGTCACTGTCTTACTTTGCTGGACGTGGACGGTGTTTTCTCAAGTCAGATATAACAGCTGTGTGATGGAAATATTGAATAAATATTTTAAAACAGAGTCTTGCTTCCCTCTTACTTCCCACTTCTTTATGTGGTTAGGTTTTTTCTTTTTCCTTTTTCTTTCTTTTACCTCCCGCCTACTGTGCTTCCCTCCTTCATTACTCCTTTTTCCTTCTTTCTCTTCCACCTTCTCCCTCTCCCTTATTCTAAAAGTCCTGCTTATAAGACTTAAAGATTCAGATTCTCCCTAAGTAGGCTTACATGCTAGCCACCCCAAATGAGAATCTTTATTTTTTAAAATCAGCCCTGATATCAGATCTAAAACTATAGTAAAGTTTATATCAAGTTTGAGAGTTATGTTATTTGCTTTCTGTTGCATATGTGCTTAGCTGTCTGGATAATGGTTCTTTGGTCTAAAGGACAATTCTAAGTATGACATTTTTAGAGGATTTAAATTCAAGCATAACAAATAGATAATCAGTTCAGGTTCCTCCCAGATCCTAGACTTTTTTTCCTGATATTATTTATCTTCACTATTAATTCTAATCCTGATTTCAGTGCAGTGTAAATACTATCAAGCAAATATGATACCAAGGACATGTTTTAAATAGCTGTACATTTGCTTTTTTTTTTTTTTTTACTTAAATGTGATTAAACCTACAGATAATAATTCCTCTATTGTTTGAGTTCCATCTTAAATTTGGTAAATGCTTTCTCAGTTTTTTTCTACCATAAGTTTAAAACTATTTACTAAAATTCTGTAAAGTAGATCTCATAGATCCTGATGGATATGTTTGGTCAATTTGGTTGTCTTTTTTAAAAAATGATTTCATTGGACTGGCAGGAATCATTGATATTTAAGGAAATAGGTCTCTTAGGATAGTGACTATAGAAGTTATAATATTTTTGAATAGAAGAACTGAGTTACAAAATTTTATAATCAAAGAGGAATTAACACGAACCAAAGCTACTTTTAAGAGATTTGAGTCTGATTATATTGGTTATGAGAAAGTTTTGAGGTAGTGGTCTTTTAGACCACTGGTTCCGTTGCTGATACTATCAAGTTCCTTGTGCGTTTATTTACTGTGTACTTGACTTGCACTAATTGCAAACTAGGAGAGGCGATACCTGACCCTATCTTTGTTACATGCAGCTATGGTACTAATACAGATGCCTCGGAAATACATAGCAGCAATTTACCCTCTTTCTAATAATTTCTGGAGAGAATAAGCTCATACCTAATTTCAGTCAAGTCTTTCTCGTAGAAAAACTTTTATGATATCTTCAGTAGTAAAGAAGATAGCTCTGGGGTCAAGAAAGCTGTGTTAAAACCTGACTCTCTCACTTGGGATTTGGTTGAGCAAATTAATCAAATCCTCAGTTTCCTTCTTTATTAATGAGGGTCAAATAAGATAATATATAGAAAGTTCTTAGTACATAGCAAGCACTTAATAAATGTGACATTTTTGGCTGTTTTTGTTTTGAAATCTGTGATTTTATCAGATAATTAAAGTCTTCACTTGAATGTAGCTTGAGTACTGATAGACTGATACCAATTGTGTCTCCATCTTTCCATCTTATTAAATGATTGCAACTACATTTTTTCCATGAGTATTTTTAAACAAACTGATTTGGGAGAGTTTGAGCCACACTTTTTGGAGAGGAAGTTTTTTTTTTTTAAACTTTAAAAAGTTTTTCTTATTATTTTCAGGCTTTGGTATTAAGAAATGCAGTTTGAAAAAAAATTGTATTTGCAATGATGGCTTTAACGTAAGTGAGAAACCAAACCCTAGATGTTGAAATAAGCAATTCAGACCATAGAAATTAGTGAGATTAAATGGTTCAGGAGAACCCTCTTTGTTTTGTTGTTGGAAATTTGATTTTGGGCTTTTAGCTTTTCTACAGTACCCTCAAATAACTTTAGAATGCATCCTGTGATTGTGTTTCTCAGTTATTAGATTGAGCAGTACACTGAGCTCAGTGTATTTTCTCATTGCCTTCTGTGCTGATACTTTTTGGTTTGAACAAGTGAGTTTATTGGTGTATTGTACTTTCTTTTCAACGACCCCTAGACTCCTGCCATGAGTGTAAACGTAGTGAGGCCAAGTTTGAAGTTTGGACCTAGAGCCCTGCAGAAATCCCCATGATGTGCCCTTGGAGCTGGGGGATAACTCTTACTGGCCCTGGAGAAACCCAGTTGAGAATTCCAAGGATTGTTGTGCTCTCAGCGAGTGCTTTAATCTTGTCCTCCATCAGATGTTTTCTTTACTGAGCACAAAAACTTCATCAAAATAATGCTAAGGGAACTGATACGTGAGGAAAGAAAAAGTAAGGAAGACAAAGAAATAGTCAGACTTAAGTTCAGAAGGGCGAGAGTAATGAATCTAGGATGGTCTAGAAGAAAGAACAATGTAACTTGTGTTTTCTTACATCTTTCCAGATTTCCTTGAGAAAAAGTTTTAGCAGGTAACCCTAAAGTAGTTTTGTAAAAAATTTAGTTTGTGTACAGTGAAATTCAGTTTTTTTGGTGGTCATGAGTTTTAACACATGCATAGATTCAAGTAATCACCACCGTAAACAAGATACAGGACAATTCCACCCCCCCCCCACCAAATTCCCTCATGCTACCTATCTCTTCGTAGTAAAATCCTCCCGCCATCTATAAGCGGTGGCAAGCAGGTATCTGTTCTCTGTCCCTATTGTTTTGCCTTTACCAAAACACCATATAAGTGGAATCCTATAATACTTACCTTTGAAACTAACTTCTTTCCCTTAGCATGCTTTTGAGATTCACCCATATTGTATCAGTATTTCATTTCTTTTTATTGCTGAGTAGTATTCCATTGTGTTGGCTATACCACTGTTTATCTCTTCACCCGCTGAAGGGCACTGGGTTGTTTCCAACTTTTGGTGATTGTGAATAAAGCTGCTGTAAACATTCACATGTAGGTTTTTATGTGAACGTGAGTTTCCATCTCTTTTGAGTATAAACCAAAACCTGTCGATTATGACTCATAGTGACCCTACAGGACAGAGTAGAACTCACCCATAGGGTTCCCAGGGAGCACCTAGTGGATTTGAACTGCTGACCTTTTGGTTAGCAGCCAAGCTCTTAACCACTGTGCTACCAGGGCTGTTTTTAAAGTGTTCAGAGAGGGGAAATTCATGGCTTTTTTCAGGCATTCATTCAGTATTTCATAATTTTGCCAAGAAGTTTCTTATGATAACCTGTCTTGGTATACTTGTCCTCACAATATTAAATCAGCGCTTCACAGTTTTGCACAGCATAACCAGGCATGATTTGTGAATAAGTCTTCATTAGACTCCAACACTCACAGAGCAGTGAGCACCTAAGGAGAGCGGGAATGCAAACTGGAATTATAAGAAATGTCAGCACTGGAAAAAAAGAAAGGCAACATAAGCCATATATAATCTGCTTGGAAGAAGGGACACAAGGAGAGAAAGAATGAGAGCATATGGGCAAAGAGGTCTTCTCAGATTCTATTGAGCCAGTTTTCTGCTCTTGTTTACGCAGAATAAGAGTAAAGAAAACCCTACTGAGTATCTTTAAACTACAGTGCGATGACACCTGAGTTTCCAGTCAGTAGCAATATCCAGTGAGACTGATGATCAAGCAATAATAAAGGAAACTTAAGTAACAGCAAGCAAGTGGATGACTAAATTCCAAAAAGGACAGGGAAGAGTCTGTAGGAGCTAAGAAGAGCTAGTAGCTGCTCAAAGAAAATGTAGTTTCAAGTAATAAAAGCAACTATATGAACCTGGCTGAAAAAAAATTGATTGTGGGATGTCAGGGCAATAAAGACTATCCATATAAGGGGGATATCTGGACTTTTCTGGGGCTGAGTTTCCTCAGGAAAGACTGGGAACAACTTCTCCTGTAGCTATTCTTTAAAATGGCCGTTTAAGGGGGATTGCTTAACTGCATAAGCAAAATTTCAGAACCTATTCCCACTTTTCTGGGTATTCCCACTTTTGGCGCAGCTAACACAACTTTCAGTAAGAAGATCTCAAAGAAACCGAGTTGATCAGGAGAGAGACATCCGAGCTGTGAGACTGAAATGAAACTTTTTTTTTTTGGCTTATTTAATAGTAGACCCAAGGACTTAAGTCATTAAACTGATAAAATTCTACACCCCATCTGATACTTCATGCATATGTATTTGTGTGTGTACACCATGCATGTTTATGTAGAGTCTTCTTTCTTCCTCTTACTACCTAACTGCCTGCCTCCCTGTCTACATACCTATAAGTATTTATTGAGCATACCTAGTTGCCAGGCCCTGAGATACAGTGGAGAATAAGACAAGGTCCTTGCTGTCATGAAGAATATATTTTAGATAGAAACAGAGCATTAATAATTAATAGATGGAATAAGTACAAGTTGTCATTACTTCTGTACAGGAAATAGATAGTTTAGATAAGATAGGCAAGGCCTCTGTACAGAGGTGCCATTTAAGTTGAGACTTGAGGGATAAGAGGAAACACCATGAAAAGTACTGAGGGGAAAACATTCCAGGCAGAAGTGACAGCATCCAGGAAGAACTTGGTATGATTCAGAAACTTAACAGATTGAAGTGCAACTTGAGTGCAGTAAGTGAAGGTGTGAGTAGGGAAATGAAGGTAAAGGAGTGGGCAGAGAATAGATGATGAAAACTCTCTTAACCCATTGAAAAGTTTGAGTTTTATTCTAAGGGCGGTAGGAAACTACTGACAAGTTTTAGGCAAACTGATTAATATTTTTAAAAGATTGCTTTGATTAATGAATAAAGAACTTATTAAAGGGAAGCAAATGTGGAGGGGCAGTGCAAGGGAATATTTTGGGCTTTTTTTTTTTTTTTTTTAATGTTCAGTGTCTTGATTATGGTGGTGGCTGTATGACTACATTTGTGTCAAAACACATAGAGTGGTACACCAAAAATATAATTTTACCATATGTAGATTAAAAAGAAAAATTTTAAAGGTACCCCACTAACATTTAACAAATTAAAAAAAAGTCTAGATTTTTCTTGATAAACGTATAGGGAAGTAGTGCTATCAGAAGTTAGAGAATATACTGTTTACTTCTCAGGGTTTCTACCAGCTGAAAATTCTGTTACTAAAGGATCATGCAAGAACATCTGAAGATTCCTAAGTATTTTAGCTGTGGTATTTTGAACTGTGCAGGATCATAGTTCTACCACCCTATCATTGCTATTTTCACATATGTTGTTTATGTGTTTGCATTTCCTCTGTGTGAATTTCAATCATGTTTATTATTGTCAACTTGATTTATTCTATAAAATATTGAAACTCTATTCAGTAGAGACTCTTGCTTTTTCTTAGGAGGAAATATTTCCCTAGTCTATTTTCTTTTTGTAATTTTATTTGAAAGTTTAAAATTTTATAGAGTAGAATCTGTTGAACCATTGTGAATTCTTCTATAACATTTTTAAAAAGAAAAATAAGTATGTGCATTTTGTTTTTAACCTTTCAATAACTGTTTTATTTCTTCCTTTTCTTATCTGTGGTATATTTCTTTTCATCCCTGTAATTAATGTCTTTCACACCTAATCCTGATTAACTCACTCATCTATTCATTCATGAAATATTTACTGACTGTTTAGTACAGGTAAAGTACTGTGGTAGGTATTATGGTATACAATGCTGAAACACAAAAGAACTTCGTCCTAAAGGAGCTTTGTTTTCTAGTGAGAAATGAAAATATATACAAATAACAGGAATACAAAATAGAAAGCGATAAGTGCCATGAAAGGAGCCCTGGTGGCGCAGTGGTTAAGCGCTCGGCTGTGAACCAATAGGTCGATAATTCAAACCCACCAGCCGCTTCACAAGAGAAAGATGTGGCAGTTTGCTTCTGTAAAGATTTACAACCTTGGAAACCCTATAGGGGCAGTTCTACTCTGTCCTAAATAGGGTTGCTACGAGTCGGAGTCGACTTGACAGCAACAGGTTTTTTTAGAAGTGTCCTGAGAGAAATAAAGGCAATTTGCTAGGAGAGTTTAGAAGAATGAGAAATTTCTTAACAGTTGCATGAGATACTGTAGATTCAGTGATAAGGTGGCATTTTAATTAAATTTGAATATGCTGTGTTCCAGTTACCATTGCTGCATAACAAACTATCCCCAAATATAGTAGCTTACAACAGTAAGCTTTTGAATTCTGTTGGTCAGGAATTCGATAAGAGCACAGCAAAGATGGTTTGTCTTTTTCCAAGATGTTTAGGATGCTTTGAAAAGTAATGGCTGGAGTCATCTGGAGGCCCTTCAGTCACATGTCTGGCCCCTTGGTTGGCATGACTGGATCTGCTGACCTGCGTGCCTAAGTGAGGTCTTTTCTCACAGCACGGCGGCCTTAGTATAGTTGACCTTCTTACTATTAGGATTAAAGTGCAAACCAAGTGGACTATGTCCTACCTTATTTGACCGAGCTTTGGAAGCCGTGTTGGAAACTCTGGTGGTGTAGTGGTTACAAGCTACAGCTACTAACCAAAAGGTTGGCAGTTCAAATCCACCAGGTACTCCTTGGAAACCATATGGGGCAGTTCTACCCTGTTCTGTAGGGTCGCTATGAATCAGAATCGACTTGATGGCAACAGGTTTGTTTTGTTTTTTGGAAGCCAGATTGTATTGTTGTTGTTTGTACTCGAGTAGATTCTCACTCATAGAGACCCTATAGGACAGAGTAGAACTGCCTCCTGGGGTTTTCTAGGCTATAGATCTTTATGGAAGCAGGTTGCCAGGTCTTTTCTTCTGCAGAGTGACTGGTGGGTTCAAACTTCGAACCTTTTGGTTATCAGCTGAGCACTTTAACCACTGCATCACCAGGGCTCCTCAGATTGTATTAGTCAAAGTAATTGCAAGTCTATCCATATTCAGGGGAAGGGGTCATTGACTCTCATCTTTTGAGAGGACAAGTGTCAAGGAATATCTTTTCAGGCTAAAGGAGTAATGTAATTATAGCAAAAGTACAGAGAAGTAAAAATCTCTGAGAGATAATCCAAGGTAGAATTTCAGTTCATGATGGTTCCTTATCCAAAATAAGGCAAATTCTCATTTTGAATAGAGAGTTATATAGTCTTTCTGGCTGTCTTCCCTTCTCCCCCACCTCCAACACACACACATTGTCTCTCAGGTTTTCTTTGGGTGAATGACTACTAAAACTTATTTCACTGGAAAGGAATTATTCTTCCCCCGAAAATTTGTTTACAAGTGCCTTTGTATGTATTTAGCTGCCGTATCCAATAGTTTCTAAAAGAATTACCCAGAAGGGACCCATGTGTGTAGTACAAAGGAAGAAGCACTTGATCAAAACCTTTTTAATGTCATGTGTTCAAACAAAAATATGTAGCGCATTTTTAAGCTAATTGATAGATTTTATTCTTCTGTTCTAATGGAAGAATCCCTGGGTGGTGCAAATGGTTAAGTGCTCAAATATGAACTGAAAGGTTGGTGGTTCAAACCTACCAGAGGCTTCCGAGAAGACAGGCCTGATGATCTGCTTCTAAAAGGTCACAGCCCTGGAAACCCTGTGGAGTAAATAGAAGTTCTGCTCTGCACACCTGGGGTCGCCATGAGTTGCAATCAACTTGATTACAACAATGTCTTAACGGAGCTTGGTTTTCTATTCTTTTTACTGGCCATTGATCCTGGGGTGTAACAAAAATGTAGGATGGGAATCACATGCAGCAGATAATGAGAACTACCAGAAACGTTAGTTGATTGACTATTGCTAGGCTACTCATTGACTAGAAATGTGGGGAATGTGGCATTCCTCTTATGCCCTCTTGGTTAGATTATCTCAACAGAGAAATGAACCTCAACCCTCACCAACCGCCTCCCCCCCCAAAAAAAACCAAAAAAATTTTCACTATTTAATAGTGACTGATAACTACCTAGTTGTTCCTTTTTCTAGGTTTACGTGCTTCTAAAATTTAGGACCTTAGGACCTTTGAACCTGACTGTGTTGGGATGCAAACTTTGTTTCTTCGTTAGAAAGAAAGTGGACAAATGACCACACTACGATAGCTAGGGAAAAACACTTTGGACTGGAAAATATTGGATGTGATCAGATCATTACAGTTTTTTAACTCATAGACTCCTTTCTCATCTGTTCTTTCTGAGAAGCTTGATAAAGCAATGTAAAGAGTTTACACCATCAGCTTAAAATTTTCAACTAACTACATTTTGTTTTGAAAGCTTGCAAAAGAAGTTGTTCTTTTGACAAGTTCAGGCTACTTACTTTACCTTCCTGACATAATTTTCTAATTGCACATCTACAGCAAATTTAGAACAGCTTTCAATTATTATTTGTGTGTTTGCATTGCAGAGGAAAAAATTCCTGGCAGATTATGTCAGTTATTTGCAGGAAAGAAAAGGCTTTGTAAGGTTTTGGGTCCTACTAGCATGTGTGTATGTTTGTTTAAATTCAGAAGTCAGCCAACAATTGAGGCCTTTGAGTGTGGTTAGCCATTAGAACAGTGATAATGAGTCTTTATTAATTTTTAAGTACTTGAAGGTTTTTAAAAACTAAGAAAATAATTGTTTTAGAAATCAGAGATGATTTCACAAATCATAGGAGATGATTACCCACTATACCAGTGGTTAGTGAGATTGGGAGCATAGTAGGGAATTTGAGGGCCCTTTAGTCACTCACTATAAGTCAGAATCGACTCAATGCCATTGGATTTTTTTTTTTTGGTTTGTCACTGTGAGTCAGAATCGACTTGTTGGCAACAGGTTTTGGGTGTTTTTAAAAACAGCCTTGCAATGCAGTGGTTAAAATGTTCTGTCCTGTGAAACGCCACCATGAAGAAAGTGAACTTTAAATTGCAGACTACTAGGTGACAAAAAGCAGCTGGAGCATGTGCGTGGAGGAGGGGAGCCTGTATGATTTGTCTCAGTTAGCATAGACTCTAGAAGTGGACCTAAAGATAATGGTCATGCATTGGCAGTTTGTCAAGGGCGTATGTCTGAGTTGGTTTCCTCTTTCTGCCCCCATAGAACCTAGTGTACTGTCTTGTACAAGGTAGGCATTCAGGAAGTTCTTATGATATATACATATTTTTTTGGTCAGAGCACATATGCATTTAAGCACAGAGAATCTCCATGGATATTCTAAGAGTTTTAATATTTTCCTGCTTTGCTTAGGCTTTTAATTTGTTGATGAAACCTATGACTCTTATATTCAACTTTGATATATCAAGATGCAATTTATCTTTGAAATCCCAGGTGAAATTTTTTAACTTAGGGATAGATTTATCTTGACTGTCTGCCACCGAACCTTGCTCATCGCATACCAGTGAATTTAAACTTGTAATTTGTGCCCCAGCAATGATTATGGTTAAACAGGTGAAATCTCTTCTATATGTGTTGATGAGCTCATTGTGATCTCTTTGCAGGGATGAAAAGGAGGCCAAAACAAAACAGGAATTCACACAGCAGTGTTTTAGTTTAATAAGAAGTAGATTGTAGTTCTGTAATTTTTAAGGTACTTCTTCTATGCTTCAGTTTCTTAAATTTGTTCAGAATCAACAACTGACACTAGCTCTTACTACCTGAAAGTCTTTCAGATCTGGTAGTTGACATGGATAATTCCGTGTGTTTGTGTATTTCTGTAGTCTTTGTATTGTGCAAGGTACATTTAGTGTCCTTACAGGCTGCCTTGAACCATGGTTGGTTTTGGTCCACTTTTGAGGGCTCTCTTGGCCTTGAATATGGTAACTTTACCTTGGTGCTAGAGAATTTGCAAATCAGAAGTATCTTTTTTCAGTACTGTAACTTTTATTTTGTTGGTTTAGGCTGAAGTCTGTTATTAATTTGTACCTTTCCCTTACTTCTAAACAAACCATATGAGAAAACAAGCAACTGCCAAAAAATAGTACAACCTACTTTCCAAAAGAACGTTTCACCTTTCTCAGCCTAAGCATATGGATCTCCCAGCTGCCCTGATGAAGAAGGGAGTGGCCTAACTGGGCATATGTTCGGTTTGCCTATCTTGATAGGTCTTCAAGACTTCTCATCTATTTACATTGGAGGAGGGACCAATCTATTAACAGTAGTTCATAAACATTTTTTTTTTTTTTTTTTTTTATAATAACTTTTATTAAGCTTCAAGTGAACGTTTACAAATCCAATCAGTCTGTCACATATAAGTTTACATACATCTCACTCCCTACTCCCACTTACTCTCCCCGTCTTGAGTCAGCCCTTTCAGTCTCTCCTTTCTTGACAATTTTGCCGGCTTCCCTCTCTCTCTATCCTCCCATCCCCCCTCCAGACAAGAGTTGCCAACACAATCTCAAGTGTACACCTGATATAATTAGCTCACTCTTCATCAGCGTCTCTCTCCCACCCGCTGACCAGTCCCTTTCATGTCTGATGAGTTGTCTTCAGGGATGGTTCCTGTCCTGTGTCAACAGAAGGTCTGGAGAGCATGACCGCCGGGATTCCTCCAGTCTCAGTCAGACCATTAAGTTTGGTCTTCTTATGAGAATTTGGGGTCTGCATCCCACTGCTCTCCTGCTCCCTCAGGGGTCCTCTGCTGAGCTCCCTGTCAGGGCAGTCATCGATTGTGGCCGGGCACCAACTAGTTCTTCTGGTCTCAGGATGATGTAGGTCTCTGGTTCATGTGGCCCTTTCTGTCTCTTGGGCTCTTAGTTGTCATGTGGGCTTGGTGTTCTTCATTTTCCTTTGCTCCAGGTGGGTTGAGACCAATTGCTGCATCTTAGATGGCTGCTTGTTAGCATTTAAGACCCCAGACGCCACATTTCAAAGTGGGATGCAGAATGATTTCATAATAGAATTATTTTGCCAATTGACTTAGAAGTCCCCGCAAACCATGTTCCCCAGACCCCCGCGCTTGCTCCGCTGAGCTTTGAAGCATTCATTTTATCCCGGAAACTTCTTTGCTTTTGGTCCAGTCCAATTGAGCTGACCTTCCATGTATTGAGTGTTGTCTTTCCCTTCACCTAAAGCAGTTCTTATCTACTGATTAATCAATAAAAAAACCCTCTCCCACCCTCCCTCCCTCCCCCCCTCGTAACCACAAAAGTATGTGTTCTTCTCAGGTTTACTATTTCTCAAGATCTTATAATAGTGGTCTTATACAATATTTGTCCTTTTGCCTCTGACTCATTTCGCTCAGCATAATGCCTTCCAGGTTCCTCCATGTTATGAAATGTTTCAGAGATTCGTCACTGTTCTTTATCGATGCGTAGTATTCCATTGTGTGAATATACCACAATTTATTTACCCATTCATCCGTTGATGGACACCTTGGTTGCTTCCAACTTTTTGCTATTGTAAACAGAGCTGCAATAAACATGGGTGTGCATATATCTGTTTGTATGAAGGCTCTTGTATCTCTAGGGTATATTCCGAGAAGTGGGATTTCTGGGTTGTATGGTAGTTCTATTTCTAACTGTTTAAGATAACGCCAGATAGATTTCCAAAGTGGTTGTACCATTTTACATTCCCACCAGCAGTGTATGAGAGTTCCAATCTCTCCGCAGCCTCTCCAACATTTATTATTTTGTGTTTTTTGGATTAATGCCAGCCTTGCTGGTGTGAGATGGAATCTCATCGTAGTTTTAATTTGCATTTCTCTAATGGCTAATGATCGAGAGCATTTTCTCATGTATCTGTTGGCTGCCTGAATATCTTCTTTAGAGAAATGTGTGTTCATATCCTTTGCCCACTTCTTGATTGGGTTGTTTGTCTTTTTGTGGTTGAGTTTTGACAGAATCATGTAGATTTTAGAGATCAGGCGCTGGTCGGAGATGTCATAGCTGAAAATTCTTTCCCAATCTGTAGGTGGTCTTTTTACTCTTTTGGTGAAGTCTTTAGATGAGCATAGGTGTTTGATTTTTAGGAGCTCCCAGTTATCGGGTTTCTCTTCATCATTTTTGGTAATGTTTTGTATTCTGTTTATACCTTGTATTAGGGCTCCTAGGGTTGTCCCAATTTTTTCTTCCATGATCTTTATCGTTTTAGTCTTTATGTTTAGGTCTTTGATCCACTTGGAGTTAGTTTTTGTGCATGGTGTGAGGTATGGGTCCTGTTTCATTTTTTTGCAAATGGATATCCAGTTATGCCAGCACCATTTGTTAAAAAGGCTGTCTTTTCCCCAGTTAATTGACACTGGTCCTTTGTCAAATATCAGCTGCTCATACGTGGATGGATCTATGTCTGGGTTCTCGATTCTGTTCCATTGGTCTATGTGTCTGTTGTTGTACCAATACCAGGCTGTTTTGACTACTGTGGCTGTATAATAGGTTCTGAAGTCAGGTAAGGTGAGGCCTCCCACTTTCTTCTTCTTTTTCAGTAGTGCTTTGCTTATCCGGGGCTTCTTTCCCTTCCATATGAAATTGGTGATTTGTTTCTCTATCCCCTTAAAATATGACATTGGAATTTGGATCGGAAGTGCGTTAAATGTATAGATGGCTTTTGGTAGAATAGACATTTTTACTATGTTAAGTCTTCCTATCCATGAGCAAGGTATGTTTTTCCACTTAAGTATGTCCTTTTGAATTTCTTGTAGTAGAGCTTTGTAGTTTTCTTTGTATAGGTCTTTTACATCCTTGGTAAGATTTATTCCTAAGTATCTTATCTTCTTGGGGGCTACTGTGAATGGTATTGATTTGGTGATTTCCTCTTCGGTGTTCTTTTTGTTGATGTAGAGGAATCCAAGTGATTTTTGTATGTTTATTTTATAACCTGAGACTCTGCCAAACTCTTCTATTAGTTTCAGTAGTTTTCTGGAGGATTCCTTAGGGTTTTCTGTGTATATAATCATGTCATCTGCAAATAGTGATAACTTTACTTCTTCCTTGCCAATCCGGATACCTTTTATTTCTTTGTCTAGCCTGATTGCCCTGGCTAAGACTTCCAACACGATGTTGAATAAGAGCGGTGATAAAGGGCATCCTTGTCTGGTTCCCGTTCTCAAGGGAAATGCTTTCAGGTTCTCTCCATTTAGAGTGATATTGGCTGTTGGCTTTGCATAGATGCCCTTTATTATGTTGAGGAATTTTCCTTCAATTCCTATTTTGGTAAGAGTTTTTATCATGAATGGGTGTTGGACTTTGTCAAATGCCTTTTCTGCATCAATTGATAAGATCATGTGGTTTTTGTCTTTTGTTTTATTTATGTGATGGATTACATTAATGGTTTTTCTGATATTAAACCAGCCTTGCATACCTGGTATAAATCCCACTTGATCAGGGTGAATTATTTTTTTGATGTGTTGTTGGATTCTATTGGCTAGAATTTTGTTGAGGATTTTTGCATCAATGTTCATGAGGGATATAGGTCTATAATTTTCTTTTTTTGTAATGTCTTTACCTGGTTTTGGTATCAGGGAGATGGTGGCTTCATAGAATGAGTTGGGTAGTATTCCGTCATTTTCTATGCTTTGGAATACCTTTAGTAGTAGTGGTGTTAACTCTTCTCTGAAAATTTGGTAGAACTCTGCAGTGAAGCCGTCCGGGCCAGGACTTTTTTTTGTTGGGAGTTTTTTGATTACCGTTTCAATCTCTTTTTTTGTTATGGGTCTATTTAGTTGTTCTGCTTCTGAATGTGTTAGTTTAGGTAGGTAGTGTTTTTCAAGGAATTCATCCATTTCTTCTAGGTTTTCAAATTTGTTAGAGTACAATTTTTCATAATAATCTGAAATGATTCTTTTAATTTCATTTGGTTCTGTTGTGATGTGGTCCTTCTCATTTCTTATTCGGGTTATTTGTTTCCTTTCCTGTATTTCTTTAGTCAGTCTAGCCAATGGTTTATCAATTTTGTTAATTTTTTCAAAGAACCAGCTTTTGGCTTTGTTAATTCTTTCAATTGTTTTTCTGTTCTCTAATTCATTTAGTTCAGCTCTAATTTTTATTATTTGTTTTCTTCTGGTGCCTGATGGATTCTTTTGTTGCTCACTTTCTATTTGTTCAAGTTGTAGGGACAGTTCTCTGATTTTGGCTCTTTCTTCTTTCTGTATGTGTACATTTATTGATATAAATTGACCTCTGAGCACTGCTTTTGCTGTGTCCCAGAGGTTTTGATAGGAAGTATTTTCATTCTCGTTGCATTCTATGAATTTCCTTATTCCCTCCTTGATGTCTTCTATAACCCAGTCTTTTTTCAGGAGGGTATTGTTCATTTTCCAAGTATTTGATTTCTTTTCCCTCGTTCTTCTGTTATTGATCTCTAGTTTTATTGCCTTGTGGTCTGAGAAGATGCTTTGTAATATTTCGATGTTTTGGACTCTGCAAAGGTTTGTTTTATGACCTAATATGTGGTCTATTCTAGAGAATGTTCCATGTGCGCTAGAAAAAAAAGTATACTTTGCAGCAGTTGGGTGGAGAGTTCTGTATAAGTCAATGAGGTCAAGTTGGTTGATTGTTGTAATTAGATCTTCCGTGTCTCTGTTGAGCTTCTTACTGGATGTCCTGTCCTTCTCCGAAAGGGGTGTGTTGAAGTCTCCTACTATAATTGTGGAGGTATCTATCTCGCTTTTCAGTTCTGTTAAAATTTGATTTATATATCTTGCAGCCCTGTCATTGGGTGCGTAAATATTTAATATGGTTATGTCTTCCTGATCAATTGTACCTTTTGTCATTATATAGTGTCCTTCTTTATCCTTTGTGGTGGATTTAAGTCTAAAGTCTATTTTGTCAGAAATTAATATGGCTACTCCTCTTCTTTTTTGCTTATTGTTTGCTTGATATACTTTTTTCCATCCTTTGAGTTTTAGTTTGTTTGTGTCTCTAAGTCTAAGGTGTGTCTCTTGTAGGCAGCATATAGATGGATCGTGTTTCTTTATCCAGTCTGTGACTCTCTGTCTCTTTATTGGTGCATTTAGTCCATTTACATTCAGGGTAATTATAGATAAATAAGTTTTTAGTGCTGTCATTTTGATGCCTTTTTATGTGTGTTGTTGACAATTTCATTTTTCCACATACTTTTTTGTGCTGAGGCGTTTTTCTTAGTAAATTGTGAGATCCTCACTTTCATAGTGTTTGACTTTATGTTAGTTGAGTCGTTACGTTTTTCTTGGTTTTTGTCTTGAGTTATAGAGTTGTTATACCTTTTTGTGGTTACCTCATTATATACCCCTATTTTTCTAAGTAAAAACCTAACTTGTATTGTTCTATATCGCCTTGTATCACTCTCCATATGGCAGTTCAATGCCTCCTGTATTTAGTCCCTCTTTTTGATTATTGTGATCTTTTACCTATTGACTTCCATGATTCCCTGTTATGTGTATTTTTTTTTTAATTAATCTTAATTTGTTTGTTTTTGTGATTTCCCTATTTGAGTTGATATCAGGACGTTCTGTTTTGTGACCTTGTGTTGTGCTGATATCTGATATTATTGGTTCTCTGACCAAACAATATCCTTTAGTATTTCTTGTAGCTTTGGTTTGGTTTTTGCAAATTCTCTAAACTTGTGTTTGTCTGTAAATATCTTAATTTCGCCTTCATATTTCAGAGAGAGTTTTGCTGGATATATGATCCTTGGTTGGCAGTTTTTCTCCTTCAGTGTTCTGTATATGTCGTCCCATTCCCTTCTTGCCTGCATGGTTTCTGCTGAGTAGTCAGAACATATTCTTATTGATTCTCCCTTGAAAGAAACCTTTCTTTTCTCCCTGGCTGCTTTTAAAATTTTCTGTTTATCTTTGGTTTTGGTGAGTTTGATGATAATATGTCTTGGTGTTTTTCTTTTTGGATCAATCTTAAATGGGGTTCGATGAGCATCTTGGATAGATATCCTTTCGTCTTTCATGATGTCAGGGAAGTTTTCTGTCAGAAGTTCTTCAACTATTTTCTCTGTGTTTTCTGTCCCCCCTCCCTGTTCTGGGACTCCAATCACCCGCAGGTTATCCTTCTTGATAGAGTCCCACATAATTCTTAGGGTTTCTTCATTTTTTTTAATTCTTTTATCTGATTTTTTTTCAGCTATGTTGGTGTTGATTCCCTGGTCCTCCAGATGTCCCAGTCTGCATTCTAATTGCTCGAGTCTGCTCCTCTGACTTCCTAGTGTGTTGTCTAATTCTGTTATTTTATTGTTAATCTTTTGGATTTCTACATGTTGTCTCTCTATGGATTCTTGCAACTTATTAATTTTTCCAGTATGTTCTTGAATAATCTTTTTGAGTTCTTCAACAGTTTTATCAGTGTGTTCCTTGGCTTTTTCTGCAGATATCCTAATTTCATTTGTGATATCATTAAGCATTCTGTAAATTAGTTTTTTATATTCTGTATCTGATAATTCCAAAATTGTATCTTCATTTGGGAAAGATTTTGATTCTTTTGTTTGGGGAGTTGGAGAAGCTGTCACGGTCTGCTTCTTTAAGTGGTTTGATATGGATTGTTGTCTCCGAGCCATCACTGGGAAACTAGTTTTTCCAGAAAATCCGCTAAAAAAAAACTGCAGTCAGATCCCTATCAGAGTTCTCCCTCTGGCTCAGGCTATTCAGATGTTAATGAAGCCGCCTGGGGAGGGTGGGGGAGGGAACAGAGAGATAGGAGAGTAGCACCTCAGAATATAGCCAGAGTTGCTTGTCTTGCTTGGAATGACTATTATATCTGAGATTCCCGCGGGCGCGTCGCCTATGTGTGCTGTCTGTGTGGAGATTGCCCCCGGGGGGTCTGGCCCGCTGGAGTCACGGTCAGATCCTCCGCTTCCAGCCCCACGCCCAGCGTCAAGGCTCCCCTACTGGGACGGTGCACTCTCGACTCCAAAATCAGTCGCTGCCTCCCGGGGACTTCTCGTCCCTCCAGCCGCGTGGCCGTGCCGCCCCCGTGAACCAGGTGGGCCCCCTCCCGGGGTTAGTTCAGATGGGTGGAGTAGCTCCCCGTGCTTGTGCCGCGACCGAGTGTCCCGGCTGGAACGCTGTTCTCCCCGCTCCAATACCAGTCGCTGCCTCCCGGGGACTTCTCCTACCGGCTGCGTCCCACGCCGCCCGCGCGACCCGGATGGTCACCTTCCCGGGGTTAGTTCAGGGGGTGGAGCAACTCTCCGTGTTTATGGCGTACCTGCGTGCAGTCCAAATCCCTGTGGGACGGTTCCCCGGCTCGGATGCTGCTCTTTCTGCTCCAAGATCAGTCACTGCCTCCCGGGGACTTCTCCTAACGGCTGCGTCCCACGCCGCCCGTGGAACCGGCTAGTCCCCCTCCCGGGGTTAGTTCAGGGGGGTGGAGCAGGTCTCTGTGCTTGTGCCGTACCTGACTGGTACGCTGGCTCCAGGCTCTGGAAACAATCGCTGCTTCCCCGTATTAGTTCGTTCTCCGTCTCTAAATCTGTGTTTGTTGTTCAGGGTTCGTAGATTGTTATGTATGTGATCGATTCACTTGTTTTTCCGTGTCTTTGTTGTAAGAGGGATCCGAGGTAGCGTCTGCCTAGTCCGCCATCTTGGCTCCGCCTCCTAGTTCATAAACATTTTAGTGACATAAACCTTTTGAGAATCTGATGAAAGTCATAAACCCTTCCAGCAAAATTACAAATTTTTCATAAAATGTCAGGGAATTTAGGGACTCCTTGAAATATACTCAATTTTATATGTCTTCTGGGAGCTATCCAGGTTATAAAGTCCAGGACCAGTGTCAGAATCAGTAGTAAATTCTGAGGTGTTCCTTTTTTAGTTTCTTCATGATTTGTGAAGGGTACTTAGTACAAAAGTTTGAATAAAGTTGTAACGGGCTTAGAGTTCAATTTTATACCATTAGTGGAAATGGATGCTGTCTTCACTAACACATTGGCAAATCAAGGTGCTGGTAAATTTTTCTGAGTAGCCAAGTTTAGATAGTAAATAGGTGTTAGAGAATTAGTTGAGCTCTGTCTGCATTTTGCTGTAGATAATGGTAAAGTTGGATAAGGTCGTATTTCTAAACTAGTTTGTGACTTTTCCTGTGCTTTCATCACTTTTTTCCCCCTCTTATTTCTGTTGTACAGGTAGTATTGACGAAATAGAGACGGACAAAATAACAATGCAAAAATGTTCTAATTTTTACTTGAAATAGGAAGAGATAGCATAGTATGAGTAAGCATAAAATTTGTACCATTTAAATATTAACATTCTTCAGTATGACATGAAAAGACATTTGATGAAGACTTCAGTTTACCTCCTTCACAGAGAAAATGCCCACCCTTCATTTTTTTATGGGTGACTTTACCCCTTAACCAACGTCGTTGAGAACCTGGAGGTTGATCAGGCAGAATCTCTCTTGGCTTTCAGCGCCATGTTTCCTTAACTGTCTCTACCATTTTTTATTGCTTTATCTCCAGTCTGAGAGGAAGAAGCAGTTTTTCCTGTTTAAGGCTGTTTTTTCTACCTATGCTCAGTCTCATTACTTGTTCCATCAGTTATTTCCTATTTCTCCTTTTTTCTTCAGCTTCCCCTCTCCAGTGGCTCTCTCTGCTTTGCACTTGATGTGCTCAAGTCTCCTTTCACTGGCCATACATCACTGTACTCCGTCTCCCCATTACCAGACCATCAAATGCTTGTCTTTCTATATTTCTTGTCTCATTGAATGATATCATCATTCATTCAAGGTAATAGTCTGCCATGCTAAGAAATTCGGACCTTAATCTTTATATGGATCACCAGGAGTCCCTGAAGTGTTGTAGGTTAGAATTGAAAAGGGATATGATTATATTTATTTCAGGACTCTTTTTAGACCTTCCTACAGTTGATTTAGAGTCCACAAGTTAAAGGTAGTATTTTAGTTGTAGTGATCTGTTTTTAGTAAAATATCATGGGATGTGGGAGGAGTATACACAATACTGTAAAGTGTAAATGCATTGTATTAGTAAAAGAATATTTGAACTGTGGATGCTCATGTTTCTGGGACTGTTTGGGACTTACATCTGGAAATTGAGGTGGACTGAGCAGTCTGATGAAGACTTTTTTTTAACTATTTTATGACCTAGTATTTGACAGCTCACTAGAGATCTTGAAAATTTTTTACACTCTTATCCCAGTATCTGTAAATGTTTATATTTATAAATTGGGTGTATGCTGCTTTCATTAGGCCCATGGTTCCAAACTTTTTTGCCTATGAACTGCCTTTACTAAAACGTTTTTGAGTATACACCTAGTATATGTATATTTATTTATTTACTTATAAATCATATACATGTATACTGCTATCATTAACGAGTATCTTAGGATATATATTTTGGAAGAAGTCCATTATTAATAAAAAAATACATTTAAATTTCTTTTTCAAATAATCTTGATAATCAAATTCAAATACTAGTAAAGCTTAATTTCTTTATTTTGTTTTGAGATGAAAGTAACTATGAATATAAGCACTTATGTATTGTTTTTGCATAATCTCTGGGGTAGATATACCCCACTTTGGAGACCATTGGTCTAAATGATGTGGAACAGTTAAGCATGACACTCTTCCCACTGTACTGAGCTGAGGCCTAGAGTCCTTCTGAATGCAGTGATTTAGAGCTGCCTTCACAGATAGATTGCAGATAAAATGTGTGTGCTCTTCCAGAGAATAGCAAGATGTTAATAGTAAGTGAGCAGTTTTACTTTTGGAAGAAGTAGGGTGTTCGTATATTTTGTAGTTGGCATTTTAGGAAAAATCTCAACCTTTGTGTGTGTGTGTGTGTGTGTGTGTGTGTGTGTGTATAGGAAGTTGGGGAGATTCTGGCTTTACTAGGCTTTCTACTTAAGCTTTAGTAATTTTTCTCATTATCAGTGACAACTTGCCTTTGGTTTCAACATACAAAGAAAAACTAAGAATATTTTCATGTATTTTGAAAAAAAGTGTTTATTGCCAGTATATGAGGTTTAATCCTTATCTCCACTTGACAGTTTCTAGTTTGTTGGTCTTAGTTCTTTAGCCTTTCTTTCTAAGACATGATTGTCCTATTGTACTGTAGAAGCTTTGAGTCTTCACTGAGGTGTTTACTACTTGAAAAGCTTACTAAAATTCTTGTGTACTCACAGCTGTTCTCTCACAGTTGTGCTTTTCTGTGTTTGGTGACTAAAGAGCATGCTTCTTTCATGCAGCCAGCAGGATTAACAAATGGCCAAGCTGAACCCCAAAATGTTCAGGATTTTTTTCTGCTTTGACCCTATAACTTTTCCTCTCATTGGCAGTGTGCTGGTGTTGACAGTTCTCCTGGTTCAGCCAAAGGTGAAAGAAAATTGCTTGTGGAGTAGTGGCTGGGGTGGTATGTGTTTTTGTAGCAAGCACCCTCACCCTCGCCCCCATCCCCAGGCAAAGCTTTGGGTCTGGTGCACATTTCAAAGCATGTGTTAAACTTTATGTGATACTGATTAAAATGGAGGGCTCCAGGGTGAATTGGCAGAGCCCCACAACTGCATCTGCCAAATGACATACAGAGAAATGTCTTGCTACAAATGGAAGGTCTGAAATCTGTCTATCTTAGCAATATGCAGGGCTGCAAAAGGAAAGGTGACTCTGGACAGGTGTGCATACACAGCCCGTGGAACTTGCAAGATTGTTTAGCAACTCTTTGTTCCTGTGGCATTTCAATAGGAAAGAAAGCCTTTTCATTTTCCTTCTCCTTTAAAGAACAACAAGATCAACAACAAAACCCATACAGAAATATAGTTTGCATTGCCATGTCCTTCAGTTCTCCATTCTCATTGAGCATTTGCTAAAACACCGTACTTGGGCCAAAGACAAAGAGGTGGAAGAATTATCTACCTTTTGAAGCTAGTTTTTTTTTTTTTTTTTAAATCATTGGATGAGATCTGTGAAGTTCATTCTTGAAGGAAGCAAGCTTTTTACAAAGTGGTAAAGTTTGTATCCAGAACTTTCTGTTTCGAAGTATCCTCAGGACTTCTTTTTATATCATGGGCATAGATCAACACTCCCTCAAGGGCAATATAGGCAGCATTAGTATCTCAAGTCACATTCCTTAGACATCTTTTGGCTGCTTTTGTGACAGGAGTAGGATAGGGGGAAAGGGATTTAGATATTTTGTTAGGAAAGCAGAAAGGATAAGGTATTTAAAAGGAGTAAAAAGGCAAATGGCACAAAAAAAGGAAGAAAGAGGTTGCAGAAATTGGTGGAAAGAGGGGAGTGAGTAGAGAAGTAAGCCAGGCTTCTAATTCATGGGTGAACTACAGAGAGTAGATATAAGATATAAGATTAGGAATTACAAAATGGGGAGTGGGCACTAAATCTCAATCAAAAGCAGCCACAGTTATACTGAGGTATGTGTTTAAATAACCCTACCAAACACTGATGTATTTCGTCACATTTACTTTCTGCTCCAAAGACTGAAGAATTGAATCTGTGCAGCATTCTTTTGTTTTTCAGAATGGCCCAAAAGTTGGCTTTGAGGACTCACTATAGGACTTTGTTATCATCTAGGTTATTCTTGAGGCGGGGAGGTGTAACTTGAACAACTTTACTGGCAAAAGCACTGTTTACAACTGATCCTGGGTTGAGAAAACAAATACATTTTATTGTTTAGGACTTGCTTTTATCCTCTGTCTTTTAAAACAATTCCAAGCCTTATAGGTAATACAGTTTTCCAGGTAAAACCATCTGAGTCTGTTTTGCCCTTAAGTGTTTTCTACAATGTATCATATTTCTTTGTTAAATCAGATTTCTTCTTTTCTTGCTCTCCTCCTCCTCCTTTACTCTTTTGAAATGGGGTTGGGGCTGGTGCAGGAAAAGGAAAGAGAAATGCTGGCTGTTTTCCTACCATTTTGGACCTTCTATTGAATTTCATACAAATTCTTTGTTAAAGGTCAGTGTTTCAGCCATGAAGATAAGTATTTCTAAAGAGTATTTTTAACTTAAACCTTTTTTAAGAGTAGTTTGGGAGTAGGTAACCCAGAAACCCAGTGCGTCGAGTCGTAGAGGGTTGATAATCTGTTTTTCTCTTTCCTAGAGTCTTGATTGGGTTGAATAAGCTTTGCCCTGAGGATATTAGTGTTGACTTCATGGAAAACGAGCTTGAAACCTAAGATTCCACTTAGTTTCCTCTCCTGGGCTTTTGTAGAATATTTTACACACCGAGAAGAATGCGACTGGTCTGTTTAGTCACTGAATTCTAGTGAATTCCACTTCTTTCCAAGGATTACCTTAGAGTTTCACGTGGGCAGGTTATTAGAGGGCAGCTTCACCTTATGTGATGTACTCTTAATAAAGAATAGGATGAGAGAGGAAGAGGAAGATTCTATACAATTCCTGGTACAGTGAAAATCATAAAAGAGAGAGAATAGAAAAGGAATTTGGAACTTGTCAATAATCACATAGTATTCTCCATAACACTTTCACCTTACTAATTTATTTTATGTGTAGAAGATAATCCATATGAAGTAATATCTCAGAATTTGAATATATTAAAATGTCAAGATTATCTTGATAGTTATTAATTATCTTGATGATTTACAGTTCATTTATTATTTCAGTCAACAAATTACCTATTGAGTATAAAAAAAGTCATTATATAGTATGTCAAATAATGATATTTTCTATGGAGAAAAATAAAACAGGGGAAGGGGGAAAGCTTAGCTGCTTATTTTGCATTGGGTAAGGTATTCATCTGACTTGCTTTGGACAAGTTATCAGGAGGGACCAGTCCCTGGAGAAGGACATCATGCTTGGTAAAGTAGAGAGTCATCGAGGAAGAGGAAGAGCTCACAATGAGATGGATTGACACAGTGGTTCCAAGAGTGGGCTCAAACATAGCAATGATTATGAGGATGGCGCAGGACCAAGCTAAGTTCTTTCTGTTGTACATAGGGTCACCATGAGTCAGAACCAACTCAATGGCACCTAACAGTAATAAGAACAAGGTGTTCAGTCCTTTAGTGTTCTTTAGCTAGACACTTAAAAAAATTAAAATGCTGGTATTTTCAAGATTTATCGTCCTTTAATAATCAACTGAAACTATCGTTCTGTTTGAATATAGGTTGTCTTGTGCTGACAGCACTTAATGCTTCTGCCTCTTCAACAGCCCAGATTCTTACTATAAACAACTATTTACAATGAAACCTGTGAGAGGTAGAAATCAGTGGGACTGCCTTGTTTTCCTGGATCTTGCAAGTTTTCCGCCTTTGAAAGGTACAGCCCTACCATTTTTCTGTCACTCATTTTAGTGGAAAATATTTGAGTTTTCCTTCTCTGACAGGTTCCTACCTTACACAGGCTCCGGCTTTTACAGGTTTTATAGTATTAAGTAAATGGACATAAAATTTTTATTTGTCCTTGGTATTTTTCATGAAATCTGTGGCTAGTGCAAAGCCAGATATGACAGCAGATCACCAAATAATAGTATCCAATCTTGACTTTTTTTCTTTTTTCTTCTCCCTTCCTCCTTTCTTTCCTCCCTCCCTTCCTTCCAAGAAGTATCTGAAACTTCAAGATCAAAGAAGTTTGTTATACATCTTAAATTTATATATTAAAAGCAGATTTGGATGCATTTCTTATTTTTGTTGCAGTTGATGTCTTTGATAAGCTAACTCATTTTTAGCTAGATTGGTAGACATATTTGTGTTCTATTTATATCAGGGCTGGAAAATTTGAAATCATTCAGCCTTTTGGTTGACACTTCTACTTTCCACTGATTTTACCCTATAGGAGGGCATTTGGTCTGGAGTTGTGAACCCCCTGAAAGTGTTTGAAGATTTATCCTTATATGTGTATTATCTTGGTTTATAACTTCCATAGACTCTCAGAGGAGTCTGAGTTTCAGTCAGAGCTCAGTCAGGAGTAGAACCATTAGGAGAGTGCTTAACCAGCCCCTTTCATTGTGTAGTTTCTTCCACTGTGTTTAGCCCTTAGCAAGGCTGTTTGTCTTTGATGCTAGAGCTTGAAGTCTGCAGGGAAGGTAGTTGGGAAGGGCAAGTGGATAAAACAGGGAGAATAAGGATAAGCTGAATCCACAGGCATGAGCTGGAACTGACGAGGTTAGACTGCAACCTGTATCAATTCTTGGTGTCCCTGATCCTGATGGTGTGAGTATCCTGCAGGAGAAGTTGGCACCCATTATTATGAGGCCAACACACACCTGGCTCAGGAGATGCTAAAGGAGGGTCCAGGGGAGGGTGGAGTAATTGCAGGCCTGGCTGCTGCCCCGTGCCAATAAGGTTAGCCGTCAGATAAGTGCAACATGTGTGAGCTACAAAATGATTGCTGTTTTGCTTACATTCTCTAAAGTTTGCACAGAAATGTCTCTTATGCCCCACTCTAACTAGAAACATACAGGGAAGGAAATTCTGGGAAATGTAGTTCAGTCTAGCCAGGTTAGACACATTATAACTATGTGTCTGTGATCTTAAGATGATCAAGAACCATAACTCTATAACAGAGGTTAGCAAACCATGGCTTGTGGGTGGGCCACATGCTTTATAAAATAAAGTTTAGTTGGAACATCACGCACCGATTTGTTTATGGATTGTCCATGCCTGACTTTGTGCTCCAACGACAGTGTTGAGTAGATACAACTTTGTAAAACTTAAAACTGCTTACTGTCTCTTTAAGAGGAAGTTTGCTGACCCTGTGCTATAGGATTCTCAATTCTGTTTTAGAGAAACAGAAGTAGAAAGATCCATATGTATCCATACACATTTATATCTCTACACACCAGAACCAGTTGCCATTGGAGTCGACTTGATGCCAGCTAGTTTTCTATGTTGTGCACGTGTGTATATGGCAGCTTTCTCAGTATCGTGCTGTGAGAAAAATGTGGAAATGAGCCCAGAAATTTTTAGCATAAGGAAAGCTCATGAAAAACTAATCGAACAGGTATAAACAAAATACCAAACCTGGTGCCGTCGAGTCGATTCTGACTCATAGCGACTGTATATGACAGAGTAGAACTGCTCCATGGAGTTTCCAAAGAGAGCCTGGTGGAGTTGAACTGCCAATCTTTTGGTTAGCAGCTGTAGCTCTTAATCACTGTGCCACCAGGGTGTGCTCTGTATTCAGCAATTGAGACTAATACTGTGTACAACAAATTGTTCAGTTGCTTAGACTCACTCATGATTTGTTACTAGTGTTTGTCAACAAGTTGTGCTTAACTGCAGTCAGTAAGTCTGTAGCAGTCAGTGACTTTTTTTTTTTTATCTGTTCTTTAAGTACAAGGAACTGTATTAGGTTCTGTCAAGGCATTTGAAAGAAAGAATCTCCTGAAAACCTTATGGCTAAAACTGGAAGACTCTTTTCAGGAATGATGAATTAGCATTATTATTAACTCATATTGTAAATATTGAGGAAACTTGGGAATAAAGGAATGATCAGCTTAATGTAGAAAATGAGATATTCTATATTTTTGTCTCATGTAAATGAAATAATTAGAACATGCATAGAGGCATAGGGATATGGGAAAAGAAGGACATCAGTCTTTTTCATGGTCTCTGGGAAAAGATATTTGTTAATTATAACATTGCTGTCCTTGGTTATCATATACCCAGGTGGTGCTCAAGTGATAAAAAGATTATTGATGATATGAAATATCTGTTTAGAGCTTTTGTAGTTACTGTTGACATTTTTGTGAAGTAGGTCAGTGTTTTTTTTACCTCCCTGCCTGTAAAAGTAAGTGCTCTGAGAAAAGGCACTGGGCAGGCTGGCTACAGAAACTTGGGATAAACTGGTTTGAACTAGTAGGTTTAATTCCTGGGCTTTAATAACCATCTCTGTTTTCCTGCCGTGAAGAATTCCAACTTGTAAAACAGGTTGTCTTGGCTGAGTCAGAGTGGGAATGAGAGGTTAAGTGACGCTCCAATAAATGTCTTATGTATGTTTTTGGGAAGACAGTCTCCTTAACTATCCCAGAAAACTCAGGACACTTAAACTTGCATCTAGCTATGTCCTCTGTTTGGTGCTTTATGGACCACATGAGAAAGAAGATAAACCCTGTCCACAGTTGTGTTATTTCTAGTGGGATAAGGGGATCAGATTGCAGGGAGAGAAAGTAGAGTCCCTAAGAGAAATAAGCATGTGAGTAAGGAGCCTGGTACAGTGAGTCAGACTTAGCCACAGGACCTGAATATTGTAATGGAGCATTGATTTAACCATTTTGACCCAATCTTCTCCTCTAATCTCACCTCAGAGCCAAGCAGTTGTGTACCTTAGAATGTGAAACTGAAAGATTATGTCACAAGGAATACCAGTCCTACTCTTGGGTACCCATCTTTCCACAAACTAGGTGTTAAAAAGGAAGAAGTTTCTATACAGAAGAAGGAGAAAGCAAGGTCTTAGAGACTCTTACAGAGATACATAGCGGGCTGTGGATAAAAGTGCTATGAGTGGAGACTGAGGTCCAGCCACTTTGATGAGTGAGGTTTTGAACCAATGGGTTTAGAGACATAATACTGTTAGAGTAACCTAATAGAATATTCAGACTGGTGGGCCTTAGGGACATTAAGGTTGGACTTACCTTTCAGAGATTGAACATTCTAGTCAGGTATAATTTTTAGTTTTGGACACCTCATCATGAAATAAAGTAACATGTACTTTTTTGTCCATCTGCTCTGGGATACAGTTCTTAGAACAGGGAATTGGCATAACTAATGAGTTAAACTTTCATTTTTACCTTGATCTACTTTTGGACTTACCGCGTCACTTAATTGCTTTGGACTCATTTTCTCGTTGGTGACATAGGGATGGTTAATGTTTATCCACAAGGCAGAGTGATGTGAAATTATCGCTTACCAAAATGATGTCCAGTTTTGGTTAGATAATTTTGTAAAAGTGTCTTATTATGTTGGCACCCCTACCATTTACAACTAGAGCATTAGCTTCCTGAAAGAGGAAAGAAAAGGATGCAAGAATGAACCTACAAGAGACTTTTTTTTTTTTTTTTTTTACATTGAATAAGATAGTGACACAGATTATCTCATTTATCATGGTGGATGTAGCGGTGCTATTGGTTCCTGTCCATATTCCTTTCTTACCGTTTCAGTGCATGCTGACCGGATCTCCAGGTGCCAGCAAGTGTGTTTCTTTGCCTGAGCACTCTGATTGGATGCCAGAGCCCACTCTTTCTGCAAGCAGCTGGCTAGAAACAGGAAATTAATGTTACCCCTTCTTATACCCTTTCCTACCGCAGTAGCCCTCACTCAATATCTGATGGAAGTTGGTGTATAAATACCTCATTTCTCTTGCCCCTCAGGTGGGAGGATTTCTCTCTGAAGCAGGTATTCTATACCATTTCTCAGCGTTGCACGTGGTTAAGTTTCAATGGACCTAACTTGTTTGATAACATACCATTTATTGACTTCCTTAGTTTCCCTGTCTCCCTTCCCCAGGACCCCAGTCTTTCCTGGGATCCTCTTTAAATAAGCTCCTTGGACTCTAATCCTTGTCTCAGGTTCTGTCTTAGGGAATTTAAAATAAGACAGTAGTCAATAGCAATGCAGAGTCTGGACCCTATTTCTGTACATGTTGTTGTATGCCTTTGAGTTGATTCCAACTTATAGTGACCCTATAGGACAGAGTAGGACTGCCTCATAGGGTTTGCAAGTCTGTAATATTTAGGGGAGCAGATGGCCACGTCTTTTCTCCCACAGAGTGGCTCGTGGGTTCAAACTGCCGATCTTTTGGTTAGCAGCTGAATGCCTAACTGTTGCACTACCAGGGCTCCTCTTTTTCTATATATGCTAAGTAATAAATATGGGTTTCTAAATTTTCTATCATGGCTCCTTCACCTCTTAAGAATACATTCACCTGTTGATCTCCCACTAATTTAACAACAACTCTGGCTTTTAAGCCATTCTCCCATATCCTACCCCCACTGGCTAGATGATACGGATGGAGAATTTCCTTGGGGGAAACCTTTATCAGTATCTTTTAATGAGTTTTTTGGGGGGACTGGTCAAATTACTGTGAGGAGCTCCTAGAATCTTTGTTGCCTGCCAGCATTTTAAGAAGTCTAGTGGAAATGGGGCGAGGAAAGTTGGGAATCTCAACATTCAGTATGTAAACGCTCATGCTTAATTCACCTTTTTTCAGAATGGTCCCCCCTCCCCTCAGATGTTACAGCCATCCTCCAATCCAGAGACCCTCATTTTGCCTTCTCTAGAGAAGAAACCCACAGTCTTTTGCTGTGGTGAGGGAAAGGCATTTGCCTGGCTAAATGAAGTTGGAAAGGGGCTTGAGGATTTAACTACTTCTTAGGCAGACTTTCAACTAAGCCCCCTTAAGCTTGGCTTTCGCCTCTTCTTGCTTTGTCTGGTTTGCTAAGTCAGTTACCAAGTGGTCCCTCTACTTTTCAACTTCCAAAATTTTGTTTCTGTTGGTTTTCCTGTACCCTTTGATTTTGTGGTTTTATACCTTTTGTATAAAGGCTGTTTTAGTGGAGTTTTGAAGAAGGAGTTCAGCTCAGTTCACGTGTTCAATTTGCCATCTTTAACATGAAATCCTAGAAGTTAGTTTTCATCATAGAAAACAGAAAAAGAATGCTGTACAGCTAGTAGTATTGAACAAAATGATAGGTCGTATATAGTGCTCCAGTAGTTAGCTGTTTATTTCTGAGCATCCCAAGACAAAGATGCCAGCTTTTATTTCTTTCCAGACTTTCCATAAAATGCTATCATGTAAGAAAAATGTAGAAGTGGAAATTGGGGAAGAAACGAAGATTATATGATTTCAGTGGGTATGAGATATGTATTCTCTATTTGAGGAGTATATTTTGTGCTATGTGTCGACATTGGGAGTATAAATGCTATTTGTTTGTATTGTACAGGCCCTCCTCTTTTGTAGTCAGAAGGAATAAGACTATACCAGCAATACTTAGTATTTCTTATCTGAGAAGTTCTGTCTTTGAACATAAATAATTTAGAAAGTTTGGTTAATGTTATTGATGGGGTAAATAAAGAATTCAGAATCTTGCTTATGGTTACATAGAAGTCTCAAAACAGAACACTTAATCCTTTATCTCTTGAGTTTGCACTGTTTAGTTTTTTTTCAGATACTGCCCTTGGCAAAAAATCTGTGCCTTATTCATAAATTATTTTGCTTCAGTAATATTATCAGATCATAATTGCATATTTTTTTCTAGTGGAATATTTCTCTTCTACTACCCCATGGTGTTGGCTGCTTTATTCTCTTTTAAACCTAATTTACTCTGTAAATTTTGCATATTTCATATTTGTTAAGTTAAAAAATTCTGTGAATAGCTTTTCTATCATGACTCTTTCACCTCTGAAACTTAAAAGACTTACCTAAGGAAATCCACTTTCCCAAACTCCAGACTTCATGTGTGATGGAACTTAAAAGAAAAACCCTCGACTGATCCTGAATGCTAAGAACCAGCTAAGTGGTTTTCAGTGTCTGGAGAAAATTGGAAAAAGGGAATTATTAACCCTAGAAAATGTAGTTGTTGATGGAAGGGCTGACAAACTGGTTCTGCTTGGTGCTGCTCTCCTGAGAAGTCAATCAATATTAGATGTATTGTAAGAGCTGCTGTTTATGTACGAGCTGTGTCTTGTAGACCTTGTCACATACAAATAAACCCCTTCAAAAAATGTTAAGTGATTTCCATAAAAAACATTTATTCTGTTCTCTTTCATAAGCCAAATTCTTGTTGTTTATGGCTTCCTGTATCCAACAGTTCCTGATTGTCTCAAGAAGCAAAACACGTCCTGTGTGGATTAAGCTGCTGAAATGCCTTTCAGGCATTGTTTATGAGTCTGTGCTCTTTATTTTCAGAGAGAAAGTGAATACTTTAATGTCTTCCATATTCCATAAATCTGTCGCATGCTACAATTCAAAGCTGTGTGTGTTTTTGTTAGAAGGTACTTCTGGTTGTACTTAGAGAAGAAAAACTGTGTAAGAATGTTAGTGAATATACCACCAGTGGTGGTGGCAGACTCTTGTAGAGGGAGTTTAGTGCTAGTTGAAGGTGCTTTGGTTTTTGGCCCAAAAAAGTAGTCTCCAAAGGTGCTGTTACAGTGAGCAGTAGTGTAGGCACTCTTGATCACTTCGCACCAGTGAGTTTCCTGTTTGGCTCATCCCTTGGGACCAGTTTTCCTTCCAGGCAAGCTTGCTGCTTTACCACTTCTGACTCCACTGCTAAGTAGCATAGAAAGTGTGCCTGCCTGGTGGTTGGATTAGAGGAAAATTCACTTCACCTGCCACAAAATGAGGTTGTCTATCTCTGGTCAAAGAGCAAAAAGGTAATTTGAATTGGAGATCATAGTTTACTTTTTTCTTAACATTTTATTTTGAAAAACTTCGAACATATTGAAAAGTCGAAAGAATTGTACGGTCAGCATCCATATTAATTCACCACGTAGATTTCACAATTAACATTTTACTATACTTGCTTTATCATATATCTATCTATCATCTATCAGTCCACCACATTTTTTGCTTTGTTTCAAAGTAAGGTTGATATATCAGTACACTCACCCCTAAACACTTCAGTATGTATATCATTAACTACAGTTCAATATTTGTTTATGATTCTTTTTTCTTTTGAGGTAAATTTTAAATACCATGATATGTACAGACCTGAAGTGTACCATTTGATGAGTTTCAGCAAATATATATACCTGTTCACCCTAAAGCCCTGTCAAGATATAAAATATTACCATTACCCCAGAAAGTTCCCTCATGACCCTTTTCATTTTATCTCCCCTTCTCCCCTCCCCAGAGGCATTGGTTGTTCTGATTTTTTTCCATCATAGATTAGTTTTGCCTGTTCTAGGGCTTCATATAAATGGAACAATACAGTATATACTCTTTTTTTTTTTTAAGGCTTCTTTCACTGGGCATAATGATTTTGAGATCTATCCATTTTGTTATACGTTCACTTATTTTCATTGCTGAGTAGTATTCCTCTGTGTGAATTTAATAGGGTGTTTTTTTTTTTTTTTTGCTGATGAAAACTTAGAATGTTTCAGTTTTTGGCCATTATGAATAAAGCTACTATTCATCATTGTACAAGTCTTTTTGTGAACATTTGTTTCGTTTCTCTTGGGTAAATAAACCTAGGAGTGGAATTGCTGGATTACAATTTTATAAGGTACTGCCAAACTTTTTTGCAAGAATATTAAACCATTTTACATACCCACTATCAAGATATGAAAGTTTCAGTTTCTGTACCTTCTCATCAACATTTATTGTTGACTATCTTTTTAACTTCAGCCATTCTGGTGAGTGCGCAGTGTTATCTCATTATAATCAATATTTATTTTTGATTTAGTGTGAAAAATGAGGATTAAGAGATGAAAAAGAGAAATAAAAAAGCAATTGGAATGGCCCAGATAGCGAGTTTTCTGCCCCACTATGGGATATTGGTAAAGCAAAGAGTAAAGAACATGAAGAAAAGCAAGACAGAAAGGTGGAGTGATATGGCAATGGCAGAGGAGCAAAGACCTGAGGAATACCAGGGCTGAAGTCACTTCAGAGATTTGGGAAGAAGAAAAATAGAAGTTGGCTTAGAAAGTTAAATTTAGTTGACTTTTTTTTTTTCCTGTATGCAAATAGCTTTATTGATAATCTGTGGGAAGGATTAATAGTCACTATTAAGAATTTTTATATAGTATATAACCCACCAAAACCCAGAAAGGTATATATGAACAGGAATATGGGAACCACTCAAAATCCCACTGCCCACAGATAACCAATGTTAACATTTTGGTAAAAAAGTTATAGATATTTTACCTATGAATAGATGAAAATCATTTATGTATACATGTATATCTATATATATATATTTTTTTTTTCAGAAATCCACCTGTATATATTTTTTCAGAGATAGGCTTGAGCTATACATACAAAAGATAACTTTTTAATTTATACCTTAGACATATTTAATGTCCATAAATATACCCACTGCTTCATAAATATAAGTCTACCAAATCAGTATAGTAGTTTGTTATATAAATGCCATAATTTAACTATTTCTCAATTAATGAACATTGCTTCGTTTCTAATTATTTAAAACAGTCATTTTTTTTTAGCGTAAAGCTCAGTGCTTGGCACTGAGTAAGCAGGACTGGGGAGCATGGAGAATTAAAATTGAGAAAACAATGTAGTTCTGCCTTCTAGGAACTCGTAATCCAGTGAAACTGAATCAGATGCTAAAAGCTTTCAGAGTAAGTATTGGTGGTGGTGGTAGCTGCTGTTGGGCTGGCCCTCAACTCAGGGTGGCTTAGTGCACAATGAGATCAGGCCTTTGTGATCCGTGGGGTTTTCACTGGCTTGTATTTGGAAGTAGTTCACTAGGCCTTAAGTATTATTGTTTTTGGGAGGTGGTCAGTGAGTTTGTGGTGGTTTTTGCTAAAATTCTTTAAGTAGACTTAATATGACTCTATTGCTGGTTAGTCCTTTGTTAGTGTGCCTGGGCAGCAAGATTACTAAATTTCATGGAGTTTGGTGTTCTAAGAAGTATAGTAAATTAGTTGCAGTTGGAAATAGAAAACTGTTCCTTTGGTTTTTAATGTTGTTCGCAGAACGCTAGAATTGCATGACAGCTTTATGGGAGTTCACTGAAAGAAAGGATAATTACACAGGGTATGTGTTCACATGATATTCTACAATAGGATTTGGAGATGTAGGATATAAAACGATACCACTAAATAGCCTCATAACCTTTCTACTTAAACGATATGTGGAATCAAAATGGATTTCCTCCTTGTAGTTTTTTTTAGTTAAGTGTGTAAAGTCAGAACCAAATTAACTCAAATGTTAATATACAGTAGCTTTGTTACTAGACAGCCTAAATCTTTTAAAATTATTGATTGAATGAATATCTGTTTTGGTCCTATACTTTCTCCTTATCTCTTATGGTTACTCTGTGGGTTGTGTGTGAGCTCATCAACTCTCAGAATTCCTCTAAAACCTGTCTTTTTTTTTTACCCCCCCAAGAAACTTCTTAGTGAGTTTTCTTACAGAAGGGGTAGCAATTAAAAAAGGTAGAAAAAGGAGAAAGAGGTGGAGGAGGCACTAGAAAAGAAAATATAAAGGAAAAACAATAAAATATGTCTACGAGTTTGTGCACTTTTATTTTACTACTGTCTGAATTTTATCTGATTGAAATTGTGATCTTCCATACCTGAGATTCTGTTTCTTGAACAGAATAAATAATAACAATCTATCCATTTTTGGAAAAGGAATCTTAGAAAGAAAGAGCAGGTGGTTGGAGCCATCATATTTCTTACCCAGCTGTGAAGTATACTATTTTCAAATGTTATTTCCATTGTGTTTAATATGGCTCAAGTGCCTTTTTCCAGCCTCTTTTTTACTTGGCCATGTGTTTTGGCTAGCTCATGGTGCAAAAGGGTACCCTGGTCAAGACTTTTGACTGTAGGAATAATTTAGCCTTTCTGACTAGTATGATTATTTCCTTTTTTTCAGATACTCTGGCTAGAAATAACTTCTATGAATTGAAATTTGGGCTTCCTTCTATTTCTTTCTTTATTTTTATTATACTTTAGATAAAGGTTTACAGAACAAACTAGTTTCTCGTTAAACAGTTAGTACACATATTGTTTTATGACATTGGCTAACAACCCCACAACATTGTCAGTACTCTACCTTCTCAACCTTGGGTTCCCTATTACTAGCTTTCCTGTCCCCACCTGCCATCTAGTTCTTGCCCCTGGGCTGGTGTGCCCGTTTGGTCTCGTATCATTTTATAGGCCTGTCCAACCTTTGGCTGAAGGGCGAACCTCAGGAGTGACTTCACTACTGAGCTGAAGGGGCGTCCGGGGGCCGTACTCTCAGGGTTTCTCCAGTCTCTGTCATGACCTTTATTCAATTCCATCTCTGGTTGAGAGAAGGGACTTATGAAACATTATTTTATATGGTGTATGCCTCTGGCAGCAAAAGTGATTCTGGTTATTAATATATATTGTCTTAAAAAAGTTAAGTTCACAATATTGTTGTTTCTTAGGAAATCCGTGGATATATCTTCAAGGGAAATCCCTTTTCTTGGCAACTACTTTGCTATCTTCTTTCCCTAAACTCTTGAGAGGCACGGAGTTAGTTTTTTGTGATTGGAATCTTGCCTGGCTAAAATTTTCATTTACTTACTTAAAAGTATAGAGTTGGCTTAAGAGTTACCCCTCTGTATTTGACGAGTGCTTTCATTTCCTACTTAATAGATGATCCTATGTGTACACACATATTGGAATTTTAGGAATAGGTCAGAGTATGGATAAAGCTGGCGTATGTTACTGCTTTGTTATCAAGAGATATATTCAGTCAGCCTTAATTGAAAGCCTGCATTATATCAAGTATTGTGCTTGGGAATCACAGGCTTATGTAAGATACAGCCTTTGCTTTTGAGAAGCTTAGAACCTAATACAGATGACAGACTAATTGGTGATTATTGTATGATACCATGGTGGAGGTGTACAAGTAGGGTTTTGTGGGTTCACAGAGGAATCTGCATCATGATTTTTTAAAAATCTTTTTTTAAAACAATTTCAGATTTAAGAAAAGTTGCAAACATAGTATGAGCAAGTCCTGTATGTACTTTATCCAATTCCCCAGATGTTGACATTTACCAATTTTGCTTTATCGCTCTCTCTCTACATATAATTATAAAAAAAAAAAAATAAAATTTTTTTTTTCTACATATAATTATACATACTCTTATTTTACCAAATGGTTTTAGAGGTAATTGTAGACTAACATTCTCTTATATAATCATAACACTGTTAATTAAAATCAGGAAATTAATACTGATACAATACTCTTACCCGATCTACAAAGTTATTCAAAGTTTCTAAAAGAAAAAAAAAAAAATTCTTTTTGGTCCAGGATCCAGTCCAAGATCACACGTTCACAGTCTATGCCCTCGACTGTTTACTGTGTAGCCTTCCCATGGACTGGTCACCATTGCTAGTACTGCCAGAACCATTGTCTTCAACTGAGTATTGGTTAAATTCCATTCCTCCTTTGAAATTTTCTGTTACCATTTTTATCAGCTTCAAAAATTTAATAATTTCAAGGTCCTCTTTTTCTCTCTTCAAAATATTTTCTCCATTTATAAGCGCATAGTTTACTTTTTCTGACTTCTCCCAATTCATTCTGTGACTTTTATACCATTGGTTAAGTCTCATAGAGTGATAGATTTTTTAAATTAGTTAGAAATGTTATTCTGCCCAACCTTCTTTCTTCACTCATTGAAAATACACTTCCAAAGGCATAATCTTGGCAGTTTACAATCAAGAGAACCAGATTTCCTTTATTTACGTGTTTTTTTTTTTTTTAATTTAGAGCTGAGGGGCTCTTAATCTTAGGCCCATGGACTCCAGAGGTCCATTAACCCTATGAAATTATATGCAGAACTGCATATATTTGCATGTATTTCTGGGGAGAGGGTCCATACTTTTCATAAAGGTTTCAAAATTGTTACTATCCCAGGTTACTTTTAAGAATTACCCTAGTAGCGTGTTCACTCCTAGAGCAGAGAGACTGCATCTTCAGGTATTTTCTGTGTCTTATGAAATCCTATTAGGCAACAAAACAGTAGGAATGAACAGATGTTAACCAAGTGCACTTACCGAGAATTCACGTTGCACACCTATTTGATGTGTACATGCACACATATCAGTGTATCTGTATTCCTAATTTGAACAGACTGCTGTTGTGTATGTTTTAGCTATGAATTTCCTCCAGTTCCTTAATAAGTAACACTATCGCCTTTCTTCCAGAGAGCCAGTAACAATCCAGCTACACGATTCCACTACCGGGCTGTGAAATCAAACTGTACGCTAGTGGAGTGGCAGCAGCGTTTGTAGGCATTGAAACAGAAATTGATAATTGTGTTACAAATGTTCAGGAAGCCACATTTCGTGACCAGCTTTGCAAGAAAAAATTGACAGTGTGAACAGCTGTTGATGCATTGCATTTGCATTTCAGAAATTTCAAGTGGAGATAAAACATTAGCAGCTGCGATAGATTCCTGCGTTTGACCTGGTGCCTCAGGGTGTGCTATACATTGATGTCATCAGGCTGTCAGGGCTTTGGTGAGAACTGTGGGGAAAATTTGAGAGATGAAAACAAGTTTGTTTTTCTTTTAAGCTTTTGCATTTTTTTTTTCCCCTTAATAGCCCTACTGGAATCCTATAGTCAATAAAAGAGCCTTTGATTTAGGAATTCCACTGGTAGATTGTTCTCAGACCACGTATGCCTTAAAAACATCAAAGTAGATATCTCTCTCATGGATTGCCCATCTTTTTATTTTGTCTATCCCGAGTTGTATGTCTTTAAGACACTTTAATTCTTCCTCTGACTGTGATTGGATTTCCTCTTCTGTCTTCACTTAAGGCAGTATTGAGGAACTCTTTTATAAGATCCAAATGCTTAAGGGCAGAATTAAACTTTATTGATGAAATTGCTATAAGCCGGCTTCTTATAGTATTTACTAATAAATTACACTTTTTCTCTCTTCTTTTGTTGTGTGCCATCGAGGTGATTCCAATTCATAGCGACCCTATAGGACAGAGTAGATCTGCCCTATAGGGTTTCCAAGGAGCTGATGAATTCGAACTGCTGACCATTTGGTTAGCAGCCTGAGCTCTTAACTGCTGTTAACCACCAGGGCTCCTTCTCTCTTCTAAAACCAAAACCAAACCCAAACCCACTGCCGTCGAGTCTATTCTGACTCATAGTGACCTTATGGGACAGAGTAGAACTGCCCCATAGAGTATCCAAGGAGCGCCTGGTGGATTTGAACTGCTGACCTCTTGGTTAGCAGCCATACACCTAACCACTATGCCACCAGGGTTTCCTTCTCTCTTCTAGGAGTTATGAAATACACTGTCCGGGAATATAGCACTGTTTGACTTTCAAGCCCACCTAAGCCGAACGTAGAGTACTTTGGAGAGGGTCCAAATGAAAGTAGTAAGCAGGATTAAAAGTGTGAAGAGTAGATTTGATAGTGTTGGGTGGGAGAGGGGCAGGAAATGTTTTTCACTAAATGTTTTGAACAGCTATTTCTTATAACTTGATGGTACTTATTCTTTACTGTTGTGCACCCCTCTCTCCACAGTCAAACTATAGGAAGGAAGAGGTAGAGTTTATGTTATACTAGGTGACAATCAAGGAGCCCTCGTTGCACAGTGGCTAAAGCATTTGGTTGTTAACCAGAAGGTTGGTGGTTCGAACCCACCAACTACTCCATGGGAAGAAGATAGGGTAGTCTGCTTTCATAGAGATTTACAGCCTTGGAAGCCTGATGGGGCCGTTCTACTCCGTCCTATGGGTTTGCTATGAGTTGGAATTGACTCAACAACAATGGGTTGGTTTTTTTTAGGTGAGACTCAGGTTAGAAGTTAGGGCTATATGAATTCTGAAAAGCTGAAATATGTTTCCAGAGTTAGCAGATTTTTGACTCACTGATCCAAATAAGAAAGGTAAATTAATGTTTTGTCTGGAATGGTTTTATTTTGGAAGACCCTTGAAGATCTTTTAGTTGAAGACTATGCATTTTTACCTTCTGGGACTGAGATTTAGTGGGATTTATGATAAGAATGATAGTTATTTGAGTTTCTGGTTCATTTGGGTCCTAAGTATCATTCTGATGTGTCTTTAGGTGGGGTAACCCAGAACTTTTTTTTAAAGAGGGTTTTTGGTATGAATTCCTTCCTTGTTTGAGAACCAAAATGTATGATGCAGTCAGTGGTGGTATCTTCTGCAGCTGTCCAGGAGGCAGGAAGGTCTTGTGATCTGAGTCACTTCACAGTTGACATCTGATTAAGTAGGGATGATTTTTCTTGCCTTCTTTAGTTAGCGTTATTGCCTCTGTTTTGGAAATGGTGTTTGGTGGTTCCCCCGTGACAACTTCTTCCTCCACTCTCAACCACTAGACCCGTTAATCTTATTGAAGACTTCAGATTTTATATGCAGTCTGTGCAGGTAGCCAGATGCCATATGCTGTTAATTTCTGATTCCATGAAGGCCAGATCATACAGCTGGAAATGATTGAAATGAAAAGCATGTTCTTTTGTTTAACAAGACAAAGCCTATTGTGTACCCTGCTTCTGATGCTTAAAAGATGTTTTTTTTTTTTTTCTTTCTTAGTGTATAGTATGGAGGGCTAAAAGTTTTGAACTCTTCACTTCAGAAATTACTTTTCCAGACAAAAGAGCAAAACAATGTTTGTTTAAATTGTTTTCTGGAACATGACTGATAGTGTTTACAACATTTCTATGACATTTTGATCCAGTGGGGAGTACTTGGAGAGGTATTTAAAGTGCTTTTCACTAAATCAAATGCTTTGTAGTGTTTGAGTCTTTTTAAAAAAAATCGTTTGAAAGGTTGAAGTTCTGAGTTGAGAGACAGAAAATGGCCAGGATAGTCTTTTAAAGACTAAGGATGACTTATAAGCAAAACTGATTTTTTTTTTTTCCCATCAAAAATTGAAAACTTACTCCCTTTTTAAGTAGAATGAGATGCACACATACTGGTTCAGAGCTTTGTCTGTTCATGTCATATCCCTTTATAAGGGCTGTTTTCCAAAGTCTGTCCTCTATTAATGGGATCTTCTTGGGAAAAACTATTGAGCATTTTATTCGTGCTTGTTCATATTTTTTTTCTTTCTTTTTTAAAATTCTACAGCAGAAACTATAGCTTGACTCAGGCACCAGGGGCATACTAGTAGAACATAGAGGGAATCACCTCGTAATGTCTGTATTGAGCCAAAGGTGGAATATACATACAGAAATTTGTAATTGTTATTTTTTTAATAAAATTTTTTAAATGAAAATATGCACAGCAAAACACACCAATTCAACAATTTCTTCATGTGCAATTCAGCTACATTGATTATGTTCTTCAAGTTGTACAACCGTTCTTAGTATCTTTTTCCAAATTATTCCACTCCCATTAAAATAAACTTACTGTCCCCAAGCTTCTCATCTGACCTTTTGAGTTACTTTTATCATTTAGATCCCATAAAGATAATCCTTTAAAATAGCGCAATGCTAAGGGCAGACGTTCTTTACTAATTAAGCTAAACTGTGGATTAAAGATGACTTTAGGGAATTTTTTTTTTTTATAGTTTCTGTTTAAGATTTAAAGATTATCTCAGGGCAATAGTTTCGGGGGAGGGGAGTCATCCAGCTTCAGAAGCTCCAGAAATTCCAAATTCCATGCGAATTTGAAATTCTGTTCCACATTTTCCTCCTTATTATCAGGATTCTTCTATAGATAGATAGATTGAATCTTTGATCAAAATGTTCTGTAATGGTGCCTGGGCACTGTGCAGTTCTTGTAGTCTCATGGGCAAATAAGACAGTTGTTCATGGAGACAATTAGACATACATTCCAGTTCCTGTCTCTCCTTCCTCTGCTGTTCCAGGAAAATAGAGACCAGTTGTACCTTGGAAGCTTGTAAGCACTATGCAAAAAACTAGGAAGTAAAACAGAAACACTAAAAACAGCATCAGGCCAATTGACTGGGATGACCCGTGAAACCATGCCTCTGCATCTCCTAACTAGGTGTTTAGTTGTACATAAGCAGCTTCAACAGTTGTTCTTTCTCTTGTTGTTGTAAAAATATATACAACAGAGCATTTGCCATTGTACAGCTTAGTGATACTGATTACATTAGTTATGCTGTGCAACTATTACCCTCAACTGATGCCAAATTTCCCATCACCATAAGGAAAAACTCTGCTTCCCAAGCAATGGTTCCCCCTTCCCCCTCTCTCCCACCTCTGGTAACTACTCCTAAACTTTGGCTTCTGTTTATTTGCCTATTCTTGTCATATAAGTGTTATTTCATGTAAGTGAGATCATACAAAGTTTGTCCTTTTGTAATTATTTCACTCAGTGTAATGTTTTCAGGGTTCATTTGTGTTGTAGCATGCATCAGGACTCCACTTCTCTTTATAGCTTAGTGGTATTCCATCGTACGTATGTACCACATTTTATTTATCCATTCATCCATTTATGGACATTTAGGTTGTTTCCACCTTTTGGCTCCTGTAATGAACGTTGGTGTGCATATGTCTGTTTGCGTCACTGCTTTCAAATCTCTTGAGTATATACCTAGGAGTGGGATTGCTGGGTCATATGGTAGTTCTAGTTTGAGTTTTTTGAGGAACCGCCACACTGTTTTCCACAGTGGCTGTACCATTTTGCATTCTTGCCAGCAACGGATAAGGGTTCCAATTTCCCCACATCTTTACCAGCATTTGTTATTTTATATATTTTTTAATCTTAGCCCTCCTAGTGGGAGTGATGTGGTATTTCGTTGTGGTTTTGATTTGCATCTCTCTGATTCCTAAAGATGTTGAGCATGTTTTCATGTGTTTGTTGGCCATTTGAATATCCTCTTTGGTGAAATGTCTGTTCAAGTCCTTCGCTCATTTGTTGATTGGGCTGTTTGCCTTTTTGTTAAGTTTTAAGAGTTCTGTAAATATTCTGGGTATTAAACCCTTATTCAGTATATGGTTTCCAGAAATATTCTCCCAGTCTGTAGGTTGTCTCTTCATTTTCTTGATAAGGTAAAGTCCTTTGATGAGCAAAAGTTTTAAATTTTAATGAGGTCCCAATTATTAATTTTGTCTTTTGTTGCTCGTGCTTTCAGTGTCATTTCAAAGAATCCATTGTTAGAAACTAGGTCCCTAAGTATTTGTTGTTGTTGTTGCTGGCAGGTCATTTACCACTCATGGCAATTCCATGTGTACAGAGTAGAACTGCTCCATAGGGTTTTCAAGGCTGTGACCTTTCAGGTGCAGATTGTCGGGCCTGATTTCTGAGGGCCTGTGGGTAGGTTCAAATGCCAAGCAACTATTTGTGCCACAAAGGGACTCCTCCCTAAGCATTATCCCTGTGTTTTCCTTTAAGAGTTGTATTGTTTGAGTTCTTACATTTATATTTTTAATCAATTTTGAGTTAGTTTTTGTATATGGTGTGAGGTAGGTGTTCCGGTCATTCTTTTAGTGTGGAAATGTAGTCTCAGTACAATTTATTAAATAAACTATTTTTTTCCCCACAGGATGGACTTAGCACCCTTGTCAAAGAGCAGTTGACCATAGATGTACGGGTTTATTTCTGGACTCTCAATTCTATTCCATTGGTCTATATGTCTGTCAGTACCAGACTATTTTGATTACTGTAGCTTTATAATGTGTTTTGAGATGGGGGAGTGTGAGTTCTCCTACTTTATTCTTCTCTTTTAAGATTGCTTTGGGTGTTCAGGGCCCCTTGCAGTTATGTATAAGTTTCAGGATTGGCTTTTCTGTTTCTGCAATGTTTAACTTTATAAGAAATGGCCAAAGTGGTTTCTAGAGTGGCTGTACCATTTTGCATTCCCACCAACAATATCTTAGAATTGCAGTTGCTTTTCATTTTTCCCACACTTTGCATACTCATTTTTTGTGTTTTGGTAAGTCTTAGCTATCTCATGAAAGTGAGTTGTTTTAATTTGCATTTCTCCTGATGACTAGTGATCTTGAGCATCTTTCCATGTGCTCATTTGCTATTCATATATTCTCTTTGGTGAAGTGTCTGTTCAATTTTTTTGCTTAATTGATTTTTTTTCCTGCTTACTTTGAATTTTGGAAGTTCTTTATATATTCTGGATACAAGCATTTTGTCAGGTATGTAATTTGGAAATGTTTTCTTCCAGTGTTTTTATTCTCTTTGCAGTGTCATTCACAGAGCAAAAAAAACTAATATTGACAAAGTTCAATTTATCAATTTCCTCTTTAATGGATCATGATTTTGGTGTTTGTCTAACCTTAGGCCACTATTTTCTTCTAAGAATTTTGTAGTTTTAGGATTTACAATTAGGGTCTATGATCCATGATCCATTATGAGTTAATTTTTGTATAAGATGTGAGGTTTCATTCAAGATTGATTTTTTGTTTTTTGATATTTTGGTTTTTGGTATATGATTGTCTGTCTGCATCTATACCTTCACCAATCTTGATTACTCTAGCTTTACAATAAGTAGTAAAATTAGGTAGCATAATTTCTCACACTTTTCTTATTTTTCAAGATTCTTTTCAATATTTTTCTTCTTTTAAAATCAGCTCATCTAAATCTATAAAAAGTCCTACTGAGATTTCAATTGGAATCTCGTTGAATATATGGCTCAGTTTGGGGAGGATGAACATTTTTATTATAGTGAGTCTTCCAATCCATGAAGATAATATGTCTCTTCATTTATTTAGGTCTCTTGATTTTTTCATCAGCATTTTGGAGTGTTCATGTACGAATTCTATAAATGTTTTGTTAGATTTACACCAACTATTTTATTTTATTTTGAGCTATTATAAATGATATTAATAATTTTGGTCTTCAGTTGTTCATCGGTAGTGAATAGAAAGTCGATTGGTAATTGTGTGCTGACTACATATGCTACAAGCTTCCCACTTACTTGTTCTCGGTTTTTTTTTTTAGATTGGTTGGGTTTTTCCGTGTCACCTGTGAATAGACACAGTTTTATGTGTTTCTTTCCAATTTGTGTTTTATTTCTGGTTCTTATTACATTGAGTAGGACATCTAATATAGTGTCTAATACGAGTGGTGAGAGTAGATGTCTTTGCCTTGTTCCCAACATTATGGGAAAAGCATTTAGTCTGTCACTATTAAATATGATGTTAGCTGTAGGTTTTTGGTAAATGCCCAAATTGAGGGCATTTACCTCTATTCCTACTTTGTTGAGAGTTTTTATCAAGAATGGATATTAAATTTCGCCCAGTGCCTTTTCTGGATCAATTTATATGATCAGGTATCTGAGTCTTTGTTCATTTTTTTCCCCAATCTTTTTTTTTTTCTCGCTGTTAATCCAATTGATTAATTTCTACTCAAGTTCATTAACTTTTTCCTTTGCCATTCTTATTCTACTGTTAAGCCACAGATTTGTTTTTGGTTTTATTAAGCCCCGTACAGTGAGTTTTCAGAATTTCAATGATCAGTTCTAAAATGTTCAATTCTAAGTTTTCCATTTGGTTCTTTTTTATGTCTTCCCTTTCTTTGCTGAGACGTGGTATTTTTCCACTAGTTTCAGAAGTGTTCGCAATTGTTTGCTGAAGCATTTTTATAATAGGTACTTTAAAAATCTTTGTCGAGTAATTCTAACATCTGTGTCATCTCAGTGTTGTCATCTCTTGATTGTCTTTCCCCACATGATGTGAGCTTTTCCTTGTTCCTTATATGCTCAGGAATTTTCTATTGTATTCTGGATATTTTGAATATTATTTATGAGACTCTTTGTCTTGCTGATATTTTTGCTCTAGCAGTTGACCTCATTATGTTTAGGCCATGCATTTCATCCTTTCTTCTATGTGCTGTGGTTTCAGTGTCAATTGAATTTTCAGTGTGTTTGTAGTACTGTTCTGATCTTTCTCGTGCTTGTGTTACCCAACAGCCAGTCTTGGACATTGGCCTGTGGTCTGTCAGTTCAGTTTTTAAAATCTTTGGTATATTGAACAGGATCATATCCACACCTGCACAGCTCAGGAGTTAGACCAGGAGGTAAACAACTTTATAGGGTCACTCATCCTGACTTCCTTCATCTTCATAATCTCTTTGGGACTTTTTGGTTCTTTGAGGCTTTTCTTTTTGGTGCTCTGGTTAGAAAACTAGGACTTTTGTTACCCTACTCTGCTGTGGACTTCCCCAACAGCCCCTTCATCCTGAACCAAGCAGCAAGAGGACAGAGAGAGAAAAAATGCACTGGGATTTGGCCCTGCCTTGTAGAAATCACAACTTCACTGAATGGAGTGAAAGGTTCCCCTCCCGTAGAGTTTTGGCTCCTGTGGGCTTCCACTAGTGACCAGTGCCACTGTTACTTGGGGATTACTTATGGGCTATAGTGAGAGGAAATGGAGAAAAGAAAGAGAAAGAAGATGGGGTATTTCCTTACTCTCTCTGAGCATTAGGTGGTGCCTTTCCTGATCCTTGAGCCAGAACTAGGGGGCTTCTGCTGGGACTTCTTTGCCCACTTTAATGTTTCTGGTATGTGAGTTCTGACTGAGGGATAGCAGAAGCAGGGGAAAAAAAAGTAAATTGGCCATCAGTTTGGTGGTACTTCAAATTCTGAATCTGAATCTTCCTGAATCTGCCTATTATTTACTCTTCAGAATCCTCAAATAGCTGTTCCATGCCTTCTGTTCAGATTTTATAGCTGTATTCAGTGGGAGAGATATTTTAGCTGGCACTGGACTCCATTAGTGGAATTTTACAGAGATTGCGCTAAACCGTTCTCTCTTGTTTATAGACTAAGTAATCACAGAATGAGCAAGAGCTCCTGATGTTACCATAGAATTGAAAGCATTCCATGATAGGGCAATTAATGGGCAGTGCATTGATGGAGACAAAGTTTTTGTTAGGAAGTATTGAATTGGGATAGCATTTGTACCCTGTTCCTGAATGGAATTCCAAGGATGCCATAGATACTTCTTCATCTGTGCCATGAGAAGGAGCTCTATTTCTATATATACATATTTTATTAAATAAGGAAAGTAGAAAAAGGCTAACTTAACTTAAAACTGAGAAAGAGTGCTTTTTGAATCGATGGCACTGGGGTTGGGGGAGTATACAAAACAAAACAAAACATTGCCATCGAGTCAATTCTGACTCATAGTGATCCTATAAGACAGAGTAGTACTGCCCCATAGGGTTTCCAAGGAGCGGGTGGTAGATCTGAACTGCCGACCTTTTGGTTAGTAGTCATCGCTCGCTGTAGCTCTTAACCACTGTGCCCCCAGTATACAAATATCACTGGGAATATGTGCAATGAATATTTGTTTTTCACTCTGATCAAAGTTACTAAATTATTATAGGCTTTATTTCTTTCAACCTTTTGATTAGGTAAATCATGGTTTTTAAATGTTAGGATAGTAACTGTCTATCTGCAGACTGAGTTTTAAAAGCCAATTCTTCATTCGTACTCTAAAAAAAGGTTTAGTAAAGGGAAAGAGTGGGAGAGAGTAGTGAAGGAGACTATCGTACTGGTTTATGCTATGATTCCTTATCTTGGCTTTTATCCAGCCTGGTCTGCATGGGGTAGAGACTTTGCTGTTTTCAGATTGCCTGACGCTTTTGTAAGCTAAGGCTTTTAAGAGTTTACCATTACAAGTACCATATGTTCATTGGCATATGCAGAACAAATGTGAATCAAACACAAAAATAATTCTTTCAAGAATTTTATTTATTGATGTGGTAGCGCAGTATTATACTGTTTACAATAGAGAGCTAAGTGGGATTTGGGGTATGCTGAGAAGTTGACAGCTTTAGGGTCCTGAATAAAATACTGTCTTTTGTATGATAAAAGAATAAAATATGTGTTCTTGAAATGATTATTTATAAATTATTTGAAAGTTTGTTTTGCTTCCAGCTCAGGAGCCATTTGCCAGCACCATGGTCACTGCAGTAGTAAAATTTTGGATGGAAGAAAAAAAAAAAATTACAGAAGCTTGTTTGTAGTTGAATAACAAGATAAAGAGCTTGGGGAAATAAAATATAGCTGTGAGCATAGTTCTCTCACTTTCTTTCTCATGGTAAAATAATTAGAAATTGGAATAAGAAATTATGAGAATTCAGTGAAAAGTGAATCGTGGATAAATGGAAAGGATTTTGCATGGTCTTAAAGCACAGTGGCTAAGGTCCTGGCTGCTAACTAAAAGGTTGGCAGTTTGGATCTACCAGCTGCTCCTTGGAAACGCTATCAGGCAGCTCTCTTCTGTCCTGTAGGGTCACTATGAGTTGGGTACTGATGGCAATGACTTAGGTTTTTTTTTTTTTTTTTGATTTACACAGTGGTTAACAGGATTAGCAGCCTCTTGATTGAAGGGAAGGGATGCTATGGAGAGACATTTACTTCTTGTGTGACCATCTTCTTCGGAAGGAAGGATAATATCTCATTTTAGGTTGCTTTTTGAAACTTTGGCCATAATCAAAAGACTGCATTATTTTCACGTTGTGTATATTACAGTTTGCTTCTTACTTTATTATGTATATCTGCCCACTCCCAAAAATAATTTGCGGTTCTTTCTGGGAAAAGATGTAGACCTGTGAATAGTAGGATTAAATGAACAGTAATAGAGTACTAAAAATGCTGGTGGATAGGACATATGCTAAAGGGAGAGGAAATAATTACATATCTACAGAAAGTTACTACTTATCTGCACATAATTGTACTCTGAATTTTCTATCAGTCAAGTTTAAAAAAGGTATCACGGGTTGTATAATTTTCATCATTATCTGATACGAAGAAGTGTGGCTTTTTCCTGACAGTGTCTAAGAGGATGCAGAGATTTTATTTTTTAAATTAAATATAACTCTTAATTATGGGCAGTACACGATAACCATCCTTAAAAATAATAAAAATGTATTTGTGAAAAAAGAAAATTACTAATTCTCAATAAGAACAAATACATTTATTAGAAAGTGTTTTAATGACCCAGCAATTCCACTGTTAGGTATATACCCAAGAGACCCGAAAAGTAGCAATGTGAACAAACACGTGTATACCAGTGTTCATTGCAGCACTATTCACAGAAGGCAAAAGGTGGAAACAACCTATGTGTTCTTCAGAGGATGAATGGATAAACAAAGTGTGGTAAATACATACAGTGGAATACTTATCAAGCATGAAGAGAAATGAAATCCTGATCCATGTTATAGCATGGATGAACCTTGAAAACCATATGCTCAGTGAGGTAAGTCAATCACGAAAGGACAAATATTATATGATCTCACTTATATGAAATAACAAGAATAGGCAAATGTATAGAGACCAAAGTTTATTAGTGGTTACCAGGTGTGGGAGAGAGGGGAAAGGGGAAGCGTTTGTTTAGGAAGCAGTGAATTTTTATTTATGGTGATGGGACATTTTGGGTGATGGGTGTACAACATGATTAATGTAATTGATACCACTAAATTGTACACCTGAAAAAAGTTGAATTGGCAAATGTTGCGTTATGTATGTTTTTTACAACAATTAAAAAAAGGAAAGTGTTTTAAAACTTCATAGTAGATGTCAACATGGTATTTATCAACCTTTTCTTGCTTTCTTGCCAATTGGAATTGTAGCATCAAATGGTCAGTCACATACGAAAGTCAAGTGCAAACTCTTTGTTAACTCCAGTACCACAATGTCAGGGCAGTGAAGGGTAGAGGAATTAGGTGATGTCGGAAAGGGGATTCGAAGGAAGGAACATTGTAGCTGAAACTGTCTTTGCTTCTTCCTCTATCCATTATAATATTTGAAAAAAATGAGAGCTCAGCCATGAAACTAATTACAATTACAGATTATTTTAACAAATCATTACTACACTTACCATCAAGAAATTAATTTTTGGTTCTTTTAAATTATTGAGCTTTTATTATTTTTACATTTTTAAAGTAGATTTTATATCATTAAAAAAAACTAGTGTTGCTGTTACTATGTCTTTGATTTATTCCCTTTCCTGCTTCTTCCCTCTACTCAAATTAATTTAGTTAGTAGGTTGATCCTTAAAAGCTCAAGGACATATCTATATTTGCTCCTGAAAGGTATTTTTGTTTAATCTTATGGAGGAAGTTAGAATTAAGAGCTGGACTAGGTGATTAACCTGTTGTTTGGACTTTATTTTCCAATATATATTGCCTTATTTTAATTATATTTTTCAGATTACAAAAGTAATATTAGACAATATGGAACATCTGGGAAGTACATGAAAAATAAAGGAAAATTAAATATAATCAGCACTTACAAGTAACCACTGATGATATTTTGATGAGTGTTTTTGTGATTCTTTGTATGTTCAGCTTTTAAAATCTAGTTGTATATTGTGAATATTTCTCAGTTCACAATATATGACTTGATTTTAAAAGCTGGAATATTAACTAGTGAACATTCTTCAATAATGATAATAGCTAGTATTTAAATGAGTGCTTTATTTTTCTCTCATATAAAATTCTTATAGTAGGCTCTTCAAGGCTGGTACAATGACTTTATTCTACAAAAAGCACTGGGCCCCAGGCTTTTTCTCACTTATTGCTCTGTTATCTGTCAGTTGTATCTCAAGGTCCAGGATGACTCTTGGAGATCCAGTTGTCCTAGCTATATGTTCAATCCAGCAGGAGAATTGTTCAAAGAAAGTGAAGAAAAATGGAAAGAACTAATATAGATCAGTAGTGGCAATAATGGTTAAAACCCATTGCCGTCAAGTCAATTTTGACTCATACCGACCCTATAGGTTAAGTAGTTAATAAAATAGATTTTAATTATATATTGCATATTAAAATACTAAAAAAAAAAAAACAAAGAATAAGTTATAAAGTAATACATGTATACTTTGTATATGTATATGTGCATCTGTCAATTTGTTGTGTTGTTGTGGCTTGCTTGTTGTTGTGATGCTGGAAGCTATGCCACCGGTATTTCAAATACCAGCAGGGTCACCCATGCTGGACAGGTTTCAGTGGAACTTCCAAACTAAGACAGATTAGGAAGAAGGACCTGGTGGTCGCGTTCTGAAAAGAATTAGCTAGTGAAAACCTTATGAATAGTAGTGGAACATTGTTTGGTATAGTGCTGGAAGATGAGCCCCTAGGATTGGAGGGCACTCAGAATTCTACTGGGAAAGAGCTGCCCCCTCAAAGTTGAGTTGACCTTAATGATGTGGTTGGAGTCAAGCTTTCAGAACCTTCATTTGTTGAGGAGGCACGGCTCAAAATGAGAAGAAATAGCTGCAAACATCCATTAATAATCTGAACATGGAATGTATGAAGTATGAATCTAGGAAAATTGGAAGTCATCAAAAATGACATGGAATGCATAATGATTGATATATAGGCATTAGTGAGCTGAAAAGGACTGGTATTGGCCATTTTGGAATGGGCAATCATAATGGTCTGCTATGACAGGAATGACAAATTGAAGAGGAATGGTGTCAGATTCATCATCAAAAAGAACATTTCAAGATCCTGAAGTACAACGCTGTCAGTGATAGGATAATGTACATAAGCCTACAAGGAAGACCAGTTAATAGGACTCTTAACTATTTATGCACCAACCGCTAATGTAAAAGATGAGGAAATTGAAGATTTTTACTAACCTCTGCTGTCTGAAAGTCATCAAACATGCAATCAGGATGTATTGATAATTACTGGTGATTGGAATGTGAAAGTTAGAAACAAAGAAAAAGGATTGATAGTTGGAAAATATGACCTTGGTGATAGAAATGATACCAGAGATCGCGTGATAGAATTTTGCAAGACCAGCAACTTCTTCATTGCAAATATCTTTTTTTCAACAACATAAATGGCAACTATACAGGTGGACCTTACTGGATGGAAAACACGGGAGTAAAATCAATTGCATCTGTGGAAAGAGATGATGGGAAAACTCAAAATCATTAGCCAGAACAAATGATAACAGTTGCTCATATGTAAGTTCAAGGTGAAGCTGAAGAAAATTAAAACAGGTCCACAGGAACAAAAATATGACCTTGAGTATATCCAACCTGAAATTGGAGACCATCTCAAGAGTAGATTTGACTTATTGAACGCTAATGACCAAAGATCTCAAGTTGTAGAATGACATCAAGGACATCATACATGAGGAAAGCAAAAGGTCATTAAAAAGGAAAGAAAGAAAAGACCAAAATGGATGTCAGAAGAGACGCTGAAACTTGCCCTTGAACATTGAATAGCTAAAGCGAGCAGAAGAAATGAGTTAAAAGAGCTGAAGACAAAATTTCAAAGGGCAGCTCAAGAAGACAAAGTATTAAAATAAGATGTGCAAAGATCTGGAGTTAGAAAACCAGAAGGGAAGAACATGCTGAGCATTTTTCAAGCTGAGAGAACTGAGGAAAAAAAATCAAGCCTTCAGTTGCAGTATTGAAGGATTCTATGTGGAAAATATTGAATGATGCAGGAAGCATCAAAAGAAAATGGAAGATATACCCAGAGTCACTGTATAAAAAAGAATTGGTCAATGTTCAACCATTTCAGGAGGTAGCATATGATGAAGAACTGATGGTACTAAGGAAGAAGTCCAGTGTACTGAAGAGAATGGGATGGCGGGGAAACAAGACTGTAGGAATTGACAATACCAATTGAGATGTTTCAACAAATGGATTCAGTACCAGAGGTGCTTACTTGTCTATGTCCAAGAAATTTGGAAGACAGTTTTCTGGTCAGCTGATGGGAAGAGATCCATTTTTGTGCTCATTCCAAAGAAAGATGATCCAACAGAATGTGGAAGTTATCAAACAGTATCATTAATATCACACGCAAGTAAAATTTTGCTGAAAATCATTCAAAATTAGTTACAGCAGTACATTGACAAGGAACTGCCAGAAGCTCAAGCCAGTTTCAGAACAGGACATGGAACAAGAGATATTATTAATATGTCAGGTGGGTCTTGGCTGAAAGCAGAGAATACCAGAAACATATATACCTGTGGTTTATTGACTATGCAAAGGCATTTTACTGTATGGATCATAACAAATTATAGATGACATTGGAAGAATGAGCATTACAGAACAATTATGCTCATGAGGAACCTGTACATAGACCAAGGTGCAGTCATTAGAACAGAGCGAGGTGATTCAGTTTGGTTTAAATCAGGAAAGCTGTGTGTCCAGGTTGCATCCTTTCACCATACTTATTCAGTCTGTGTGCTGGACTATATGAAGAAGAATGGAGCATCAGGTTTGGAGGAAGACTTGTTAACAACCTGCAGTATTCAAATGACATAATCTTGCTTGCTGAAAATGAAGAAGACTTGAAACACTTACTGATGAAGATGAAAGAATACAGCCTTCAGTATGGATTGCACTTCAATATAAAGAAATGAAAAATCTCACAGCTGGACCAATAAGCAACATCAGGGTAAACAGAGAAAAGATTGAAGTTGTCAAGGATTTCATTTTACTCGGATCCACAGCCAGTGCCCATGGAAGTAGCAAATCAAATGACATATTGCATTGGGCAAATCTGCTGCAAAAGTCCTCTTTGAAGAGTTGACAAGAAAGATGTCACTTCGAGGACTATAGGTACACCTGACCCAAGCTGTTATATTTTTAGTCGCTTCATATGCTTGCAAAAGCTGGGCAATAAATAAGGAAGACGGAAGAAGAATTGACACCTTTGAATTATGGTGTTGGTGAAGAATATTAAGTATACCATAGACTTCCAGAAGAACGAGCAAATCTGTCTTGAAAGAAGTACAGCCAGAATGCTCCTTAGAAGCAAGAATGGCAAGACTTCATCTCATATACTTGGCATATGTTGTTGGGGGAACCAGCCCCTGGAGAAGGACATCATCTTGGTAAAGTATAGGATCAGTGATAAACAGGAAGACCCTAAAAGAGAAGAATTACCTCAGTGGCTGGAACAATGGGCTCAAACATAGAACAGTTGTGAAGATGGCACAGGGCTGGGATGTGTTTCATACAGTTGTACATAGATTATTTATGAGTCGGCAGTGACTCAACGGCACCTAAGAGCAACAACATGTGTGCAAATATATGTGCGTGTGTGTACATCTGATCTGAAATGCTACCTTTGGGCACTTAGGCTGTCTTTGTGCTTTCTGTTCATTTTTTCCCCATCTGTTCCACACTGTTTTAACAATTTTCGCTTTGTAGTATACTTTAACATCTGATAGTTTATATTTTTCTTATTATTTTTCAGTTCAAAATGTTTTTTGGCATTTTCATCTATTCCCTCATTTCCAACATTTCCATAGAAAATGTCACATTTCAAAATAATTTTGATAGAAGTTTGAAAGGAATTACATTATATTTTTAATTTGTGGATGAATTGATATATTTACATTAGAGACAGCCCATCCAGAGATATGGTATTCTGCTCTCCTTGCTGTTTGTCAAGTTTTTTTTTTTAAATTTATTTTGCTGCTGTTGTTGAGAATATACACAGCAAAATACGCACCAATTCAACCGTTTCTACATGTACAGTTCTGTGACAGTGATTACATTGTCCGAGTCATGCAACCATTCTCACCCTATTTTCTTGAGTTTTTCATACCTCATTAACATAAATTTGTTGCCCCCTAAGGTCTGTCTATCAAGTTTTATAGACCAAGATATGCTCAGAAAGTATGGAAGTTTAAACTGGAGCCTTTGTAGAATATCTCGGGAATGGTTAACTAGTTTAATGTTAACTGAGTTTATAAAGTATTATCTACATAAAAACAAAATTTGTAGTTCTGGTCTTCATGTTGTCAACAATTATTTTACATCTTTTTTTATTAAATATTTCTGTTCTCATTGATAGTCTTTGGATCCTAGAGCTTCTCTGTCTTTGGGTTCTCTATTTTTGATTTGTTTTGTGTTTGACTGGTTTGTGTCTTTGAATACTTTCTCAGTAAGTTTACACAGATGGAATTCTTTTGGAACCACTGTATATCTGATGTGTTTTTTTCTCTTGTATCCTCTCTCATAAACGACTTCCCTGAAAATAGAATTCTGTGTCACAGGTTTTCCCCCTCGGAATGTATTTATTTTCCTCCATTGCCTTCTTGAATCTAGGGATGAAGTCTGATACCTGCCTGATTTTTCTTCATAGGTTTTTTAAAACTTAAAAAAAAAAAAACAAAACTTTGATAGTTTCGCTTGAACTTATTTTAATTGACTTCCATATTCCCTAGCTATTGATGTTAGTAATCATGGTTATACTTAGTTCTGCGTAAATTCCACTGCTTCTAGCAGTCTTTTTATAGAGCAATTACTATAATCTATTAATTGTTTGAATCATTGATCCCGTAATTTGTACATTGAGTATGTGTCCCATACCGGTGGGAAAACCAGACTTGTTCTCTTAAGGAAAAGTATTAACACAACCATGGTTCATTGCTGAAGGACTTGTAGAGGCAGGATTTAGACTTCCTTCTACATGGGCTACCAATTTCAAAAGATAAATATATATGTAAATGAAGAGTGAACTCTTTATTACTATTTATATATGGTATTATTTTTTTGAAATCAATATTCCTGTCTCTTTTCTGAAGAATATTTAAGACATTTCAGGTGTTAATAACCCACTGCCGTCGAGTTGATTTTGACTTATAGTGATCCTATAGGACAGAGTAGGACTGCCCCATAGAGTTTCCAAGGAGCTCCTGGCGGGTTTGAACTGTGGCCCTCTTGACTAGCAGCCGTAGCATTTAGCCACTACACCACCAGGGTTTCCTCAGGTGTAATAAATCCCAAGAAAACATGTCCAGTCTGTTCTTTGCTGAATTAACCTATAAATTCATAAACTCATTGCCTTTGAGCCAGTTTTGACTTGTGTGTCAGAGCAGAACTGTGTTCAGTAGGATTTTTAATGGCTGATTTTTTGGAAGTGGATCACCAGGCCTTTCTTCTGAGGTGCCTCTGGGTGGACTCTAACTGCCAGCCTTCCAGTTAGCAGCTAAGTGCATTAACCATTTGCACCACCAGGGACTCCAGTCTGCTGACTCACTGAGAGATTTTTGTTGCTGGAGCATCTGTAGCAATAATGATGTGGGGTGATAACAGCTGTTGGGGGTTATATTTGAGGGATTTGACTTAAAAAATAGCCCTGGCATAAAGTTTTGTGGTCAAGAAAGGCAGTCAATCAATCAAATATAAAATATCACCTAACCTTTTGTGCTCAGTATTTAAACATTTCACATATTAAGAAAGGATGAAAAGTCACGTAGTCATTTATTTTGAATCTCTGGAGGAGCCAACAGTTTTAAGGCAGAGCCAAATTTAAACTCCATATTTCAGTTTTGAAATCCAGCCTCCTGCGTCCTAAAGTGATTGTTGTTAATTGCTTTTTGGGTTTCCCTTGTTTAACTCAGTTAATCATAAACTTGAGAGAAATTAGGAAACCAACATCAGTATTTAATATATACATGTGTTGGACCTTTTGGGATTATGACTTGTTAGGAGACAGTTGTTGAAGTCTGCTATGTAGATTGACAGCTAGAAGAAAATCTAATCTCTGATAAGTTTTTTTTTTTTTAGTTAAATACAGGATATTGTATATGTTATCAATGGTTTATTATAAACATGTACTTCCACCAGTCCTACAACCCCTGAGATGTTATTAACATTTAAATTCATTTAATTTCTATCAATGCCACAATCACTGGGCGTAGGAGCTTGATAGATCCCATTGAAGCGTATGTGGAAAGCTTTATATTTGATAAAGCTTCTGCTCAAATGTTAGGTTTAAATATTAGCTATCAAATCAGAAACTTTAGCCAATTAACCTTATTCCTTCTTTAGAGAGAATTCATGTATACAGGATTAGGGGGGCAGAACTAGATGATTTTTTAGGTCTCTTCCAACTCAATATCACTGTTTTCCTCCACTAACATATTACCTTATAGAAAAAGATTATTAAAATAATTTTTCCGTGGAATTATATATATATTTGATTATATGCTTTATAGGGTATATGTAATATGTAGAAGGTTCCTGTGTGGCACAAATGGTTTGCGCTTGGCTGCTAACCTAAAGGTTAGTTGTTTGAATTCACCCAATGGCACCGTGGAAGAAAGGCCTGGCAATCTGCTTTCATAAAGATTACAGCAAAGAAAACCCTATGGAGCAGTTCTACTCTGTAACACATGGGGTCACCATGAGTCAGTATCATCTCAATAGCAACAAGTTTTTGTTTTTTGGTTTTATATGTATGTGTAGACACACATACACACATATTATTTTCATGTTATGACAAATATGTTACTGTGTTAATATGTGAAAATATATAAAGCTATAATGTACAGGAATGATGGAATAATAAACTAGAATACAAAGTCCATAAACAAGCCCTAGTACATATAAGAAATTGATATATAATAAAGGCATCAATTTAAATTAGTAGCAAAAAGACTAAAGGGTTCACTGTGGCAGACAAACACTATAAGCTGGTTTAAGAGGTAAAAAACAAACAAACAAACAAACAAAAAACAACCCATAAGATAGATGGTATGATTGATTGTCTATTAATCTTGGGTATCAGAAGGGACTTCTAAACATGATACCAGGAGAAGTATAATAATGTTTGGGGGAAAATTTGGTAAATTTCATTACAAAAATTTAAAGCCTCTATTTTATTTACACAAAGCAAAAAAAAAAAAAAAAAAAAAAAACACCACTAAAGGCAATTATATCCAGAGAGTAAACAGAGAACTCTAAAGACAAAGTGCCTGATAAACATAGGCAAAGAACATGAACAGTTTGTTTATAAATGAAAACAAGTTCTGGAAAAATAATAGAAATGTACTTTAAAGCTCTAACATGATACCATTGCCACCTATGAAAATTGCAGAGATTTAAAAAAAGTCATAGTATCTGTGACCAGAAAAGTAGAGAAACAGCTGTTCTCATAGACTCATGATTGAGGGGACTATTGAAGAGTGAATGAAAATTTGAGAATATGCACCAAAGCTTTAACACTTTTACCTAGAATTTCAAGTTTTAGGAATCATCTCAATTAAAGTTATCAAGGATGTATGCAAGATTTAGTTATAAGGATATGCACTGTACTGTCGTAGATAACAGCAAAAATTCAAACCGGCTCAATGTCTACCGTTAGAGGAATGATTAAATAAATTACAGTACATCAATACGGTGGAAAAAATGTGCTGCCATTAATGGTGTTCTAGAACAGTGGTTTTCAAATTTATTTGAGTATGCATCAGAATCACTTTGACCCCATTTTCAGAATTTCTGATTAAGCAGTTCTGGGAGGGGAGGACAAGAATTTGCATTTCTAATAAGTTCACAGGTGATGGTGATGCAGCTGGTCTAGGAGCCACATTTTGAAAACCATTATTTTAGAGAAATATTTAGGGAAAAAACTGCAGATTATAAAACTGTGATTCTATTCTTGTAAATAAAATAAATGACATGTACTCGTCAAAAGGCAGAAAGAATATACACCAAAATTTTCGCCATGGTTATTTTGTGTAATGGAAATATGGGTGACTTTAATTTTCTGCTTTTTATTAATCTGTGTTTTCTAAATTTTTCCACAGTGAAGAACTACCATTTTTAAATGAAGGAAAAATGTTAAATCAGCTTAAAAAATAAAAAGATACGTCAAAAGAAGGCCTAATTCTTTTCAGGTGCAGCAGGAGAAATAAAAATCTTAACTATACACAATTCCTTTCTCTTTCATTATCTTCTATATGCAGTTTCAAGAACTGTCAATTTTACTTTCTAAATATTTCTTTAATTTTTCTCCTGCTTGCCATTCCTTTTGTCATTACTTGAGTTTACTCTGTTGTAATCTCATTCCTGGATTTGTGGAATAGGCTCTTAATCTGTTTTCTTTTACCACTTGTCTTGTTCCCTTCCCTTCCCTTTTCTTTTCTTCTTCTTTTTTTTTTTTTTACCGTTTTCTTGTGGTTTAGGTGAAAGTTTACAGAGCAAGCTAGTTTCCCAGTCAACAATTTATACACAGCATGGTTTGTAATATTGGTTGCAAACTCCTGAATGTGTCAGCTCTCTCTCTCTCTCCATTCTCACTGGGTTCCCTGTGTCCATTCGCCCAGCTTTCCAGCCCCTACCTTCCTTCTAAACTTGCTTTTAGGCAAATGCTGCCCGTTAGGTCTCATATAGTTGATTGTTCTGAGGTATACATTCCTCACTGGTGTTATTGTTCATTTTATAAGCCTGTCTATTGTATGGCTATAATGTGATCTCTGGGGGTGATTTCAGTTCCAAATTTGAAGGGTGTCTAAGGGCTATAGTCTCAGGGTTCCACCAGTCTCTATCAGACCAGTAAGCCTGGTCTTTATGAGTTTGACTTTTGTTCTACATTTCTTTCCCACTCTTTCCACGAGCTGCTATCGTGGTCCCCTGTACAGCGATTGGTAATGGTAGCCGAGCACCATCTAGTTCTTCTCATCTCAGGCTAGTAGAGGCATTGGTTCATGTGGTTCATTAGTACTCTGGACTAATTGTTGCCTTGCGTCTTTGATTTTCTTCACTCCTTTTTGATCTGGATGGGAAAGACCAATTGTTGTATCTTAGATGGTCGCTCTCAAGCTTTTAAGATCCAGTCACTACTCACCAAGATAGAATGTAGAACATTGTCTATATGGATTGTAATATGCCAATTGACCTAGATGTCCCCTGGGACTATGGTCCCTAACCCTCAAGCTTAGTATCTCAGTTCCAGGCTAAGAAGTTTTCATGACTGTGTCCCCTGTGTGTACTATTGCATACATGGGTATATTTGCAGCATGTACGCATATATATGTACATGGGTATACTTCCATATGCCCTCTCACCCTGTTCAGCTTACGTACCTACTTGTGTATCCACTCATACATTATTGTTTGTTATTAGTGTTGTTGCAGGATTGTATATTAGTATTTACCATTGTTGCCTTTTACTCTTGTGTACCTTTGAGTGTCTTTACCTTGATTATGTTGTGCTGACTTCCTCCATATTGTGTATTATCTCTCCCTTCACCAAAGTTAGTCTGTGTCTACTACCTAGTTAGTGCTCCCCCACCCCCATCCCTGGTAACCATCTAAGAATGTTTCTGTCTGTGTGAAATCCTTTTCTTGACTTTTTATAATAGTGGTCTCCTATAATATTCATCCTTTGTGATTGACTTATTTCACTCAGCATAATGTCCTCCAGGTTCATCCATGTAGTGAGATGTTTTGCGAATTTGTCATTATTCTTTAACGTTGTGTAGTATTCCATTGTGTGTACGTACCACAGTTTGTTAATTAATTCATCCCTTGATGGGCACTTAGGCTGTTTCCATCTTTTTGCTATTGTAAATAATGCTTCAGTGAACATGGGTGTGCATATGTCTATTCATGTCATGGCTCTTAACTTAGGGTACATACTTAGGGGTGGGATTGCTGGATCGTAGGTATATCTATTTCTGGCTTTTTGAGGAAGTGTTATCGTTTTCCATGGTGGTTGTACCATTTTACATTCCCACTAGCAGTGTGAGATTTCCAATCTCCCCACAGCCTCTCTAGCATTTGTTTTCCGTTTTTTTGATCAGTGTCATTTTTATTGGTGTGAGACGGTATCTCATTGTAGTTTTGATTTGCAGCTCTCTAATGGCTATTTTTTTTTTTTTTTAAATGGCTAATGATCGTGAGCATCCCTTCATGTATTTGTTGGGTGCCTGGATTTCTTCTTTGGTGAAGTGTCTGTTCAAATTCTTTGCTCATTTTTTAATTGGATTGTTTGTCTTTTTGTTGTTGAGTTTTTGGAGTTTTCTATGAATTTTAGAGTATAGACCCTTGTCAAATATGTCATAGTCAATTTTTTTTCCTAGTCTGTGGGTTCTCTTTTTACTCTGTTGGAAAAGTGTTTTGATGAGCATAAGTATTTTATTTTCATCTAATTTATCTTCTGCTGTTTGTGCTTTTTTAGTTATGTTTGATAGTCTGTTTATGCCACTCAATAGGGCTCTTAGGTTTGCCCCTATTTTTTTCCACTTATGTAGGTTTCTTTTTTTATGGTGTGATGAATGATGCATTAATTTTTTATTATGGGTGCTGGACAAAACACGATCACTGCTTGTCTTAGTCATCTAGTGCTGCTATAACAGAAATACCACAAGCGGATGGCCTCAACAAAGAGCAGTTCGTTCTCTCACAGTCCAGTAGGCTGGAAGTCCAAATTTAGGGTGCTGGCTCCAGGGGAAGAGTTTGTCTCTCTGTGGGCTCTTGGAAAGGTCCTTGTGATGCATTAGTCTTCCTTTGGTCTGGGAGCATCACAGCAGAGGAATCTCAGGTCCAAAGGACACACTCTGCTCCCAGCATTGCTTTCTTGGTGGTATGATGTCTCCCATAGTTTTCTTTGTATAGGTCTTTTACATCTCTGGTTAGATTTATTCCTAAGTATTTTATCTTCTTGAGGGCTATTGTAAATGGTATTGATTTGGTGATTTCCTCTTCGAAGTTCTTCGTTGGTGTAGAAGAATCCAACTGATTTTTGTATGTTTATCTTGTATCCTGATACATTGCTGAACTTTTCTATTAGTTCCAGTAGTTTTCTTGTGGTTTCTTCAGGAGTTTTCTGTGTATAAAATTATATCATCTGCAAAGAGAGATACTTTTACTTCTTCCTTACCAATTTGGATGCCCTTTATTTCTTTTTCTGGTCTAACTGCTCTGGCTAGGGCCTCCAGCACATTGTTGAATGAGAATGGTGATAAAGGGCATCCATGTCTGGTTCTCATTCTCAAGGGGAATGCTTTCAGGCTCTGGGTAGGACCTCCAGCACAATGTTGAATAAGAGTGGTGATAAAGGGTGTCCTTGTCTGGTTCCTGATCTCAAGGGGAATGCTTTCAGACTCTCTCTGTTTAGGATGATGATGGCTGTTGGCTTTGTATAAATGCCCTTTATCATGCTTTGCATCATTTGGTAAGATCATGTGGTTCTTGTCTTTTGTTTTATTTATGTGATGGATTACATTGATTGTTTTTGTAATGTTAAGCCATCCCTGCATACCTGGTATGAATCCCACTTGGACATGTTGAATTTTTTTTTGATATGTTGTTGAATTCTGTTGGCTAGAATTTTGTTGAGGATTTTTGTGTCTAAGTTTATGAGGGATATTGGTCTGTAGTTTTCTTTTTTTTCTGGTGTCTTTACCTGGTTTTGTATCAGTGTTATGCTGGCTTCATAGAATGAGTTTGAGAGTACTCAATCCTTTTCTATGCTCTGAAACACCTTTAGCAGTACTGGTGTTAATTTTTCTCTAAATGTTTGGTAGAATTCTCCAGAGAAGCTGTTAGGGCCAGGGCTTTGTTTTTGTTGGGAATTTTTAAATTACTTCTTCTATGTCTTCTTTTGTTATGGTTTATTTATTTGTTCTACTTCTGTTTGTGCTAGTTTAGGTAGATTGTGTGTTTCTAGAAATTTGTCCATTTCCTCTTGGTTTTCAAATTTGTTGGAGTACAGTTTTTCATAGTATTCTGTATGATTCTTTTAATTTCAATTGGGCCTTTTGTAGTATCACCTGTGTCTTTTCTTATTCAGGTTATTTGCTTCCTGTCCTGTTTTTCTTTTGTCAGTTTTACCAGTGGTTTATTGATTTTGTTGATCTTTTCAAAGAACTAGCTTTTGGTCTTGTTAACTCTTTCAATTATTTTTCTGTTCTTTATTTCATTTAATTCAGCTGTAATTTTTATAATTTCCTTTCTTCTCGTGCCCAAGGACTTCTGTTGCTGCACTCTATTTGTTCAAGTTGTAGGGTTAATATTTTGATTTTGGCCCTTTCTTCTTTTTGGATGTGCATTTATTACTATAAATTGACCTGTGAACACTACTTTTGCTGTGTCCCAAAGGCTCTGGTAAGAAGTGTTTTCATTCTCATTTGAGTCTGTGAATTTCTTTATTCCGTCCTTAATTTCTTCTATAGCCCAGTAGTTTTTGTTCAGTAGTTCAGTTCCCATGTATTGGATTTTTTTCCTTGATTTTTGTCTTACTGATTTCTACTTCTATAGCTTTATGGTCAGAAAAGATGCTTTGTAATTTTTCTCTGTTTTGGATTCTGTTAAGGCTTGCTTTATGGCCTATAATATGGTCTATTCTGGACAGTGTTCTGTGTGCATTGGAAAAGAAAGTATACTTGGGTGCTTGGGGGTGGAGTGTTCTGTATATGTCCATGAGATCAAGTTGGTTGATTGTGGCATTTAGATCTTCCGTGTCTTTACTGAGCCTCTTTCCAAATGTTCTTTCCTTCACCGAAAGTCATGTGTTGAAATCTCCTAATTTCGCCATCATATTTGAGAGACAGTTTTGCTTGCTATATGATTCTTGATTGGCAATTCTTTTCTTTCAGGGTTTTGTATGTGTCATCCCATTGACTTCTTACCTGCATGATTTCTTCTGAGAAATCAGAGCTTAGTTTTATTGGTGTCCCTTTGTAGGTGATATTTTGTTTTTCCTGAGCTGGTCTCAGAATTCTGTCTTTATCTTTGGACTTAGAGAGTGATTATGATATGCTTTGTAACTTTCTTTGAGGTCTGTCCTGTATGGGGTTCTTTGAGCTTCTTGGATAGAAATATTCTTATGTTTCATGATTTTGGGAAGTTTTTTTTCCAGCAGATCTTCAGAAATTCTCCCTGTGCTTTTTTATTTTGGTCTCCTCCTGTTCTGGGATTTCAATTACATGTAAATTATCCCTCTTCGTGGTGTCCCACATGACTTTTAGGTTTTCTTCATTTTTTTTTTTTTTTTTGGTCATTCTTTTTTCTGTTGTTCCTCAGACAAATTGCTATCAAGCAACTTGTCCTCTGTTTCACTAATTCTTTCTTCCATTGTTTCAGCTGTACTTCTGTGTCCTTTGATTATCTATTTCTGATATTTTATTGTTAATCTGCTGGATTTCTAGCTGCTGTTTTTGTATGATTTCTAATTGTCTCTTCAGTTAGTCATTTTTTTCTTGTATTATTTTCCTGAATTCTTCTAGGGTTTTGTCTGTGTTTTCCTTGATCTTTTCGAGAACCCTCTCTATATAAGCCTTTTGAATTCCTTATCAGGCAGTTCCATTACTGTTTGTTCATTAGGGAGGTTTTCTGCTCCTTTAATTTTCATCAGTTTATTGAGCCGTCTTGTCTTGTTTCTTTGTCTGCTGTCTCTGAGGTGATACGGTGTTATTTATTTATGGATTTTTTGTTTTGATATATCAGAGTGGATATGATGAGTGTGTTCATCTGGCAGCATGGGGGTGTTCTTTACCTGCCCCCAGGTGGACAGGGCAGCAGGGTGCAGGGCCAGCCCTTGTTGCTGTTTACTGTATGTGTGGGATGTCTGAGGGTGTGCTGTGTGGGTGATAGCTGGCAGTATGGGTATGTTCACAGTCACTCATCTGGTAGGTCGGTGGCAGGCAAGGAGCAGTGTGTGTGGCTGGGGGCACAGATACTCTGTGGTGGAGGAGGGGTGGGGTGGTTGCTGGGGGGGTGTTCAGATGCTTCTTTCAGCAGGGGAGGGCAGGGTGATCAGCTGAAGTAGTACAGGTGCTCTCTTTGGTGGGAGACCGGTGGGGTGGGCGGCTGGGGATTTCATAGGTGCTCTGTCCAGTAGGAGAGGGGCAGGTGGGTGATCAGGGGTTGCACAGGGTCTCTCTTTGGCAGGAGAGGGGTGGAGTGGGTGACTGGGGGTCACACAGATACTCTCTTTGGCTGCAAAGTGTTGGGATGGATAACTGGGGGTCACACAGGTGCTCTTTCTGGCAGGGGAGGAATGGGGCAGGCAACTGGGGCAGGGGATAAAAAAGGTAAAAAAGAGAGTGGTTCATCTCTTGCTCTGTGTTCGCCACCTGCCCTACTGGTCAGGTACTGCTGATGGAGAGTTGCCCTGTCTTTGGGTCCTGATTTCCTCCTTGCTCTTTGTATGCCAAGATACCCGAAGCTCTTGTCCTTCTTCTTGTATTTTCTGTCCTTAATGCCAGTTCATGTTCTGCACACCTTGTTTCACTCTGGGTATGTGTCTACACAGTTCCTCTTTCTCCTATTGGGAGTTCTGTGATGTTCTCTTACTATGCTCCTCGCCTGGGGTCACCACTGGTATTGTTTCAAAATGGACCTGCTGTGCCAGACTGACTGGTAGGGCACCTCTGCTCTGTATCTCTCCCTGTTTGCTGCTGTCATTCAGTTTCCTTTTCCAGTCAATGTTTGATGCAATTCTATATCCTTTCATTTGATGCTCAGGATTCTGAGGTTGTCATCTGTATCTGTTACACTGTTTCTCAGGTCTTTTCTGGAGAGTGATGGCGTGGTGTGTCTGACTAGGCCGCCATCTTGAAATCCAGTGCCCCATCTGGTTGTTACACAGCAGCTGGAATAATCTTTGTGAAATTCACATTTGAAGCATTTAAGGAAGTGCCCAAAGTCACTTAATGGGTCCTCAGCTCCTGCGATAATATACAGGCTCTTTTTTTTTTTTTTTGTATATATGTGTGTCTTTTTTTAAATTGTGTTTTAAAGTTCAAGTTAGCTTCTCTTGCAAAAGTTTACATACACACTGTTATGTGACCCTAGTTGCTGCCCCTATAATGTGACAGCACACTCCTCCTTTCCACCCCGGATTTCCCATGTCCATTCAACGAGCTCCTGTCCTTTTTTGCCTTCTCATCTTGCTTCTAGGCAGGAGATGCTCATATAGTCTCATGTATCTACTTGAGCTAAGAAGAACTCTTTTATGAATATCAGTTTATATCTTATAGTCCAGTCTAATCTTTGTCTCAAGTGTTAACTTCAGGAATGGTTTCAGTTCTGGGCAAACAGAGAGACTGGGATCCCTCCAGTCTCAGACCATTAAGTCTGGTCTTTTTACTAGAATTTGAGTTCTGCACCCCACTTTTCTTCTGCTCCATCAGGGACTCTCTGTTATGTTCCCTATCAGGGTGATCATTGGTGGTAGGCGGGTACCATCTAGTTCTTCTGGTCTCGGGCTGATGGAATCTCTGGTTTATGTGGCACTTTCTGTCTCTTGGACTAATATTTTCCTTGTGTGTTTGGTGTTCTTCATTCTCGTTTGCTCCAGGTGGGTTGGGAACAATTGACGTGTCTTAGATGGCTGCTCGCTAGCTTTTAAGACCCCAGATGCCACTCACCAATCTGGGATGCAGAATATTTTCTTAAAAAACTTTGTTCTGCCATTTGACCTACATGTCCCCTGAAACCGTGGTCCCCAGACCCCCGCCCCTGGTACTCTGTCCCTCAAAGTGTTTGGTTGTGCTCAGGAAACTTCTTAGCTTTTGGTTTAGTCCAGTTGTGTTGATTTCCCTTGAATATATAGACTCTTAACTCTCTTGCTTTTCTTTCATAATTCCCCACTTACTGCCTTTGTTCCAGACATTTTGAACTTATTCATGGTATTTTTGCTTCTCTTATACTGACACTGGGCACATTGCATTTTAATTGCCTCTTCATTTGTCTGTATTACCCATTGGACTATAAACCTTAACCAAACCAAACCCACTGCTGTTGAGTTGATTCCTACTCATAGCAACGTTATAGGACAGAGTAGAACTGCCCCATAAGATTTCCAAGGTTGTAAATCTTTACAGAAGCAGACTGCCACATCTTTCTCCCATGATGCAGCTGGTGGGTTCAAACTGATGACCTTACAGCTAGCGGACAAGTGCTAGTAAACACTGCATCACCAGGGCTCCTGGTAAACCCTCAGAGGGTAGGAATTAGTGCCTGGCATAAAATGGGATATTCAGAAATAATTGTTGATGAGTGAGTGGTTGAATGAAAGGATGAAACATAGAAGATGAGATATATGTATGTACTGGTTTATGACTTTAAGTATAACTCAGGTAATCTGCTCCAGCAGTCATTTACTGATTAGACTGAAATTCCCTTTATTTTAACAGAAGTTAAACTTCGGAGATTTGGAAAAGAATTACCGTGATGACAAAAGATTTAAAAAGTAAAACTAGTGAGGCAAAGTTAAAGGATTGAGAGGATTATGGTAAGACTAAAAGTTAGTTGAATGCTCTGTTAACTATCTTTAATTATGCCTATGATGTTAGGTGCCATTTAGTCAATTCCAATTGATAGCGACTTTATAGGACAGAGTAGGACTGGGCTCCTGTTAATTGAACTGCTTATCATTTGATTAGCAGCTGAGCACTTTATCCGTCCCACCTCCCGGGCTCCTTAGTGTGTGTATACACAGTTAATTTTCAAAGAATGGTGATCAGCTATTCTTCACAGTTTCAATGAGGAAAAAGAAATTGGTTAATTATATAGCAAAATTTAAGTTCAATATATATGGGAAAAAATTTCAGGGACTGTCAGTAAATCCAGTTATTTACTAAGGAAGGCAATGAGAAATAGCAGTTCTTTGTTTTATTTTGATTTGGGAAGATTAACCTTGTAAATCCAGAAGTATTATAAAGAAGATAGATAAAGATGAGTTCTGATGTTTATTTTGTCTTTCACTAAAAGATACAGATAATTGTGGTGCCTCAGATACTTTTCAGATACTCTGGGGTTTTAAAACTCCTCTAAAAGAATTCTTCAGAAGTGAATATTGTTGATGGTGAATAGTATTCTGACTAATCTTTAGGTAGCTTCACCAATTTCCTCTTAACTTCTAGCAAATTTCAGTCTTAATCTGCAGAGAAAATACTAATGTCAAAATCTGAAATGTTAATAATCAATATACAAAGAGCTATTTTTGGGGTAACATGAGCCTAGCAATTTTGACCTGAATGAGTGATGTGTATCCTATATAATCAGCAGAATGTAAGGTTTAGCTTTCTCTGCAGCTGCAGGAGACATATTTAATTAATACTGAAGCAATTATCTTGACAAGTAAATCAAACTCAATTAGATCTCAATTAGAACACTAACATTTTCTCAAATATTGTATGGTTGCCAGATGGTTACACATTTTTCTTTCTCCTTTTTTTTTTTTCCTTCTTTTAAAGGCCGACTTTCCCACTAATGGGTTTATTAAATATAATCATTCAGTTTTGCTTTCTTAGTTTTTTTGGGAAATTTGAAATTTAATACATTATATATAAAAATGCCCTAACCTGACAATGTATGGTTTTGTTTAAGAAATTTGGCAAAATCACACATATTGACTCATTTATAAAATTATTAAATACCAAACTAGAGATCATGTATAACTTAGGAAGAGACTTTTAGAAGGCATTTAATTCATACTCCTGCCAGAGACAGCCTAATCACATCTGGATGTATATATCATTGTGCCATACTTATATTTCATCTTCAAGTAGAGTGGAAGCATATATCTTTTTAGGCTTAATAAATATAGGCAATTGAAAATTGTTATTTAATGCTTACATTAAATTATTAAAATAAGAAATTATTATAGCATCTTCCACTAGTCTATTAGTTATAGTTAGAGCAATTGTGTCTTCAAAGGTTTTTCTTTCAAGTGCCTTTTCAAAAGTCAGCTGAATCAATTCAGTTCAAGCCACCTCACCTCAGTTTTAAATCTAATTTCCTGCATCTTATTTGTTAGTTCACTCACAGATGCATGTAGAGGATAGTTTAATGGAAGTAGTATTGAATGGTGGGTTAGAACTACAGGCTTTGTGGTTAGCCTGCCAGAATTTCGAATCCTGGCCCTACCACTTCCTAACAGTGAGGCTTTGGAGAAGGAATTTAATCTTCATATTCTACAAATTTTAAGATAATAAACCTACCTCAAAGAGTAGTTGATGGATTAAAACAGATAAAACATATGCAGTGTTTAGTATCATTCCTGGCACATAGTAAGGATTGGCTGTTTTTGTTGTTCATTCACTTAATCACTGATTGATTCATTCAGTTATTCAGTAAATAGTTACCAAGCAGCTGCTCTGTGCCATGTACTGTGGTAGATGTTGGTGATATATTGGTGAACAGAATAAATGTTCGCAGTCACAACCACAATATAACTCAGTTGGAAAACAAATGAAAGAAAATTGGCAAGATAATCTCTTCAAAGCACTGAATATATGCTGGAAGTTCTCTTTTTTGTGAGAATTTTAATACTTCCTAAATTTCAGTTCTTATCTCATTAAACTAACTTTTCAATGGGACTCTCATACTTCTAGCCTTTATAATATGAATCTTTTTAACTAGTCCTTGGGTAATTTTAATTTGGAATCTTAAGGATTCAGAATTTTGTTGCCTGGCATATGCATAAGATTTTCAGGGAGCTGAAATAGTCTCAAATTATTTCCTTGCTTCCCTTTTTGTCACCCTCCTGTCCATTCTCCAAATGCCCAACATCAGGGGTGGGCAAACCTTTTGTGTAAAAGGCCAGGTTGTCAATATACATAGTAAATATTTTAGGCTTGGGGGGCCAGGTATGGTCTCTATTGCATATTCTTTTATTTTGAAGTAATTATATATACACAGAAAGATGCAAAGATAGGATAAAGAGGTCCCATATACCTTGACCCAGTTTTTGCATGTTATATCTTACATAATTATAATACAACACCAAAATCAGAAAATTGACATTATAATGTGTGCATGTAATTGTATATCATTTTATCTATCACATGTATAGATTTGTGTAACCACCACCAGGATCCGCAGTCGAGATAATGAACTATGCCATCACCACAAAGAGCTCCCCCTGCTGTTCCTCTGTAGTCACACTCACCTCTCCCACCTAGCCCCTGGCAACCACTGATCTGTTTTCCATCTCTTTAATTTTGTCATTTTGAAATGGCTTTACACACACACGCGCGCACACGCGCACACACACACACGTCATATAGTATGTGACCTAGGATCAAGTGTTTTTACTTACCCTTGAAATCCATCCAAGTTGTTACCGTTTCAGTTAGCTGTTCCTTTTGATTGCTGAGTAGTATTTCATGGTATGGATGTCTCACAGGACATTTTGGTTGTTTTTGGCTATTGCAAATAAACTTCTGTGAACAAGCATGTACAGGTTCTTGTGTGGACATAAGTTTTCTTCCTCTGGGGTAAATGTCCAGGAGTACAATTGATGGGTTGTATGTTCAGTTTTTTAAGAAACTGCTGAATTTTTTTCTTTGTTTGTTTTATGTTCAGTTTTTTAAGAAACTGCTGAACTGTCTTCCAGAGTTGATACACCATTTTACATTCCCATCAGCAACATATAAGAGATCCAGTTTTCCCACATCATCTACAGCATTTGATGTTGTCACTATTTTTTATTTTAGCCATTCTGAGAGGTGTGTGATGTCCTGTTGTGTGCTAATTTGCCATCCTTACATCCTCTTCAGTAAATGTCTCTTGCCCATTTTCTAATTGGATTGTTTGCATTTTTTACCGTTAAGTTTTGAGAGTTATTTATATATTCTGGGTACAGTTGCTTTATCTGATACATAGTTTACAAGTATTTTCTCCCACTCTGTAGCCTTTCTCTTCATTCTCTGACCAGGGTCTTTCGACGAGCAGAGGTTTTTAATTTTGCTGAAGTTTAGTTTACTGATTTTTTTTTTTCCCTTTCACGGATTGTGCCCTTGGTATCATGTCTGAGGACTTCTCCTTAAGCACTGTGTTCTGATGACGTTCTCCTGTGTTGTCTTATCCATGTTTTATAGCTTATGGTTTTCCTTTATATCTATGACTATTTTAAGTGATTTTTGTATAAGGTGTGAGGTTTTTTATTTTTGGTCTATGCTTACCAAATAGCTCGAGCACCATTTGCTGAAAAAACTATTCTTTCTCTATTGAATTGTTTTTTCACCCTTGCCAAAAATCAGTTGGCTGTACTTTTTTGTTGTTGTTAGCTGCTGTTCAGTCAGTTCTGACTCATAGCAACCCTTTGTACCATGGAATGAAACACTGCCCAGTCCTGCGCCATGCTCACAATTGTTGTTATGCTTAAGCCCATTGTTGCAGCCACTGTGTCAGTCCATCTCATTGAGAGCCTTCTTTTTCACTGACCCTGTACTTTATCAAACATGATGTCCTTCTCCAGGGACTGATCCCTCCTGGTAACATGTCCAAAGTATGTAAGACATAGTCTTGCCATCCTTGCTTCTAAGGCGCATTCTGGTTGTACTTCTTCCAAGACAGAGTTGTTCATTCTTTTGGCAGTCCATGGTATAGTCAGCATTCTTTGCCAACACTGCAATTTAAAGGCATCAGTTCTTCTTTGGTCTTCCTTATTCGTTTTCCAGCTTTTGCATGCATATGATGTGATTGAAAATACCATGGGTTGGGTCAGGCGCACCTTAGTCTTCAAGGTGACATCTTTGTTTTTCAACACTTTAAAGAGGTCCTTTGCAGCAGATTTGCCCAATGCAATGCGTCTTTTGATTTCTTGACTGCTGCTTCCATGGCTGTTGATTGTGGATCCAAGTAAAATGAAATCCTTAACAACTTCAACCTTTGTCCATTTATCATGATGTTGCTTATTGGTCCAGTGGTGAGCGTTTTTGTTTTCTTTATGTTGAGGTGTGGTCTTTAATCTTCATCAGAAAGTGCTTCAAGTCCTCTTCACTTTTCAACAAGCAAGGTTGTGTCATCTGCATAATACAGTTTGTTAATGAGTTTTCCTCCAATCCTGATGCCCTGTTCTTGTTCATACAGCCCAGTTTCTTGGATTATTTGCTCAGCATACAGATTGAATAGGTATGGTGAAAGGATACAACCCTGATGCGCACACCTTTCCTGACTTTAAACCACGTAGTATCCCCTTGTTCTGTCCGAACAACTGCCCCTGATCTGTGTACAGGTTCCTTATGAACACAATTAAGTGTTCTGGAATTCCCATTCTTCGTAATGTTGTCCATAATTTGTTATGATCTACACAGTTGAATGCTTTAGCACAGTCAGTAAAACACAGGTAAACATCTTTCTGGTATTCTCTGCTTTCAGCCAGGGTCCATCTGACATCAGCAATGATATCCCTGGTTCCACGTCCTCTTCTGAATCTGGCCTGAATTTCTGGCCATTCTCTGTGGATATACTGCTGCAGCCACTTTTGAATGATCTTCAGCAAAATTCTACTTGTGTGTGATATTAATGATAATGTTCAATAATTTCCACATTTGGTTGGATCACTTTTCTTGGGAATAGGCATAAATATGGCTCTCTTCCAGTCAGTTGGCCAGGTAGCTGTCTTCCAAGTTTCTTGGCATAGATGAGTGAGCACTTGGAGTGCTACATCTGTTTGTAGAAACATCTCAGTTGATATTCCGTCAATTCCTGGAGTCTTGTTTTTCGCCAATGCCTTTAGTGCAGCTTGAACTTCTTCCTTCAGTACCATTGCTTCCTGATCATATGCTACCCCTTGAAATGGTTGAACATTGATCAATTCTTTTTGGTATAATGACTCTGTGTATTCTTTCCATCTTCTTTTGATGCCTCCTGCATCGTTTTATATTTTCTCCATGGAATCTTTCACAATTGCTACTCAAGGCTTGAATTTTTTCTTCAGTTCTTTCAGCTAGAGAAATGTTGAGCGTCGTTTTTCCTTTTGGTTTTCTATCTCCACCTCTTTGCACATGTCATTATAATACTTTACTTTGTCTTCTCCAGCTGCCCTTTGAAACCCTCTGTTCAGTTGTTTTAGTTCATCGTTTCTTCCTTTTGCTTTAGCTACTTGATGTTCGGAGTCTCGCCCGACATCCATTTTGGTCTTTCTTTCCTGTCTTTTTAATGACCTCTTGCTTTGTTCATGTGTGATGTCCTTAATGTCATTACACAACTCATCTGGTCTTTGGTTATCAGTGTTCAGTACATCAAATCTATTTTTGAGACGGTCTCTAAATTCAGGTGGGATATACTCAAAGTTGTACTTTAGCTCTCATCGACTTCTAATTTTCTTCAGTTTAAACTTGAACTTGCATATGAACCATTGATGGCTGTTCCGCAGTTGACTGACTCCTGACCTTGTTCTGACTGATGATATTGAGCTTTTCCAATGTCTCTTTCCACAGATGTAGTCAATTTGATTCCTGTGTATTCCATCTGATGAGGTCCATATATGTATAGTCACTGTTTGTGTTGGTGAAAAAAGGTATTTGCAATGAAAAAGTCATTGTTCTTACAAAATTCTATCATGCAATCTCTGGCATCATTTCTATCACCAAGGCTATGTTTTCCAACTACTCATCCTTCTTTGTTTCCATGTTTCACATTCCAATCACCAGTAATTATCAGTGTATCCTGATTGCATATTTGATCAATTTCAGAACGTAGTAAGAATTTTCAATTCCTTGATCTTAGGCCTTAGTGGGTGGTGTGTAAATTTGAATAATAGTCGTATGAACTGGTCTTTCTTGTAGGTGTACGAATATTATCCTGTCACTGACAGCGTTGTACTTCAGGATAGATCTTGAGATGTTCTTTTTGACGATGAATATAGTGGCATTCCTCTTCAAGTTGTCATTCTCTGCATAGTAGACCATATGATTGTCAAATTCAAAATGGCCAATACTTGTCTATTTTAGCTCACGAATGCCTGGATATTGATGTTTATGTGTTCCATTTCATTTTTGACAGTTTCCAATTTTCCTAGATTCATATTTCATACCTTCCATGTTCCGATTATTAATGGATGTTTGCTGCTATTTCTTCTCATTTGGAGTCATGCCATGTCAACAAATGAAGGTCCTGAAAACTTGACTCCATCCATGTCATTAGGATCGACTCTACTTTGAGGAGGCAGCTCTTCCCCAGTCATCTTTTGAGTGACTTCCAACCTGGGGGGCTCATCTTCCAGCACTATATCAGACAGTGTTCCACTGCTATTCATAAGGTTTTCACTGGCAAATTCTTTTCAGAAGTAGACTGCCAGGTCCTTCTTCTTAGACCTGCTTCCATGGGTCTATTTCTGGACTCTATGTTCTGTTCCATTGAACTTGTGTCTGTCCTTCTGCCAACACCACAATCTTGATTGCTGTAGCTAAAAGATAAGTCTTGAAATTGGGTAGAGTCATTCCTCCCACTTTATTCTTCTTTTTCAAAAGTGTTTTAGGTATTCAGTTTCTTTGCCTTTCCATATAAGTTTTAGGAAAATCTTGCTATACCTACACAATATATTGCTGGGATTTAGGTAATAATTCAATCAAACCTATATATCAATGTTGAGTCTTCTAATCTGTGAACATAGTAGGTTTTTTCATTTATTTAGACCTTTGATTTCTCTTATACATACAAATTCTGTATATAGTTTGTTAGATTTTATACCTCTGTGTTTAGTTTTTTATAACAATTGTAAATGGAATTATATTTTTAACATCTGTTTCTACATGTTCATTGATAGTATGTAGAAATACAGTTGGGTTTTGGTGGTTGATGATGTATCTTGTGACCTTACGTAACTCATTTATTAGTTCTAAGTGGTTTTTTTTTTTTTGTAGATTCCTTGATAATGGTTTATGTAGATCATCATGTCTTCTGCAAATAGGGACAGGATTTTTTCCTTTCCCATCTGTATGTTCTTTATTTTCTTATCTTGCCTTTTTGCTGGTTAGAACTTTCAGCACTATTTCAAACAGCAGTGATGAGAGCATACATCTTTGCTTTTTTTGTTATCTTAAGGGGGAGTCATTCAACTTTTTACTGTTAAGTCTGATGTCAACTATAGGGTTTTCATAGACATTCTTTATCAAATTGAGGAAATTTTCTTCTGTATCTAGCGTTCTGAGCATTTTTATCATAAATGGATGTTGAATTTTGTTGAATGATTTTTCATCAATTGATAAGATCATATGATTTTTCTTGAGATCTTTTTAAAAAAATTTTTAGCATGTTGACGTATAGTGGATCACATTAATTTTTTGATATTTAACCAGTCTTGCATCCCTGAAGTAAATCCCACTTGGTCATAGTGTATAATTCTTTTTATATATTGCTGAATTCTATTTGTTAATATTTTGTTAAGAGTATATCTAAAGGATATTGGTCTGTGGTTTTTTCTTCCTGTCTTTGTTTGCTTTTGATATCCAGGCTTCATAAATGAGTTCAGAGGTGTTCCTTAACTATTTTTTGGAAGAGACTGTGTACAATTGGTATTAACTCTTCTTAAAATATTTGGTAGAATTCTCCAGTGAAGCCATCTGGGCCTGGAGATTTCTTTTTTGAGAGGTTTTTAGTAACAAATTCCATAGTTATAGGCTTATTAAAATTACCTATTTTACATTGGGTTTGTTTTGGTAGTTTGTAGTTTCAATCATTTTTGTGTAGACTTATTTTTCTTATTCCCTTATTGTATTTTGTATGTCTGCACAGTTTGTGGTGATACTCCCTGTTTCATTCCTGATATTGGTAATTTGTGTCAGTTTTACTAATCTTTCAGAGAACTAGCTTTTCGTTTCATTGATTTTTCTCTATCGATTTCCAGTTTTCAATTTAATTGATTTATACTTTTATCTTTATTATTTCTTCTGTTTATTTTAGGCTTAATTTTCTTTTCTTTTTCTAGTTTCTTGGGGTAGGAACTTGGGTTATTGATTTGAGATTTTCCTTCTTTTTCTAGCATATACATTCCATGCTGTTAATTTTCCTACTACTTTACCTATGTCCCATAATTGTGTGGTGCCGTATTTTCATTTTCGTTCAGTTTAGTCTATTTTTTTTCCCCTTGAGAGTTTTTCTTTACCCATGTTTTATTTAGAAGTTTTTTTTTTTTTTTTAGCTTCTAAGTGTTTTGGATACTCTTTAGGTTCAGAGATCACACTCTGTGAATTAAATGCTTTAAATTTCTTGAGGTGTGTTTGTAGCTCAGAATATTATTGATATATATCCATACATGCTTGAGAATTATGTATATTCTGCTATGTTTCTGTGGAGTGTTCTATAAGTATCAATTAGATCTTGGTGATTGATGATATTGTTGAGTTCTGTGTTCTTCCTTGGAAACCCTGGTGGCATAGTGGTTAAAAGTACAGCTGCTAGCCAAAAGGTCAGCAGTTTGAATCCAGCAGGAGCTCCTTGGAAGCCCTATGGGGGCAGTCCTACTCTGTCTTATAGGGTTGCTTTGAGTCGGAATTGACTTAACAGCAATGGGTTTGTTTTTTTTGTGTGTTTTGTATTCTTGTTGATTTCCAGTCTAATTTTCCTATCACTTGTTGAGATAAGAGGTGTTGAATTCTCCAACTATGACTGGGTTTCTCTATTTCTCTTTTCAGTTCTATCATGAGATCTTCATTGACACCATGGGGTGTATCCTCTTTACCGCCTGGAGGGGATTTTCTGACATCACCCCTAGAAGGCATCTAGCTGGAGCACCTTGTTGCGGCCTAGAGAGGATGGAATTTTCAGTTCCCATTTGGCTTTTGCTGGTGGGGTTATGGTGGGGCTGCAGTTTTTCTTCTGTGGTGTTTGGCTCAAGTAAAGGAGTTATTGTATAGAAGTTTTCTGTCTTGTTGGCTGCCCTTTTCCTGGTCCTTTGGCTGGAGACAAGTGGCTTTTCCTGGCTGTTCCAGGTTGCTAGCTTCTCTAATATCCAGTCTGGTATATATGAGGCAAAATAACTGGGGAACTCATCACTGTGTCATTTCTTGGGTTGAAAGTTCCCTAAGGTCCTTCTTTTTTCTTCCTTGTAGTCTTCTTATGTTTGTTTTATATATAACATGCAGAGTTTTTAGTTGTATTCAATGGGAAGAGTGGGAAGAGCATTTATTCCATTTTTCCAAAAGTAGAAGTCAGTTTTTTTTTATTAGTTTATTTTTCCCCCTTAAGAAATATTTAAAAAAAAAACAAAACAAATAGACAAAGAAAAAAAAAACTTTTTTAGCTGAAGGCCATACAGAAATGAACTGTGGACCAGATTTGTGTCACAGGCCATAATTTGCCACAAGTTGGCTACGTATTGTTTATCAGCCTCATTCTGAGCCTCTCTCCTAGTTGCTCATTGTATTCCAGCCATTGGCTTTTTTTTTTTTTTTTTTAAACTTGCTAACTCTTTCCTGTTTTTGGACCTTCACGCGTTTTTTTCTTCCATCCAGATCATTCCTACCTTCATCGTCTCCCTGGTTGTCTCCCATTTATCTTTTAGATTGCAGCTGAAATATCATTTCCTCAAAGGAAGCTTTCTTGACCCTTGGGAATCCCGTTAGATCCTCTACTCTCCTTCAAAGGAGCCCTGGTGGTGCAATGGTTAAGTGCTTAGCCGTTAACTGAAAGGTTGGTGGTTTGAACCCACCGGTGTCTCCGTGGGAGAAAAAACCCTAGTGATCTGCTTCTGTGAAGATTACAGCCTAGGAAAACCTATCGGGGAGGGTCCTATGTCATACAGGGTGGCTGTGAGTCAGAATTGACTCAGTGGCACCCAACAACAACGCTTCTTCATAATACTGTCAATTTTTACTTCATAGAACTTATGAGAATATCTTATTCTAAGTTGATTAGTGCGACTGTTTGTTTTTATCCTCACAAAATTCTGAGTTCCTTAAGGGAACAAACCCTGTATGTTTTGTCCACTACAATGTGTTACATTATACCTTCAGTTCTATAAACATCTATTCAATTTCATCTGTGTGTTAGGGATTCAGAAAAAGAGGAATTCAGAAATGACTAAGGGGTGCTTATACTGTCCTAGAATGGTATTCCAGACTTTAGCACAGTAATTAACACTGAAGCACTTCGGTTAAGGGCAAGTGAACCTTCATTTGAGTCTGCCTATAAGATGCTGTTCTAAATATTTTGCCTACATTTACTAATTGAATATTCACACAAGCCTGTAAGATAAATATTATTTTCTTTTTAGGTGAGGAATCTGAAGCCCTAACAGTTAAATTTGCTTAAGATTAAACCAAAAAAAAAAAAAAAAAAAACGAAACCTGTTGTTGTTGAGTTGATTCTGACTCATAGTGATCCTACAGGGCAGCAGAGTAGAACTGCCCCATAGGGTTTCCAAGGCTGTAATCTTTCAGGAAGCAGACTGCCACATCTTTCTCCTGCGGAGTGGCTGGTAGGTTCAGTTAGCAGCCAAATGCTTAACTGCCAGTGTCAAATGCTGGCCTGAATCCAAATTCATTTTGTTCTCATTTTATCAGAAGTTCCCAACTGAGGCCTCAAAATCTTGATAGGGTTGGGAGCAGGGAGGTGATACTAAAATAACAACAACAAACACTATAAGATCTTGTCCAGTTCCTCCTCCATTTCGGGGGTAGGGGGGACTGGGAACATGTGCTTCTCTGTTTAGAATCCCTACATCTTCATACTCTAGCAGACGTAGTAGTTGCTGTTAAGGATCTTAATATTTGGTTAGACAGGCAGATTTTGCATTTTGCAATGAACTATGAGGCAGGATTAAATAAATCACAAAGTGAAAAAGTAGAAAAACACAAATACCAATGGGTATACCAAGGAATGAATGGTACAATTCATCCTAGCTGGTCAGTTCAGAGAAGTTTTTTCAAATCCCATTCCTTTCATGGGGAAGTGAGGGTGTCGATTAAGAAGCTGGTGCCTGGTACTCACTGCTTCAGGATGAGCTAGTGTAGTCTCCTCCCAAATGCAGCACTGAGCGCTGAGAAGTAGAGGGAAAGCTAAGTAGAATGTAAGAGACTACTGTTATTTAATTTTTGCTTATTTTCCTTTAGAACTTTTGTCTCCATGACTGTGCTTTTTAAAACATTCTTAGTCATACTGTGTATGCAATTGTGTATCTTATTTTACACATTTACTTGTATTTTTCATGTTTTATGTTCCATGTAAACATCACTTTTAATGAATGTTTTGCATTCACCTAGAGAGTTGTTTTAACTCTGTTGATGGACATGTAGGTTGTTTACAGTTTTTTTTTTTTTTCCGGGGGGTATACTAAAATACCAACTATGTGCCCATAGCCTATTCCATATTTAAGATCATTTCTTCAGAATAAATTCTGAGAAATGGAATTACTGAGTCAAAGAATGTATGTATTTTAAGGTTTTGCAACACAAAAATTTTTTGAATGGATTTCTCACATTTACGTTTTCACTGGTACTTTTATAGAGTTTCTGTTTCATTGTACACTTGCCAGTAGTAGGTATTACTATTTTCTTTAATATGTAAAATATAATAGGTGTTGTTTTACTTTGCATTTCTCTAATCACTAGTAAGACTGAACATTTTAACTTGTGTCTATTCCTAGTTATATTTCTCTTCTGTGAATTGTCTGTTCATTTCCCTTGTTCATTCTTCTTTCTATTGGAAGGGCTTTGTCGTTGTTGTTTTAATCATCAATTTGTATTTACTCTCTTGTATATCCTATTTAATTTTGTTTGTGATTTCTTCTTGTTTTTATGTTTAGGTATTTATAGTTGATCCTTTCTTATTATTTGGGTATCGTTTCCCTTTTATTTAACTCTTTAATTTATCTGGTATTTATTTTGGTGTATGGCAGGATGTAAAAATCTAAGTTGACGTCACCATTTATTGGATACCCAAAAAACCCACATAGTCTTTGCTTTCTTTTATGAATTGTGACTCCTGCACATGTGCATGTTTTTGAACATTTTCTTTTATAGATTTTGTATCAGGGTTAAACTTCATGATTGCATGGAGTGGAGCAGTAGCAGAACAGAGATGTGGGGTTATGGATACGAGCCCTGTTTGCACAGTGGTTAGAGCACTTGCTGCCAACCAGAAGGTCGACGGTTTGAACCCACCAACCACTCCATGAAAGAAAGATGTGGCAGTCTGCTTCCATAAAGATTTAAAGCCTCGGAAACCCTATGGACCAGTTCTACTGTGTCCTGTAAGGTTGCTATGAGTCTCAACTGACTCAACAGCAGTGGGTTTGGGGGTTATGGGTAATTTATCTTTGATTTATTTAAGTTACATTGTTTTATATACACACATGTAAATATACATTGCCCCCATATATATAAATATATATACATATATACATATATATACATATATATACATACATATACATATATACATATATATACATATATATACATACATACATATACAAACACACACACGTGTGCAATTCTGCGTGTTAGAATGATCGAAGAGAATTAACTATGCCATATTGCCAGTTCACACATTGTCATATATTTCCTTTTGTAAATATGAGTTGGTTTTTGTAGGATGTGCTGATTAGTGGTGGTAATGCAAAGTCATGCTGAACGTGCTATTGTGCAGTTTGCTATGTTAGGGCGTCACTGTGGGATTATTTAGTTTGGTGATTTGATATGATGCCAGTATTTTTCCTTTAGGATTGACTACTGTGGCATTACATTATTATTACTCATATTGCTACTTCCTCTTGAGGTTTGCACTTGAACATTAGAAATTTTTTTCCAGGGCAAAAATACAGCTAATATGCTTTAGGATTGCCATTTCTCCTATTGTAATTGTTTAATTAGCTCACTTGGGAATTCTTTTCTCTTTTTAGCTTGAGAAGTAATTGTAAACTTCTTAACTTTTGGCAGCATTATTGCTTTAAAAATGTAAAAAGTTTAATTTTGTTTTCTGTATAGAAAAAGATTACGTTTATTGTACAATACAGAAGAGTAAATAGAAGTTTGATGGTCTCAGTGTGATTCATAGTGGAAGAGCTGGGGGCAAAGTCATGGACATGGATAGGAATAGGTCTTATTAGGGCAGGTGTTGCATATTGAGTTAACTCCAAGAATCAAGCAGGTATGTAAATAAGTGCAGCGGAGACTATGCAGATCTAAGGGGGTTAACTACTACTCAACCCTAGCTGATTATTTCCATGGGGGCAATGTAGTCCCAATGTCACCAGGCCTTAATTTTTTTCTTTTTTAAAAGGCATTGGAAATGCAGATTTTTATGTGAACTCTCCTAATTTCTAAATATTGAAAGGCCACATGTTTGTGATCTCTCACATAGGAGCTCTAGAGAGCATATGGGAATGACAGTCTGGAGTATGATGGATGATAAAAGAGGGGTAGAGTTCCATCACTGAGGTAAATGGTTGTGTGGTATGGTAGAATTTGTCCCTAAAGCTTATGAAATGATCGTGGGTAACCGGATCTCTTGCTTTGGTTCTGAATGTTTTTTTCTGGATTTGTTGGCTTCTCAAGGCTAAGCACCCATGGCTGATGATGCTTCCCAAAACTTGCAGTCTGGTGAGGAAAAAGCATGTTGTGTATGGAGGACAGGGTTTACAAATGCCTGAAGGAGAGAGAGGATGGCGCATTTGGGAAATAGAAAGTAATTTACTTCTTGTAACCATTTCTTATTTTTAACATTGTTTTATATATCATTGCCATCCTAGTGGCTATTTAAACAAGGTGAAGAGATATAAATTGGATAAAATGATCAATAAATAGATAGGTGATTGAATATAAAACCTGATGATAGATGAATCTGTCAGAATAGAGGATTGCCGCCATTGTATAATCCATAAACTCATTGCTGTGGAGTCGATTCCGACTCATAGTGAGTGACCCTATAGGACACAGTAGAACTGCCCCATAGGGTTTCCAAAGAGTGGCTGGTGGATTTGAACTGCCGACCTTTTGGTTAGCAGACGTAGCTCACCATACATCTTAACCACTGTGCCGCAAGGGCTCCTTACATTGTGTAGTGGGGTCCTTTGTGTTGAGCATTGACTTTTTCATCAGAATAATGATATTAAGAGGATGCTTATTATATTTCTAATTACTATCAAATGAAAATGACGGATATCGGAATCAAAATTATGAAGGATCTTTTCAAGGTGATGAATCTGGCTTCATCTAACAGAATTAAAATTTATCAGAGTTAATGTAAAATCCTGCTCTTGAGTCAAAAAAAATTAAGTACAGGATGGGAAAAGTTTATAAGTAATGTATGTGGAAAAAATCCTAATGATATTAGCTGATGATAAAAAAAAAGGCAGTGCAACGTGGTCATCCAGAAAAGCCAAGGCTGCATTAGTAGTTTAGTACTATTGTAGTATCTGGATGAGGGAAATGATAGTCCCATTCTGTTCTGGGTGGAATACACTTGGATGTTACATTAGGCTGTGGTACCATACTTTAATGGGATATAATTGAAGCAGAGCATCTTCAGAAGAATGGAAATAGAGTAGTTATCTAACAAAACATCATATGAAGAATACTTGAAGGACTAAGGATGTTTTAACCTGGAAAAGAGAGAACCCTTGGGGCTATTGATATGGCTTCATATTTTAAACAGTTTAAATGTGGGGAATTGATTAGAACTGTAATGTTTTTGTACCAAGAGGGTAGCATTATATCAGATGGATGGAAGCTTTGAGGTTGGGGGAGAACTAGGGGGCAGGGAGAAAGTGAAGGGATGGAAACAACTATATGCACATACTGCTAACCAAAAAGGTTGGCGGTTTGAACCTACCAGTGGCCCTGTGGGAGAAAGTTGTGATGATTTGTCCCCATAAAGATTACAGCCCAGGAAATCCTATGGGACAGTTCTACTATGCCGTAGGGGTCATAAGAGTCAGAATCAACTTGATGGTAAACAACAACACCATAGATAGATGGATAGATAGATAGCTATAGATACACAGATATGCCTTAAACAAACAATGCATTAAATATTATTCTAACAATATTTTTTATTTTCTAAGTGTAATATGAGTATTACACTTCGTGTAGAAAATACAAGAATAATGACAGGTATCGTTATATTCATTTTATAGATTAGGAAGCTAAGGCTCAGAAATGTTAATTAACTTTGCTGATTTTATAGTATCTGGTGGATTCCGAAGAAGTTCACATTTTTCTACTAAACTATGTCGCTTCCTGTCAATGCTGAGAAATATTTTATAATTTAGCTTCACTAAAGGATCTAATTTTATAATTTTTGGAGGTATTTTGATTGTAGGCTTATCAACCCTTAAATAGATGTTTGAACAAGATGATTTTGGGGTCCTTTCAAACTGTTTTTCAAACTGTGAGAACTGTGAATTCTCTTATTTAGCTTCCCTTGACCACTCCACCAGTAGTGATCTATCTTTCCCTGTTCTGATTGCCTTCATAACTTATTACCTACGGTGTTTGTTTCCTATCTATATACTATACCATGCTGGTTTTTGTTCTGTGTGTAAGAGTTGTCTTCACAAGTAGATTGTAATAATATTAAAGAAAAATTACGACATCTTTTTATATTTTATGGTATCTAACTGGCGTGGAACTTTATATATACTATTAAACATTGCTAAGGAAGAGCTTTTTCCTTCCCCAGTCAGTGCCCCAAATGGGAGAATCCTTCCCCCTGCCTCACCTTATGTTTATCGGCCAGCTAATATGTACTCAATCTTGAGCTGTGGGCTAAAGTTGGATCCTTGCTGGGTAGTGATTTTAATTAAAATGATTCTGGTCTGTGCCTTATTAGACAGATGTTAGTATTCAGAAGCAACTTTAATTTCTGTTTGATGAGGCTGATTGAGTATTTTATTGCAGAGGGCGGACTAGATGAAGATTTAGGAAAGAGAGCAGTATCAGATGAATATCACATGTTTGACAGTTGAGTAAGAAGAGATCGCCCTCTGAGCTTACATGAAAATGGGGCACGGGGGCAGAATTCATGCACAGACTTCCAGGAAGCAAAGTGGAAAATCAGTGTCTTACCATTTTTCTTTAGCTGTTCTGATTGCTGTTGTGCATGCAAAATTGTTTTCTCTCTTTATCTCTGCTTCTCAGGTTACTGAAAGTTGGGGCAAACTACAAAATAAATTCCTTCTTTAATTGAGTCTAAGACCCTGCAAGTGTACATATTGAAAACACTCTACATTTTACCAGTGCTCCCTTTACTGGTGCCACATCAGAGAGCATTGCCCGATTGTTTAATAATACAGTCTTGCCACTTATACTGCAGAACCTTAACAAATTATGCTGTACAGACTCTCAGGCAACCAGTGTTCCATCCACAGAAATAATTCCTGAGGTGGAAAAGCTTTTTGGATAGTTTGCTTCAAGTAGAAAGTGTCATATTTTCATATTCAAAGGAAAAATCAATGAAGTTACTAAGAAAAGCTCTTATTTAAGTTGTTAATGAAAAGTGTTTGTTTCTGCTTGTATTAATTAATTGCCATGAATAATTCGGCCACCTAGGTTGCTAGGCTGCTAACCAAAAGGTCGGCAGTTTGAATCTACCAGCCACTCCTTGGAAACCCTATCCGGCAGTTTTACTCTGTCCTATAGGGTCGCTATGAGTCGGAATCGACTCGACGGCACTGGGTTTTATAGGGTCTCTGTGAGTCGGAATCTACTTGATGGCAACAAATTCTGGTGTAGGTAACGTGCACTGTGGAGGCCTGGAAGAAGCTTATCTTTTTCACACAACCTGGCTTTTTAGAGAGAAGATGATGTCGTGCATCCCTGGTGCATTAGGTCCTGATATTCAGAAGATGCTGAGGTTGGAAAATCTACTCACAGGAGACTCAAAGATGTTGTGTATAGAAGGTTGAAATTCCTTTTTCCCTTTTGCTGTGATATTTTTGTGACCTGTGGATTCTTGTAATTACATTTGTTGATCTTTTCAAGTTTTCCAAGAGCATGATGCAGAAGCCATTTGAAGTGGAGGATTGACTTTTTAAATGAAGCTTTAAGCAAATGGGGAATTACTGAATTTTAAAAGTATTTTATATTATAAAAATTAAATTTTTAAAGAAAATTAGAAAAATACAAAGACATGTAGAAGAAAATATTTAGCATTTAGAGTTTTAAAGAAATTATTTGCCAACAGAAGGTAAGTTATCCAAACCCTCTCCTGATTTCTGTCCATGATACAAATCATAAAAATTAGAATTTTGCTTTTTTTCTTCACATTTTCTCTGTTTGCTCTATCTCCCTCTTTTCCTTTAATACTTTTACTGGCTAATCATCTTATATTTTGAATCCCCAGACCTACACAATTTAATTTTCCTGAATCAACCAAAACATTTGGTTGGTTTGTCCAACCAGCTGTTTTTTGTCCATTCATCCACCTATTCAAAATGTGCCTATAGAATGTGCCAATACAGGTCAGGGGCATGTATGCATTGTATTTTGAGAACAGTAATCAGCTACTACAAGATTTTTTAAAGTGTTTTAGATTTACACTTTCATAAGATTAGTTAAAAAAAAATTTTTTTTTATAAGATTAGTTTGACAGCAGTATTGAGTATGGTATTAAATGAAGGTAAGACTGGAATCCATCAAACAAGACATTTTCAGAAATCTAAGCATCAGAGGATAAGGGTCTGAGCAACGGTATAGGGACTAAGAAGAGAAGACAAATTTTAGAGATAACAGTGTGAGAGAGATCAATTTAGATTTCGGAGCTATTAAGCCAACTATTTATGACCTTCAGATGAACTCCAAATATTAGTGTCCTTGGTGTTCTCTTCTTGATAACCACTTAGTATTTATTCTGTTTATGATAAACCCAATGTTTTGATAAATCCAGTGTTGAAGGAGCTATCCATTTCTATTGTTGAATGTGAGTTCATTTGCAATAATGAATTTAGAATGTTGTTATATTTCATCTTTTCTTATTCTTCTAAGTGAAAAAAACATGTATTTTGAAATTTTAAAATTTTTTCTAGGTTTGGTGAGGTTTTCTGGTAGATAGGAGAAACATAAATTTAACTTACTTGATTTATGCAGTCTCCCTGATATAGGAAAAGTAGGGCTACTATTAAATTCTGAATGAGGGTGAATTCAGAAGAGAGGAATAGATTAATAGAAACTTTGAAGGATAGCCAGAACATACAAGTTTTGTTTCTTTTAAACCATGGAAAACTTAGAGTTTCATAAAAACCACAGTAAATTCAATTGAAAGCCATTGTTTAGAGTAAATGATGACCAAATGTGAACTGGAGGTGAGAATATTCCTGGAGATAGGTTTGTAATGGGTCTGCTGTGGTGGTCTTGTAGTAATGGAAGGAGACTAAGAATGTACTCTGATATTTATACAATTCAGTAAAAAGGCCAGTAATCTTAAGAGAATGCCTGACATTTGGGATCTTGAGCAAGAGTATAAGAATTTGAAGGTAATTGGTATAGTCTGAAGTCTTCCTTAGTATATGCTAGCAAATTTTGGGAAAAAAAGCTCTCTTTCCAGATGTGTTACATGTGAGAGTTTCTCATGAGGTGGATTTCTGGAATGAGGACAGTAGGGGAAACAAGAAACCGATGTTCCTTGCCCCTCTTATGGACAGGCGAGGAGGTCAGTCCCTCTCCAGAGTCTGGCAATAAGTTTTGTCTAAGAGATAGCTGAAAACAGTGATCCCAGCAGAACTGTCTTCACGTTTCTTTTTGACCATTTAATTACAGACAAATATGAAAAGACAATAAAGGCTCATTTGGAATTTATAAGTGAACAAATGTTAAACATTATTGAAAGTCTCTTTTATGACTCTTTATATAAAAGAAAAAAAAACTATGTTCTTGAGCATGGAGAAAGTATGGAAAGACATAGTGACAGGCTGTTACCATTGATTAGAAGGTAGAAGAGTATAATGGTTAATGCAGCATGGACTCTGTAGCCAGACAATCTCTTTCAAATTCTGGCTTTGCCACTTACAAGTTCTGTGACCCTGAGGAAGCTACCTAAACTCTTTGTGTGTTCTTTCATAGGGTTGATATGAGAATTAAATAAGGTAATATGCGTAGAGCACTTAGAACCACCTGGCAAGTGGTAGGTGCCATATAAAACCGACTACCTAAACCTATTGCTGTCAGTTGGTTCTGACTCATAGCGACCCTATAGGACAGGGTAGAACTGTCCCATAGTGTTTCTAAGGAGCAGCAGGTAGATTTGAACTGCTGACCTTTTGGATAGCAGCTGAGTGCTGTAACCACTACACCACCAGGGCTCCAGGTGCTATGTAAGTTCTTGTTAAATGGAATAATATTCCCTGATTTTTATCTGAGGGAAGAGAAAACAAGGAGTTGCCCTTTATATTTTTATTCTTCATTTCTACTGAGGGCTAAAAGCAGTAAATAGGTTGAAATTCTCTATTAGCATTTCATTTTAAGTTATCTGCTAAAACTATGTATTGGTACACACTAGGGGTACAACAGAATCCTGGTGGTACAGTGGTTAAGAACTACAGCCTACAGCTGCTAACCAAAAGGGTCAGCAGTTCAAATCTACCAGCCATTCCTTGGAAGCTCTATGGGGTGGTTCTATTGTGTCCTGTAGGTTTGCTATGAGTTGGAATTGACTCTACGGTAATGGGTTTGGTTTTTAACTGGTAAGGGTACAGTACTGCTCATGACTTCCAGGTTTCTGACTGGAATTGGCTAGGAAGATTGTGATATCATTTATGAAAAAGGAGATTCTAGGAAGAATATAGCAAGAATAGAAATACCTGTACTTATTCTCTGCTGTGCTGCTTTTAGGGTGTATGGGGAGGTGGAGCCTATATGAATAACTTTGGAACCTTTTAAATTGGACCTATTTAGAATGAGGTTAGTTAGCAGATGAATAACTCAGTAGTTAAGCCTGATTAAGGTCTGCTGGACCAGTGCACAGGGCACCAAAACATGTGAGCAGATGTACTTGGATAAACCTTTGGAGGTGGTGGGGGTTGCGGGTGATGACTACTATAAAGGGCACGTTCAAGTAATAGAGAATTTTAGAAATTTTCTCCAAGAAATTTAGGATTGGATAACTGCAAGGCTTTGTTTAACTCATTTGTTTTTCAAATTTGAGGCCTGACTTAATAGCTAGGAGTAATACAGTAGATAGTAGGCTTTATCAGTACTTTTCTACACACCCCCATGTAGCATTTAGCCTTGTATCTATCTAAATAAATATTGAACAAATATTTAAAGAATATCTGTTTGAACAGTTGCCGATGACTAATTTTGCCAATGTGTCTCAGTCTGGCTCACTAAAAGACTTCTAGGTTTGAGGTACAGCTGTATGAGTTGGTAGTATGCATATGGTAGTTGAACACATGGAGTTGGAGCCCTGGTGGTGCAGTGGTTAAGAGCTTGGCTGCTAACCAAAAGCTGGGCAGTTGGAATCCACCAGCTGCTTCTTGCAAACCTTATGGGGCACTTCTACTCTGTCCTGTAGGGTTACTATGAGTTGGAATTGACTCAGTGGCAATGGGTACCATGCTGTGGAGTTGGAAGAGAGAAACACTTAGGACAACTTTTTTTTTTAATGGATTTTTTTTTTTTTTCATTTTAAAACTTTTAAGAAAAGTGTTCCGTACATAGATAAAAGCTGTACAAAAGTGTACAGCTTGAATTTTCTCAAATCAAGGTATCAAACCCATGTAATCAGCGCCCAGATCAAGATATGGAATGTCATTAGTATCCTAGTAGCTCTTTTCTTGTTCCCTCCCAGTCCAACCAAACCTTTCCGGCCCCAGATGGAAGCACCTATCCTGATTGGGTCCTAGGGTATGCATATTCGGCTTTAGTAGATACAGCCAAATAGTTTTCCCAAGTAGTTGCACTCATCTAAAATTCTGTCAACAGAATATGAGAATTCCAATTGCTCCATATTTTTACTACTCTTGATATTTTCCATCTTACTAATTTTAGCCTTTCTGGTGGGTATGTAATAGTAGTGCTTTATGGTTTTTATTTCTCTGATGACTATTGATGTTGAATACCTTTTCATATGTTTATTGGCCATTTGAGCTATCTTATTTTGCAAAAATGTCTGTTTACTTCTTTTGTTTATTATAAAGAAATTTGAGACATCTGCCCTTTTCTTAATGATTTGTATGAAGTGTTTATATATTTTAGATTTCGAGGCTTTTGTCCCTTGTGGAAACATCAACTTAAGGGGATGATTGATAAAATTCTGGAAAGGAGAATGACAAGATGTGGTCTGTGATGTCGGGTGAAAACCAAGGGAATGTTTATCAAGGAAGTTGAAGGCTTTTTAGTTGAAGATGAAGCACTTTGACCTGTAGCTGATTGCAAGTATTTCCAAGGAAACATCAGACTAAAACAGAAAACTGTCTGTGGACGCAAAGACTTAAATTGGCTGTGTTTAACTTATTACTCATAAATTTAAAAAGTGAAATATCTGATAATAAGATTTCAAGAATAATTCAACTTACAAGGAAATTTGATTGCTTCTGTGGCGTGCAAAACAAAGTAAAAGGCATTTAAAAAAATTTTAGAAAAAAACCCTGTAAACATAATGATTAGCCCTATTTTCAAAGAAGAGTGGATATTACATATACTTTATATAAATGGATGAACACAGTCTTTACAGGGAAAAGACTTCAGATATAACGCAATAATAATCCTGATGTAATATATCATGAATATACCACGCGTATAGTTAGAATATAGTTAGAATATACCAAGAGTATATCGAGAGTGTAAACAGATTCTATATGTCTGGAGTAAAAGCAAAAAAACCCATTGCTGTCGAGTTGATTCTGACTCATAGTGAACCTACAAGACAGAGAAGAACTGCCCTGGAGGGTTTCCAAGGAGCTGCTGGTGGATTCAAAGTGCCGAGCAGCCAAACAGTTGACTACTGTGCCTCCAGGGCACCGTGACTGGAGTAGGTGCTAAATATTAATAAAACTTCCTCGATAAGTGATATGAATTCCCAGTTGAAAACCACTGGTCTAGAAGATGCTAGATCCAAATTAAAGAAGTAAAAGTTGCAACCAAGTTAACATTTTAAAAATAACTAGAATTTTGACTGATATCATTATACTGTTGTCTAATTTTTAATATCAGAGAAAGCAGCACCAAGATTCTGATGAATAGAAACATATCATGGACAGCAAGGACACTGACAGTTCTCTAGAAGCTTGTCATACAGCATAATTTCTGAAATATTTATAACATTTTACAGATTTAATCCAGGGAAGAAGAAGCATTTCTGATTTGCTAACTCGGCAATAGTAACCTATGAAATAAACCTAAATATTTCTATCACCTCTCTTTTTACAACGTGAAAGAACAAACCCTTTGTGATTTTCCAGGGCCTTTCTGGGAAATCTCAAAGACAATTTTAGGTTCAAAAGGTATTTAGGATTCAATCTTTGGGAACTCAAAATATCAAAAGTTGTTATTAGTGTATTTGAATGCTTGATTAAGATAGGATCATCAGTTACTGACAAACAATACCCGGTTACCTGTCTAATCAAGGTGATAATAAAGATTTTAAAAGCAAACATAGGAGGTAACATGAGTGTAAAGAACCTTACCTCTTTTCCAAGTGAGAAATGTTTGTTTTCTTAAATAATCAAGGACATAATAAAATTAACATGAATCATAGAAGGTTATTCTGTTAAGACATAGAATCTTTTGTTATGTAGGCAGTTTACACAGAAGGTAAAGAGCAGACCAATAATCCAATTAAATTTTGTCATTTTAGCAGAGAAAAAAAACAAATTGTAGCTTTTTGTCAGTATGATATTTGATACAAAAGCTCCTTATAAATAAACCCATCAAACCTTAGCTTTACTACAAGTATAATTTCTTTTCTGCAAATCTTCTATAATGTTCTGTATCCATACACATCTCAAAAATGAACACGTGTAGTAACAGCTTTATAATGTATAGAAATTAGAATCAAAAGTATATAAAATTATGTTTAGGAATCAATGTTTTAGTATTCCATATTACTTAGAAATGATCCATGTATCTAATGAATAGCCATTAATTAATTAAATTATCAGCTTCAAAAGTTTGCTTTGGTTGTAAAGTATATATAACATAAAATTTGCCACTTAAACCATTTTTAAATGTGTAATTCAGTGGCATCGATTTATTTACAATGCTGTGCAACCATCATTATTACTGTGTAGTGTTGTAATAAATAGCATATTAATCTAGCTCTAATATCTGTAGAAATGTCCTTTCAATTTAAAAATATCCCTGATGGCTCTATTTGAGATTGACTAAACAAAATCAAATGTTTTTAACCTTAAGGATATTTACTTTTACCTTATTACATCTTATTGAAATTTAATTTCCAAAAATGGATCGTGGTTTTTGAGAGAGCCTGCTTTGAGTGAATTAGGAAATTTGGAAAAAAAAAAAAAGATTGTAGGAATCTGCTGGTAAAATTTTCATCTACTTTTATCTGATTCTAAGCTTAATGAAGAAGTTGCATTTGAAACTGGATAGTCTAAAGGGTTAAGTGCTCCACTATTAGCTGAAAAGTTGGCAGTTTGAACCAACCTAGAAGTGCACGGAAGACAGGCCTGGTGATCTGCTTCTGAAAGGTCACACCCTTGAAAACCCTATTGAGCAGTTCTACTCTGCACACACAGGGTCAAGAAGAGTCGGAATGCACTAAATGGCAGCTAAAAACAACAATGACAATATGAACCTGTAGGGTTATGCCTCCTTTCTGGACTGTATCTAGATATTTAAGGAGGATATATTTAAACAACAAATTATTATTATTTCTCCATTCCTAATATATGAGACAATTGTTTTCCTAAAGATTTGGTTTTCAGTTTATGAGTCTTTATGTAAACGGAAGATGATTAGGCATATGAAACTAAGCAAGTTAGAATGACTGTAGAACTTTGGTTACCCTGAATTATATTTGCTTGTTTATACTAATAAACATTTATAAAATGTTGATAGATAGCATCTTTAGTGATCTCTATCTTAGACCTCTCTTGACCTTTGACTGTTTTGAAAACTTTAAAATCACCCTAATTTCACTTGCTTTATCTCTTTGATTTTTTTAAACACCTCATTGGGTTTATATTCATATAACTTTTCAAAAAATGGAGTTTTTAAAAAATACTAAATCATAACAGCTTAAGACAGTACACAATACTGGGGAAGCCAGCACAGCTTGTCCAAGGCAAGGTCATGGACGCTCCATAGACACATCCAAACTCCCTGAGTTATTGGATTATGGGGCTGAGGGCTATGAGGACCATGGTCTTGGGGAACATCTAGCTCAATTGGTGTAACATAGTTTATAAAGAAAATGTTCTACATTCTGCTTTGGTGAGTTACGTCTGGGGTCTTAAAAGCGTGTGAGCAGCCATCTAAAATAATCTACTGGTCCCACCCCATCTGGAGCAAGGGAGAATGAAGAAAACCAAAGACACACAGGAAAGATTAGTCCAAAGGACTAATGGACCACAACTACCACAGCCTGGACCAGATTGAGCCCAGCACAACTGGATGGTGCCCGGCTACCACCACTGACTGGTGGTGGTAGTGTCCTGGCCAGAGCTGGAGAAAAATGTAGAATAAAATTCTAACTTACAGAAGATAAACCAGACTTAGACTGGTCTGACGGAGACTTAAGAAACCCTGAGAGAGTATGGCCTCCGGACACCCTTACAGCTCAGTAATGAAGTCACTCCTGAGGTTTACCCTTCAGGCAAAGATTAGACAGGCCCATGAAACCAAAGGAGAGTCAATGGGCACACCAGTCTAGCAGCAAGGACTAGAAGGTAGGAGGGGACAGGAAAGCTGGTAATGGGGAACCCAAGGTCGAGAGGGGAAAATGTTGACATGTTGTGGGGTTGACAAACAATGTCACAAAACAATATGTTCTTGGTATGATGCATGATTTTTGATTACGTATTATAGACATTTTATGTATTATGTTATGAGACTTTGGATCTTATTTAAATCCTCTGTTTTAGGAGGCCTTCTTGACATTGCTCCAGCAAGGAAAGAGGTTACTTTTTTGCCAGGTTGAGGTGGAAGTCTAGGTTTCTCACTTGGCCTCCTTTGATATCCTTGTGCCTTGTTACTACTGGGAGAAGGTGGTATTTCAGGTTCCCTGCTAGTCCTTGCCTGTTACCTCCTTGGCTGGGAAAGGGAGGGACATCTTATTATTCTTCCTCAAGTAGTTTCCAATGGTCCATATTGGGAAGGAGGCTTTGTGCCCATTTGGATGATGATGGAAGTTCTGGCTTCCTACTGGGCTCCCACTGACACCACTTTGATGGAGAGTAGGAAGGATGCCTTGTTACCACTTATGGGAGTAGAAGTTTAGGTTCTCCACTTGACCTTTGCTGATGGGGGTAAGACTGGGGATGGGAGGTGTCTCATTTTATTTCCATGGTGTTTGACTGTTGTGAGGCAATTGCTGTATAAAAGTTTGCTGTCTTGCACAGTTGCCCCTTTCATAGTCCTTTGGATAGAGAGCAGAGGCTTTTCTTGGACCTTTTTTTGGCCTGCTTTTGTTGGCTTTTCTAGCCTTTCTGGTACTCAATATGGGATATATGAAGAAAAAATAAAATATAGAGAAGTTGAAGAAAAACACCAGGGAACTCATTGCTATAATGTTCCTTGGTTCCTGAGGCTTCTGAGCTCCGTAGCTCTAACATTAAAGTCTTGTTTTTTATATGATGTCCAGAATTTTTAGCTCTACTTAGAATGAAGAATAGAGAGAAGTGAGTCTACTTCTTTTTTCATTAGTTGACTTTTTTTTTTAATAATACTTTGCAACTGACAAAGTGCTTTTATATGCATCATCTTAGATAACTATTAGTCTGTTATCTATATTTAATACATGAAGAATCAGGCTCATAGGATTAAAAAATTAAAGAACAGAGCCAGGATCAGAAACTCAGCAATTCTGTATCTACACCTCTTTTCTCTGCTGTACCTGTTTTTCCCCCCAGTCACTCCAGCCTAAAGCAGTCATTTACTGTCTGATCATTAATTTGATAATCTTCATATGATTCTTTTATTGAAGTTTTTTTTATTTGTATATTTGCCTTGACTTTATCATGAGGTTTTGAATTCTTTAAATGACTGATTAGCCTCTGTATCTCATGTAATCTTTGGTTTCTTATGCAATGTCTTAGTTACAATTAGTATTTAATAAATTCATATTTCACGAATTATTTGTGTTGTCTTTTTATGGTACTGCTCCAGATTGGCTGTGTCTGTCTCATTTTGGCCCTTATATCGGAAGTATTGTAAGGAAAGGTGAAAGAAAGGACTACAAAGATGTCTTTATAAATGGTTGGTAAGGAGAGTTCTGGGCAGAAGTAGACTTCCTTCTTTTTTCTTAATGTCTTTGTTTCCTCCTGTTTCTGTATCCCTCTCCTTTCCTCTTTCTTTCTGAAACCAGCTTTGTTTGGCATGATATATTGTTCTTAATTCTCATATACTATTTAATGCTTAGGGTTTTGTAGTCTTCTGTTTCTCACTCTCTGTTTATAGCTGCCATGTTTACTATTCCTTTTTTCCATGCCTTTCCCATTTTCTATTGTCTTTCCCAGTTCTTTCCAGGGGTTCAAACTGTATAAAGAACGTTTCTTAGATGAGGCCCACTGAGCCCCAGAAATTTTTTTGGTGGCTGTTTTCTTCCCCCCCTCTCCCAAAGGACTCTAGAACCTGCTTTCATTCCTTTGTGATAATTTTGAAGTTTTGTACTTGGCCACTTTTTTGTTTCTGCTTTAAGTTTTGTGCTTGATGAAACTTAACCATTTCAGGACTTTACCATCTGTGTATCATTGGCTCCCCAGTGCCATTGTCTGCCCTGACTTTTCACCTGAGTTCCACTCCTGTTTTCTATCTATAAAAAAAATAGGACAGCTTTACTTTGATGAAACTCAGAATGATACCCTATACTCAAATTACTTAAAATTAAACTCATATTCATTTACCCTGTAACCCCCAACAAACTCTTTTTTTTTTTTTTTTTTCTTTCTCGGTAGCCACACTACCTACATAGTCTTTCAAATTAGGGACTTATAAATGATCTTTGATTCATCCCCCCACCCCCTTTTCACCTCCATTTCGTTATGACAACCTTCATCACTATCGCTGCTGTTACTGCTGCCAGCACAACTTTTTAAGATTTTTTTCAGTATTCACTATTTGTTAGCTATTGTTCTGAACTCTTTACATATACTAACTCATTTAGTTCACACAGGACCTTTTTGAGGTAGAATCTGTTTTTATCCCTATCTTACAAAGAAACTGAAATGCTAACAGGTTAAATTGCCCAAGATTATACTAGAAAGTAGAGGAGTCTGGCAGGTTTTTGCAGTCTACCCTGGAGTCTGCTCTTACCAAGTCTTGCTAATTTTACCTTAAGATATTTTTTGAATCTACAACCTCATATCCATCCCTACTATTAATGCCCCAGTTCAGATTCTCATCTTTTTGGGCGTAGGCTAACTTACCTTTTAACCTTTCATTTTTTCTCTCAAGTCCATTGTCCACAGTTACTTGACTCACAGCAGTAAAGGGCAACTCCCATTTTACGAATGGCAGTAACTCTCCAACCCCTAGAAGTAATGTCCTGGCTTCTTATTCCTGCCTCCAAGGCTGTCTGTTTTCAGGCCCCTGTCAGCTCCTTCATGAATCCCTGGGTGGTGCAAACTGTGATTGTACTCAGCAGCTAACTGTGAGATAGAAGGTTTGAATCTACCCAGAGGTACCTTGGAAAAAATCAACTGTTGAAAACCCTTTGGGGAACAGTCTACTCTGACATACATGGGGTTGCCATGAGTCAAAATCATCTTGATGGCAACTGGTGTCTATTCCTTCACTCCCCCACTTATCCATCAGTTTGTTGTACTGTAGTGGCCTGTGTGTTACTGTGATGCTGGAAGCTGTGCTACTGGTATTTCAAATACCAGTAGGGTCACCCATTGTGGACAGGTTTCATTGGAGCTTCCAGACTAAGACAGACTAGGAAGAAGGACCTGGTGGTCTACTTCTACAAAAAAATTGGCCAGTGAAAACCTTATGAATAGTGGCAGAACGTTGTGTGGTATAGTGGTGGAAGATGAGCCTCTCAGGTTGGAAGGCACTCAAAATACGACTGGGGAAGAGCTGCCTCCTCAAAGTAGAGTTGAGCCTTAATGATGTGGAGAGAGTAAAGCTTTTGGGATCTTCATTTGCTGATGTGGCATCACTTAAAATGAGAAGAATTCACTGCAAACATATGTTAATAATCAGAACGTGGAATGTATGAAACATGAATCTAGGAAAATTGGAAGTCATCAAAAATGAAATGGAATGCATAAAAATTGACAAACTAGGCATTAGTGAGTAGAAATGGATTGGTACTGGCCATTTTGAACTGGGCAATCATATGGTCTACTATGACAGGAATGATAAATTGAAGAGGAATGGCGTCACATTCATCGTCAAAAAGAATATTTCAAGATCCTGAAGTACAGCACTGTCAGTGATAGGATAATATCCATACACCTCCAAGGAAGAACAGTCAATATGACTATTACACAATTTTATGCACTAACCACTAAGGCCAAAGATGAAGAAACTGAAGATTTTTACCAACCTCTGCAGTCTGAAATTGGTCAAATGTACAGTCAAGATGCATTGATAATTACTGTGGATTGGGATGTGAAAGTTTGAAACGAAGAAGGATCAGTAGTTGGAAAATACGGCCTTGGTGGTAGAAACAACACAGGAGATCACATGATAGAATTTTGCAAGACCAATGACTTAGTCATTGCAAATACCTTTTTTGAACAACATAAGTGGTGACTATACATGTGGACCTTACTGGATGAAATACACAGAAATCAAATTGACTGCATCTGTGGAAAGAGATGTTAGAGAAGCTCTATATCAGCAGTTAGAATAAGGCCAGGGGCCAACCGTGGAACAGACTGTCATATTGCTTATATTCAACTTTAAGTTGAAGCTGAAGACAATTAATTCATCGAGAGCCAAAGTGTGACCTTGAGTATAACCCAAAACCAAACCCGTTGCCGTTGAGTTGATTCTGACTCATAGCGACCCTATAGGACAGGGTAGAACTGCCCCATAGAGTTCCCAAGGAGTGCCTGGTGGATTTGAACTGCTGACCTTTTGTTTAGCAGCTGTAGCACTTAACCACTACCCATCAGGGTTTCTGACCTTGAGTATATTCCATCTGAATTTAGAGACCATCTCAAGAATAGATGTGACACACTGAACGCTAATGACTGAAGACCAGACCAGTTGAAGGATTACATTGAGGACATTATACGTGAATACACGAAGAAAGCAAAAGGTCATTAAAAAAAAGACAGGAAAGAAAGAAAAGACCAAAAGAGATGTCAGAAGAGACGCTAAAACTAGCTCTTGAATATAGAGTAGCTACACGAATGGACAAAATGATAAAGTTAAAGAGCTGAATGGAAGATTCTGAAGGACAGCTCGAGAAGACAAAGTAAAGTATTATAATGACATGTGCAAAGACTTGGAGTTAGAAAACCAAAAGGGAAGAACACTCTCGGCATTTCTCAAGCTGAAAGAACTAAAGAAAAAATCCAAGCCTCGGATTAGAACGTTGAAGGATTCTTTGGACAAAATATTGAATGATGCAGGAAGAATCAAAAGAAGATGGAAGGGATGCACAGAGTAACTGTACTAAACAGACCATTCTGTTCAGTAATAAACATTGACATGGACGTTCAGCCATTTCAGGAGGTAGCAAATGATCAAGAACTGACGGTATTGAAGGAAGAAGTCCAAGCTACACTGAAGGCACTGGCAAAAAACAAGGCTCCAGGAATTGGCAGAATACCAGTTGAGATGTTTCCACAAGTGGATGCAGATGGAATGCTAGAAGCGTTCACCCCTCTAAGTCAAGAAATTTGGAAGACAGCTACCTGGCCAACTGACTGGAAGAGATCCATATTCATGCCCGTTCCAAAGAAAGGTGATCCAATGGAATGTGGAAATTATGGAACAATATCATTAATATCACACACAAGTAAAATTTTGATGAAGACCATTCAGAAATGGTTGCAGCGGTACATCTACAGGGAACGATCAGAAATTCAAGCCAGATCCTAAAAAGAATGTGGAACGAGAGGTATCATTGCTGATGCCCGATGGATCTTGCCTGAAAGCAGAGAATACTAGAAAGATGTTTACCTGTGTTTTGTTAACTATGCAAAGGCATGCTACTGTTTGGATCATAACAAATTGTGGATAACATTGTGAAGAATGGAAATTCTGGATCACTTAATTCTGCTCATGCAGAACTTGTACAAAAACCAAGAGGCAGTCATTTGAACAGAACAAGGGATACTACTTGGTTTAAAATCAGGAAAAGTGTGTGTCTGGGTCATATCCTTTCACCATACTTATGCAGTTTGTATTCTGAGCAAATAATAAATAATTCTGAGCAAAGTGGGACTATATGAAGAGGTACACGGCATCAGGATTGAGGGAAGACTCACTAACAAGCTGTGATGTGCAGATGACGGAACTTTGTGGGCTGAAAGTGAAGAGGACTTGAAGCACTTACTGATGAAGATCGAAGACCACGGCCTTCAGTATAGATTACATCTCAACGTAAAGAAAACAAAAGTCTTCACAACTGGACCAGTAAGCAACATCATGATAAATGGAGAAAAGATTGACGTTGTCAAGGATTTCATTTTACTTGGATCCACAGTCAACACCCATGGAAGCAGCAGTCAGGAAATCAAATGACTGACTGTGTTGGGTAAAAGATGTCACTTTAAGGACTTAAGCTGCATCTGATCCAAGCCATGATATTTTGAGTCTCCTCATGTGCATGCGAAAGCTGGGTAATGAATAAGGAAGACCAAAGAAGAATTGATGCCTTTGAATTACAGTGTTCATGAAGAATATTGAATATACCATGGAGTGCCAGAAGAATGAACATATCTGTTTTGGGAGAAATACAGCCAGAATGCTCCTTAGAAGCGAGACATCATCTTATGTACTTTGGACATGTTATCAGGAGGACCACTCCCTGGAGAGGCATCGTGGTTGGTAAGGTAGAGGAAGGCCCTCAACAAAATAGATTGACAAATTGGCTGCAACAATGGGTTCAAACATAGCAACAGTTGTGAGGATGGTGCAGAACCTGGCAGCATTTGATCCGTTGTTTATAGGGTCACTATTTGTTGGAACTAACTCGACAGCATCTAACTACAACTATAGCACTCCTTCGCTTATAGCATTGGTAGTTCAGTGGTAGAATTCTCACCTTCCCTGTGGGAGACCTGGCTTTGATTCCTGGCCAATGTACTTTGTGCACACCCACCACCTGTGTGTTAGTGGAAGCTTGCGTGTTACTATGGTGCTGAACAAGTTTCAGCTGATCTTCCAGGCTAAGAGAGACTAGGAAGAAAGATCTGGCAAATCTACTCCCAAAATTCAGCCAGTGTAACCCTCTAGATTACAACTAATTGGCAACTGATCATGGGGATGGCACAGGGTCAGGTAGTGTTTTGTTCTGTTGTGCATGGGGTTGCCGTGAATTGGGGGCCGACTTCATGGCAGGTAACAACAACTCCTTTACTACCTTTTTCTGACCTTCACCAACCACTTCTTTGTCTCACTTTACATACTAGCAACTTTAAACTCTATGGTTTTTGGAGTCGTTTAGATCAAAAACTGGTTTGCATACACATTCTTTTTCTAATTCCTTCAAGGGCTTCTCATTCTCTACCTTTGATTTTTGGTATTCATCTTTAGCCCAAGAATCTTTTCTCTCCATTTTCTTGCCAATGTGCCTTTTCTCATATTTCCTCTTGTACAGTAAGTCCCTGAGATAAGAACATCCCACTTTGGACAACTCGTACTTAAGGACAGACTGCCATAATGCCTATTATATTAAACATTTGAATTAATACGGTGATTTGTATTAAGGAAAGCACGCAATACTTTGTGAGGCTTCATTAGTTCATTGGCTTGAGGAATGAGAATGCTGCCCACCTTTTTAAGTTGGATCCCGTTGCCATTTACACTGTGTTGAGTGTGTAATTTTGGATTACATTTTCCTCTTAATTAGCCTCGTAACCATGCCTCCAACGCTCAAATCTGATGCAAGTGTGGCTGATGCATCAATGAAAAGGAAAATGATCATGATTGGAAATAATAAAACGATTGGAAAAAGGTGAAGCGCCATCAGTCATTGGAAAAGTGTTAGCCTACAGTCGGTGAACAATTGGAACAATTTTAAAGGATAAAGTGAGAATAGCGGAGCGTGTGAAAGGCTCTGCCCCAATGAAAGCTACAGTTATTACTAAGCAACACAGTGGTTTAATTATTGTAATGGAAAGGCTATTGATAATTTGGTTAGAGATCAAAATCAGCATAGGATGCCTGTTAGCCTTATAAGAAAAGCCTGCAACCCTTTTCAGTGATTGTCTTAGTCATCTACTGCTGCTGTAACGGCAGTACCACAAGTGGATGGCTTTAACGAAGAGTTTATTCTCTCACAGTTGAGTAGGCTTCAAGTCCAAATTCAGGGCATCAGCTCCAGGGGAAGGCTTTCTCTTTCTGTGGGCTCTGGAGGAAGGTTGGCTCTGGAAGAAAGTCGGCTCTGGAGGAAGGTCATTGTGATGTTCCCTTGGTCTGGGAGCATCTCAGCGCAGGAACTTCAGGGACCAAAGGACACGTTCTGTTCCCAGCACTGCTTTCATGGTGGTATGAGGTCCCCATGTCTCTCTGCTCGCCTCTCTCTTGTATATCTCAAAAGAGATTGGCTTAAGACACTATCTAGTCTTGTAGACCTCATCAGTATGATTACCGACAATCCATTTTATTACATCATAAAACCCAACCCATTGCCGTCTCATAGAGACCCTACAGGACAGAGTAGAACTGCCCCATAGAGTTTCTAAGGAGTGCCTGGTGGATTTGAACTGCCGACCCTTTGGTTAGCAGCCGTAGCACTTAACCACTACACCACCAGGGTTTCCATTACATCATAGTGTTAGGATTTACAACCTACAGGAAATCACATCAGAAGATAAAATGGTAGACAATCATATAATTATACAAGGGAATCACGACTTAGCCAAGTTGACAGATATTTTTGGGGGACACAATTAGTGCAGCAAGTGAAGGTGATTGTGATGAAGAATTTGTTGCTAGTAAGGAAGGCCAAAGAAGAATTGACGCCTTTGAATTGTGGCGTTGGCGAAGAATATTGAATATGCCATGGACTGCCAAAAGAACGAACAAATCTGTCTTGGAGGAAGTGCAGCCAGAATGCTCCTTAGAGGCAAGGATGGCGAGACTGCGTCTTACATACTTTGGACTTGTTGTCAGGAGGGATCAGTCCCTGGAGAAGGACATCATGCTTGGCAGAGTACAGGGTCAGTGGAAAAGAGGAAGACCCTCAACAAGGTGGATTGACACAGTGGCTGCAACAATGAGCTCAAGCATAACAACGATTATAAGGATAGCGCAGGACCGGGCAGTGTTTTGTTCTGTTGTGCATAGGGTCGCTATGAGTCAGAACCAACTCAACCGCACCTAACAACAACAACAACAACAACAACAAAAAGGGTTGGTTTAGTTGTTTCAAAGTGAGGGCAAATTTACATAATATTAAAATGCAAGGTGAAGCAGTGAGTGCTGATGTAAGTCCTGCAAGTGATTTTCCTGAAATGTTGAAAAAAATTATTGAGGAGGGAGGTTATTTGCCAGACCAAATGTTTAATGTAGACAAAATTGGCTTATTTTGGGAAAAAAAAGCCTGAATGGGACCTACAGTTCAAAAGAGGGAAAAAATGCACCAGGGTATAAGGCATCGAAGGGTAGGCTTATGTTATTCTTGTTGGTAAAGCATTTGGGGATTTTAAGCTCAAGCCTTTGCTAGTGTATTACTCCCTAAATCCGAGAGCACTTTGCTGTTATCATTAAGGCATCTCTACTCATTATTTGGAAGGCAAATGCAAAGGCTTGGATTACATTTGCCATCTCTGAAGATTGGTTCTTCAACCTTTTTGTCCCTGCTGTTGAACATTATTGCTTGACCAAGAAAATTACTTTTAAGATTCTCCTTGTGCTTGACAACATACCTGGACATCCATACATTTAGATGACCTTCACTCCAATGTAAAGGTCGTATTTATTTTGTACTTTAGATGAAGGTTTAGAGAACAAACTAGTTTCTCATTAAACACTTAGTGTTTTATGACATTGATTAGCAACCCCATGACATGTCAACACTCTCTCAACCTTCAGTTCCCTGTTAGTAGCTTTCCTTTTCCATTCTGCCTTCCAGTCCTTGCCTCTGTGCTGGTGTGCCCCTTTAGTCTCGTTTTATTTTATGGGTCTGTCCAATCTTTGGCTGAAGGGTGAACCTCAGGAGTGACTTCATTACTGAGCTGAAAGGGTGTCCAGGGGCCAACCTCTCTGGGTTTCTCCAGTCTCAGGCCAGCAAGTCTGGTCTTTCTTTCTGAGTTAGAATTTTGTTCTACATTTCTCTCCAGCTCTGTCTGGGACCCTCTATTGTGATCCCTGTCAGAGGAGTCAGTGGTGGTGGCTGGGTACCTTCTAGTTGTACTGTACTCAGTCTGGTGGAGGCCATGGTAGATGTGGTCCATTGGTCCTTTGGACTAATCTTTCCCTTGTACTTTTAGTTTTCTTCATTTTTCCTTGCTCCCAAAGGGGTGAGATGAGTGGGGAATCCTGGGTGGCCGCTCATAGGCTTTTAAGACACTCCAGACGCTACTCACCAAAGTAGAAATGTAGAACATTTTCTTCATAAAATATGTTTTGCCAGTTAAGCTGGTTGTTCCCCGAGACCATGGTCCCCACAGCCCTCAGCCCAGCAATTCAGTCCCTCAGGGAGTTTGGATGTGTCTGTGGAGCTTCCGTGACCTTGCCTTGTACAGCATGTGCTGGCTTCCCTAGTATTGTGTACTGTCTTAACCTTCACCAAAGTTACCACTTATCTATTGTCTAGTTAGTGTTTTTCCATCCCTACCCCTCCCCTCCCTCGTAACCATCAAAGACTGCTTCTATTTGTGTGTAAACCTTTTCAAGAGTTTTTACAGCAGCAGTCTCATACAATAGTTTTCCTTTGATGATTGACTTATTTCACTCAGCATAATCCCCCCCAGATTCATCCATGTTGTGAGATGCTTCACAGATTCATTGTTCTTTATCGTTGTGTGATTCTCCATTGTATGTATGTACTAGTTTGTTTATCCATTCATCTGTTGATGGGCATCTAGGTTGTTTCCATCTTTTTGCTATTGTGAACAATGCTGCAGTGAACATGGGTGTGCATATGTCTATTCGTGTGACAGCTCTTACTTCTCTAGGATATATTCCTAGGAGCGGGATTGCTGGATCATACGGTATTTCTATTTCCAGCTTTCTAAGGAAGCGCCATATCATTCTCCAAAATGGTTGTATCATTTTGAATTCCCACCAGCACTGTATAAGATTCCCCAACGCCTCTCCAACATTTATTTCCTTTTTTTTTTTGATTCGTGCCTGTAATGTTGGGGTGAGATGGTATCTCATTGTGGTTTTGATTTGAATTTCTCTAATGGCTGGTGATCGGGAGGATTTCATGCGTCTGTTGGCTGCTTGAATGTCTTCTCTGGTGAAGTGTCTGTTCATTTCCTTTGCCTATTTTTTTAATTGGATTATTTGTCTTTTCGTTGTAGAGGTGTTGGATTTTCTTGTAGATTTTAGAGATAAGACTTTTGACTGATTTGTAGTAGTCAAAAATTTTTTTCACAGTCTGTAGTCTCTCTTTTTACTCTTTTGATGAAGTCCTCTATTGAGCAAAAGTGTTTAATTTTAAGAAGATTCTAGTTATCTAGCTCATCATCTGGAGTATGTGTGTTGTTGGTTGTGGTTTGTATCCTGTTAATGCTGTGTATCAGGGCCTCTAGCATTGATCCTATTTTTCTTCTGTGAACTTCATAGTTTTTGGCCTTATATTTAGGTCTTTGATTTATTTTGAATTAGTTTTTGTATATGGTGTGAGGTATGGGTCCTTTTTCATTTTTTTGCAGATAGACATCCAGTTTTGCAAGTACCATTTGTTAAAAAGACTCTTTTCCCCTGTTGATGGACTTTGGGCCCTTGTCGAAGATCAGGTGACCATAGGTGGTTGGATTTACATCTGGGTTCTCAGTTCTCTTCCATTGGTCAATGTATGTGTCGTTGTATCAGTACCAGGCTGTTTTGACTACTGTAGCTGTATAGTAGTTTCTGAGGTCAGGTAGTGTGAGTCCTCCTACTTTACTCTTCTTCAGTAATGCTTTACTTGTCCGAGGCTTCTTCCCTTTCCAGATAAAGTTAATGATAAGTTTTTCCATCTCTTTAAAGCATGTTGTTGGTATTTGGATCAGTATTGTATTTATAAATTGCTTTGGGTAGAATTGTCATTTTCCCAATGTTGAGTCTACCTATGCATGAGCATGGTATGTTTTTCCATTTCTGTAGATCTCTTTTGGTTTCTTGCAGTAGTGTTTTGTAGTTTTCTTTGTATGGGTCCTTTACATCCCTGGTTAGATTTATTTCTAAGGTTTTTTTTTTTTAGGGACGATCTTAAATGACATTGTTTTCCTGATTTCCTTTTCATTGTTCTCTTTATTGGTGTATAGGAATCCACCTGATTTTTGTATGTTTGTGTTGTATCGTGCTACTCTGGTGAATCTTCCTATTAGTTCCAATAGTTTTCTCATGGAGTCTTTTGGGTTTTCTATGTATAATATCATGTCATCTGCAAATAGGGACAGTTTAACTTCTTCATTACCAATTTGGATATCCTTTATTTCTTTTTCTTGCCTTATTGCTTTAGCTAGGACTTCCAGCACAATGTTAAGTAGGAGTGACAATTAAGGGCATCCTTGTCTTGTTCCTGTTTTCAGGGGGAATGTTTTCTGCCTCTCTCCATTAAGAATAATGTTGGCTGTTGGTTTTGCATAGATGCCCATTATTATGTTGAGAAATTTCTCTTCTATACCTATTCTATTGAGAATTTTTATCAGGAATGGGTGTTGGACTTTGTTGAATGCCTTTTCTGTGTCGAATGAGTTGGTCATGTGACTCTTTTCTTTCCTTTTATTTATGTGATGGATTACGTTGATTGCTTTTCTAATGTTGAGCCATCCTTGCATACCTGGTATGAATCCTACTTGGTCCTGGTGTATTATTTTTTGGATATGATACTGAATTCTGTTGGCTAGAATTTTGTTGAGAATTTTTGCATCTATATTCCTGGGAGATATTGGTCTGTAATTTTCTCTCTTTGTGATGTCTTTGCCTGGTTTTGGTATCGGAGTTATGCTGGCTTTATGGAATGAATTCGGCAGTATCACTTCCTTTTCTATGTTCTGAACTAGTCCAAGTAGTACTGCCGTAAGCTTTTCTTTGAATATTTGGTAGAATTCTCTACTGAAGTCATCTGGGCTAGGGCTTTTTTTTTCTTGGGAGTTTTTTTTTTTTTTTTAATTACCTTTTCAATCTCTTGTTATGAATCTGTTCAGACTTTCATCATCATTTTGTGTTAGTTTGGGGAGGTAGTGTCTAGAAATTTGTCCATTTCCTCTAGTTTTTCAAATTTGTTGGAGTATAGGTTTTCATAATTCTGTGGTACAATCCTTTTTATTTCAGTTGGATCTGTTGTAAAGTCTCCCATTTCATTTCTTATCTGGGTTATTTGCATCCTGTTCTGTTTTTCTTTAGTCAGTTTGGTCAGTTGTTTGTTCATTTTGTTGATCCATTCAAAGAACCAACCTTTGGTTTGTTGATTTTCTATTTCATTTTATTTTTGCTCTGATCTTTATGATTTCCTTTCTTCTGGTGGCTATGGGCATCTTTTGCTATTCTCTGTTCACGTTTAGCTAATGTTTTGATTTTGTCCCTTTCTTTTTTTGATGTGTGAGTCTATTGCTATAAATAGACCTCTGAGGACTGCCATTGCTGTGTCCCAGTGGTATTGGTACGATGTGTTTTCATTCTCATTTGATTCTAGGAATTTGTTGATTCTATCTCTGATTTCTTTTATTACCCAGTGGTTTTTAAGCAGGGTGATATTCAGTTTTCATATAATTGATTTTTTTTCCTTGCTCTTCCTGTCATTAAATTCTACTTTATGGCGTTGTGGTCAGAGAAGATACTTTGTATTATCTTAGTGTTTTGGATTTTGTTGAGGATTGCTCTGTGGCCTAAGATGTGGTCTGTTCTGGAGAACGTTCCATATGCATTGGAAAAGAATGTGTACTTTGCAGCTGTTTGGTGGAGTGTTCTATATATGTGTATGAAGTCAAGTTGACTGATCGTGGCCTTTAGATCTTCTGTATCTTTGTTGAGTTTCTTTCTAGATTTTCTGTCCTTTACCAAGAGTAGTGTGTTGAAGTCTCCTACTATTCTTGTGGAACTGTCAGTTTCCCGTTTCAGTGCTGTTAGAGTTTGTTTTATGTATTTTGGAGCCCTATCATTGGATGCGTTGTCTTAAGCTAGGTTTTGTAGAGAAGCAAAATCAGTAGTGCATGTAAATAATAGAGATTTATGTTAAGGAAACAGCTCATGCAATTATAGAGGTTGGAACATCCCAAGTCCTTGGATCAGGATAGAGTCCTTTCCCAATTCATGGAGCTGCAGAAGCTGGTGAACCCAAGATGAGCAAGTTGGAGAGTAGGGATCCCATTCACAGGTTGTGACGGTTGAGGAATCCCAAGGTCCCCAGGCAAGACTGCAAGGTTTCTCCTGAGTCACTTAGCTGAAGGGGCAAACCCAGGATAGGCAGGTCGCGTAGTGGGACTCTTGCTCACAGGCCGTGAAGATAGGTGAATCCCAAGATGGACAGGTAAGCTGCTAGCTCAAGTCCCAAGAACCAGAGGTCAGACACAAGACAGCTGCTGGATCCAGAACAAGCCAACAACCTTTGCAAGGTGACAACGAAGGAAGTAGGTGGCGGAAGGCAGAAGGCAGAGGGATGAAGGCTGAGGGACAGAGAGCTGCCACAGGCCCCACCCCTACCGGTACCAGTCAACAGTTGCTATCATGGGAGTGATAACATATCATATTTCAACAGGAAAGTGATCACAACATTATCCAACATTATCCAACTGCCAGAACACTGAGAATCATGGCCCAGCCAAGGTGACACACGATCTTAACCATCACATGCATAGATGTTTATTATGGTTCAGTCTTCATGATGGATCATCCCTTTAATCATTGTATAGCACCCATCTTTGTCTTTTATGGTGGATTTTGTTTTAAAGTCTATTTCATCTGAGATTAGTATTGCTACTTCTGCTCTTTTTTGGTACTTATTTGCTTTATATATTTTTTTTCCATCGTTTGATTTTCAGTAAATTTACATTTTTGATTGTAAGGTGTTTCTCTTACAGACAGTGTGTCGATGGATCCTGTTTTTTTTTAATCCATTCTGTCACTCTCTATCTCTTTATGGCTGCATTTAGGCCATTTATATTCAGTGTAATTATTGAATTTTTTTTTTTTAATCTATCATAGGTATGAGCTTATTGCTGTCATTTTGTAGTGCTTTTTTTTTTTTTTTTTTTTGTGGTGCTGACATTTTCTTCTTATTTTCCTGTGCTGAATTCCTTTTGTTTGTGGATTTCTTTTTTTTTTTTTTTTTGTAGATTTTATTTTTACTGAGACTTTATAGTTTTCCTCTTCATTTTGATTGAGTAGGTTTGTTAACTTCGTGTGTGGTTTCCTTGAAATTTACCCTTATCTTCCTAGGCTTGAACTAGTCTATTATTACTTGATATCACCTTGCCTCCCTCTTTTATTTTTCTGATATTGTTGTCATTTACAGATTAACCTCTCTGGTTCCCTGTTGTAATTCTTTTGGTTTTGTATATTCCTTGAGAGTTCATTTTCTAGGTTGGTATCTGAGTGGTACAACCTTGTGTCCTAGATTCAGGCTGTGGTCTGAAGTTGTTTGTTCCCAGACTGGAGGACTCCCTTTGATAATTCTTGTAGGTTTGATTTGGTTTTTACTCATTCCCTTAATTTCTGTTTATCTGGAAATGTCCTAATTTCACCATCATATTTGAATGAGAGTTTTGCAGGATATATTATTCTTGGTTGACAGTTTTTTTTCTTTCAAGTTTTATGTATGTCATCCCATTGCTTTTTGCCTCCATGATTTCTGCTGAATAATGAGTGATTAGTCTTATTGTTTCTCCTCTGTTTGTGTCTTTTTGTTTTTCTTGAGCTGCTCTCAGGATTTTTTTTTTTTTTGGTCTTTGGTTTTAGCTAGTGTGATTATGATATGCCTTGATGATTTTCATTTGGGGTGTATCTTGTATGGGGTTCATTGAGTTTCTTGAATGGTCAGCTTTTTATCTTTCATGATATTAGAGAAGCTTTCTGTTAGCAATTCTTCAGGGATCCTCTCTGGGTTTTCTGTTTTCTCCCCCATCTGGAATGCCGATCCCTCACACATTTTTGCTTTTGATTGTATCCCTCATAATCCTCAGGGTTTCTTCTTCTTTTTTTTTTTTTTTTTTTCTGATTTTTCCTCAGAGTTTTATTCAAGTGTTTGTATTCAATTTTGCTGATCCTGTCTTCCGTCCTTTCAACCTGCTCCTCAGCCCTTCTTTGTGTGATACTGTCTGTTTCTGAAATCTTGTTGTTTATCTTTTGGATTTCTAATTGTTGTTTTTTTATGGTTTGTTTTAAATTTATTTTGGCATTTTTTTTCCTGCATTATTTTCCTGAATTCTTCTACTTTTTTGTCTGTATTTTCCATGAATTTGTCTGCCTTTTCCATGAATTTGTTGATTTTTTCCTCATTTTTGTCTACTTTTTGCTTCAACTCTTGGATGGCTCGGCATATTGGAGATTTGAATTCCCTATCAGATAGTTTTAGTGCCTTTTTTTCTACTGGAATGTCATCTGGTGTTTTAATTTGGACACCTACTGGAACCGTCCTGTCGTGTGTTTTTAATATGTTTTGATATTGTCTGCTGTGTTCAGAACATTCAGTACTTATTTTCTTTGTTTATTGTCTGTCAATCTGTTTGTTTCTTCCTGCTTTTTTCATTTCATTTGGTTATGTTTTAGCAGGTGGGTTGTGTGTTCTTTGCTGTTTACTTGTCTGTGGTCATGATACTTTACCTCGTCCAATGGGCAGCGCCAGTCACTCAGGTATGGTACAGCAAGGCAGGTCCAGCTGTTGGGGAGGGGCTGGAATGGGTTGCTTGTGGCACATACTAGGGCCAACGGGGTGGGCCAGGAATCAATGCTGGGCAAGTTCCGGTTGGCCATGCCTGTGCTGCTCAGGGGTGTGATGTTCAGTACACGGTGCAGGTAGGAAGGAGGTGGGAGGTTGTGATGTGTGGAGCTAATATGGTTATGGGAAAGAGGAGAGAGAAACAAGAGCCAAAAACAAACAAACAAAAAAAGAGTGCTAAGGGAGCTTGCCATTGGAATGGAGGGATGAGAAGCTGAGAAATGGAGAAAAACAAAAAAGGGGGGGAACTAGATAAAAAATTGGAAGAAGAAAAAAAAAAAAAAGAAAAGAACATCCCCTAGGGGTTCCACCACTGTGACTGCCAAGACAGGGAAGTGGCTCCCAGGCTGTGAAATATAGCCTGGCTAGACTGGGTATAGATAACACACAGTACTAGATATTCAGAAGACAGCAAAATAGGTAAGTATAGAGAGATGAGAACTGAGAAGTGAAGAAAGACAAATAAGAAAAAGAAAAAAAGGAAAGAAAAGAAATGCCCCCAGGGATCCCACCTACATGGCTGCACAAATTGGAGGTGTGGCTCCTAAGCTGTGCAGTGTAGCCCAGCTAGAAGGGGTTCCCAAGCCATGAAAAGAAAAAGAAAACAAACATATAAATAGAACTAAGCAAAACAAGTGAAAACAAAGCAATAATAATAAATAAAAAAGCCCCAAGGATTCCACCAGCATGGTCTTGCAGGCTGGGGGAGTGGTTTCCAAGTCGAAGGACACCTCACAGCCTTTCAAGAGGAAGCAAAGATGGCGCATGGAGCCAGGTGTTCGATAGAAAGGAGAGGTAGGTGGTGGGAGACATGGAAGAAAGCAAAAGAAATGGAAAAAAACAATATCAGCAACAGACAAATGGCACTCAGGGAGCTGGCCAGCGTGAACAGGGTGAATCCAAGCAGTCCAGGGCCGAAGCAGTTGCCTCTGGGTCAGGAGACTGCAGCCAATGGGAAGCAGGGGTGGGGGGAGGGGAAGAAGGGTCGGGATTAGAAAGGCAAACATTGTTAGTTACCAGGTGCTCTGTCTTCTGCTGGGAACTTCATGAAGTTGCTTTCCTGTACTCTGTGTCTGCCGATGTATGATGTGGGTGGGGCGAATCCAAGCGGCATGGAAGCTGCACTTCCAGGTTGGCGGAGCCACCGCTGTGAGCCAGGAAGCATGGAGGTAGAGCAGCAGGGAGAGGATGGGAGTGGGAAAATGTGATTGCTGGTTACCAGGTGCTCTGTCTCCTGCTGGGGGCTCTGTGAAGCTGCTTTCTTATGCTCCCTGTCTGCCGATCTCTGATGGGAGTCCAAGATCGTGAATCTGTGCTGCGTTAACTGATAGAGAACCTCTGCATGTATCTCTCCTTGCTCTCTGTTCTGCGTCAGTTTCTTATTTTGCATTGCGTGCTTGGCTGAGTTCTTTGTCCCTTCATTTAACACTTTGGGCTCCAGGACTGACCTTTCTCTCTGTTTTACTTAATTTTTCGGGTCTTTGCTGTGGAGGGACGGCCCGGTGTTTCTGTTTATGGTGCCCTGTTGGCTGGAAGTCTGAAGGTTGTATTTTTACCCCCCAGTACCACATTGCTACTTCAGCCAATGGATCAGGGAGGTATAATCTACTTCAAGGGCTGTTATTTACGGCAGACCTCTCACAAGCAGTCTGGGCTACCCAAGACGATGTGATGAACTTAAGGGAGTTTTGAAGGAATTATAACATCAATGATGCCATCAGAAATATTGCTGATTCTTGGGATGAAGTGATGTAGTCAAATATGAAAGGAGTGTGGATCAAATTGTGCCTCCAATTTGTGCACGCTTTTCAGGGGTTTACAGCTGATGACATTGTGAAGCCAGGCAAACTGTGGTTGATATTGGTAATCAACTACAGTTAGACATCAGTGAAAATGATGTCATAGAGTTCCCTGACTCCCATGCCAAAGAACTAACCAAGGAAGACCTTGTGGAACTAGAGCGGCAGAAGATAGCATTTGAGGAAGACAACCATGGCCTAAAAACTCAAGAACTGAAAAAATTTTTGACTAAAGAGTTAGCTGAAGCTTTTCCTCTCATTGAAGCAGGGATGGCAAAGTTCGAGGACCAAGATCTTAATACTGAGAGGCTCACCAAACTTTACAGTTATTGAGGGCCTCAGCTGCTAAAAGGCCATTTATTATGAGAAAAAGAAAAGCTCTGTACAAAACTCCCTTGTTGGCTACTTCAAAAAAATTGGCTGTAGTGGTAAACCCTTTTCTGCAGCGGCAGTATCAAACACTGACTCTCTAGCATCAGATCCACCATCTTCAGCATCAGGGCCATCATCTTCAGCAGTAGCCATCTCTCTGTCATCTTCTCCTGCATCACTGTTAATGTTATCATAATGCTACCTCTTGAATGCTCCTTCTGGCGTGCAGGACATCGATGGAGTGAAGATAAGTGTTAACCTTTAATCATGATCTTTTTTTTTTCTATCTAAACTGTTTCAAGAATGGTTTCTTTAATCTTTACTTACAGTACTCTATACCTACACATACACAGATTCTCTGTCTTCAGTATAGTACCGTATGTAGTTACTTTTATTATTACCGTATTATTGTTATGTGTAAGATGTTTTAGTGTATTTGGAAGTGTTTCTTAAGTGTTTAATATGCATAAACCAAAAAAACCACACCCTATAGGACAGAGCAGAACTGCATAGGGTTTCCAAGGAGCGCCTGGTGGATTTGAACAGCTGACCTTTTGGTTAGCAGCTGTGGCTCTTAACCACTACGCAGCAGGGTTTCCTTTATATGCATTGAGAGGTAAAGTGTATGTTATATACTAAGACAAATATTTGACTGACGCTAAGTAAGAACTGTATGTATATATTCCAACTTACCTACAAATTTTACTTAAAGACAGACTTAGGAATGGATCCCGTTTATAGCAGGGCACTGCCTGTACTAGATATGTTCTTTCTCCTCTAGTACAAATATAAGCTTTTAGCCTCAGTTTTCACCCACAGTTGACTTTGTATTATCCCTTTTGCATTTTGCCTTCTTATTGTTTATACTTCATTAGATTTTCTTCAGTCCCACTCTTCTTCTTAAAATAACAGACAACGAAATTATTGCTTCTGTGATTTCCTCCCCGTTCCATAATGCTTATCAATTGTGGTGGTATAAAATACTCTGTGGGATCAAGAGAACGAAGACAGGATATCAACCTCTGTTTCATCTTCTGTCTCTTGAGAATACTTTAGCTGTCTAAGTGGCCTGTCACTTGACCTTTGTTGGTCCTGCATGGAAATGATCAGTGCTATGTAACATCTGTAGACAGTTAATTATCAGTTCACACAAACATGCATTTTGGGATCATATGTTTTTTGTTTTATCCTAAACAGAAGTAAAAGTTCAGAACATTTTTCTACATTCAATTTTACTTCTGGATATTTGGAATAATTTGTTACCCACATCTTTTGGTTTTTGATGGAACTCTAGGCCTGAGAACACTGTGAACATTTCAGTATTCTACTCTTTTTCTAAAGTGCCCTAGAAGCTAGATTGTTGGGACTTTCCTTATGTGAAACAAAATGCTGATGTTGTTTTTCTAAATACAATCATATTTTTAAAATTAAAATGAATTGCATTCCCAAGACCAGAAATTTTTAAAACGTTTGCCTTGAGTGTTTGTTTCTATTTTTAATTTTATGGAGACTAAATTTTTTATTACAAAATAAAATATGCTCATTTTAGAGAACTTGGAAAATACTCAAAGGTACAAAGAAAAAATATACATCATCAGTGATCTGATCATTCAGAAAAAGAATGTTAATATTTTAATAGATTTCCTCCTTAAAAAAAAACAGCACACGTGTATGCACATTAGCATGTAGTTATGTGTACCCAGCGCACCCGGTGATGTGTGTATCCATAGATAACATATTATTTAGTTTTCCTTGGTTTTGATTTTTATTAAGAAGATAAAAAAATATTTAATTGTTACATTTAGTCATCTGGGGCTTGCGTTTTATACTCAGCATTATGCTGCTACAAATCATCCATGTGTTCATAGCTCATCCGTTTTCATTGCTCTAGGCAAATAATCATAGTACAATGTAATTATCCCCTCAAATGAAGGTAGACATTTGTGTTGTTTCTGGGCACAGGTTCGGAAATGACAGAGAGTAATACAGGTTTGATGACCTGAAGTTTTTTTGATATGGCTTGGTGTATAAAATTACATATATAATGGTTATACATATTCTGTTATAATTGTGCATAGTCACTTTTTGCCTTATTTATCTTGAAGCTTTGGTATTCATAAATTTAGAATTTTAATATCCTGGTAAATTGAATCTCCTATAATGCCTTTGTTTGATATTTTGTGTGACATTTAAAGGAAATACTAGCACTCTTTTGGTTGGTATTTTCATGGTGTATCTTTCTCAACATTTTAATTTTTTCTGAAAATAAGTTTTTAGATGTACTTCTAGTAAATAACATAGTTCGACTTAAAGTAAAATCCAATGTGACTATATTAAAAGCTCAATTTAGTCCATTTACATTTAATATACTACTGATACATTTGAGTTTATATCTGTCATAGTTTGAGCTTTCTATTATTTTTATGGCTCTTCTATGCTTCTTTTTCATCCTCCTCTTCTCTCCTTTTGGACTGATTTTTGTTTTTATCATCCTATCCTCCACTCCTACACACAGTCTTTTAAAAATTATGTACACGATTTCTGTTCTTTTAGTGATTATCCTAGAAATTACAACATATATCCTTAACTTATGAAATTCTGAAGTTAATCAAAACTTTTACTTTCTTCCTGGATAGAGATTTTAAAATGGTCACCTAAATTCCATTTACCCGCCACTTGATTTATGTGTTATTACTGTTCTCTATCTTAATTTTTGTTTTAAATTCTACTAGACATTAATTTAAAACAAAATCGACTTGACAGCACTAGGTTTTTTGGGTAGACGTTATTATTATTTTATACAGTCAATTTTTTAATGTTACTTTACATTTGCCTGCATTTTAGTTCTTTATTTCTTGCTTCTATTCATCTCAGACCTTCCATTTGTGGTCACTTACTTTTTACCTGAA